>NC_045959.1:42464084-42802166 GCF_010909765.2 Amblyraja radiata
ACACATATATATATATATATACACACACACATACTTTAGAATTTGATAAATACACAATAAATTATTTAAATGAAACCTGGGAGCAAAACTATTATAAATGGATGACAGTATGCAAATTCTAATATATGCAATTTCTATTACATGCTCTTAGAACTGTCTTCATGACAAGAGCTATCGTTAGTAGAAAAATTTGGACATTTGTCTGCAGACAAATACTTTTACCTCATAAACGGTATATTTTGACAAGCAAGTTCTTAAGCAGCACATATTACATTTATGGCTGACATTTAATTTTTATTAACATTATGTTTAATACTCAGCTCTGGAGCTTGCTGTCACATTCCTTAACATAAAATTGTTTCTGCTTATGTATGTATTCTGACCTCATTTTATTTTCACCTATAAAATAAAGCACTATTCTAAGTAGCTGCCACACAATATTTCTCAGAATGACACCGATTTTTTAAGATCCCAGGAGCTTGGTCAATTACAACAAAACAAAATGCGGTGTCTGATATTTGCACGGCACAAATCTAGTCGACAAGTCAGACAATTAACCTGGCTGTTGATTGCAGGTGTCTGAGAGATTTGATTTTCAAGAATCATCCTGACATTGCTTATCAACGTGAAAATAATATGGCACTATTAACATAGAATAATCTAGTTAGTATACTATTCAAATTATTGCCTAGTGGTTGCAAATAAAATGCATTCCTCTATTATGCCTCCTATCCAAATGCTTAAAATTACTAAATAAATGTTTTAGCTTGTGTCTAGGTCTCAGCCATCATTGTTTGTGGAATGGTTTTGTTGTTAGTAATAATTAGTACTAAATTATCCACATGCATTAAAAGTGTAAGGATTGAAAAAAAACAGTATGATCTTACATAATATGTAAAAACGCATTTGATCTATTCCAAATGTTAATAGGCTTACTGTTAACATGAAGTGAAAAGGACTAAAATAAGAGAAACAAAACAGCATGTTTAAAAGAGAAAATAAATACAAGGAAGCACAATTCTGGAGACCAATCAACTGTCTTACAAAGCACTGAAGATGCCAAATAGTGGCTCTGAAATGTTGGCTACTTGCATTCAGTGAAATCATTAATATTGTCCTTGACATATTCTGTAAAAAATATTGAAGATCGCATATTTGTACTAATTTGTAATTTTAAACAGGTTACTGACACAATCAGGAATTATAGTAAACCTATTTTACGTGCAATTGGCAGTGTAATGTAGATGGGTACAGGCGTGTTTATGTTCAATCCTATGTAACCATGAGAATTACTTATGCAATAAATGTTCCCAAAAAATGAATTTAGAGTTTTGCAAATTTCAATGCTTGGTATTGGTTAAGTAAGGGAAGAAGTGGTGAACATATTAATACAAAAATTACAGATCACCCATTTCATATTTGTAACTTACTAAGTTATTCTTTGTATACTACATCTTTGATATTCAAAAATAGAAATTAATTCTTGTGTATTCAACAATATGAATATATGGCTGCAACAATAATAATCTGTATTTTTCTACTGGTGAATGTAAATTCCACAGATTTTCTGCTTCAGAGGACTATTCTTAATCTGCAGGATTAAGTAGTACAATTTCTAAAATTAAAAACTTAGCTCAATATTATTTTTGTTCTATATGTGCAGTTGAGCCCTAACTGAGTTAATCGGATTCAAACATTGGAAATGACTAGAGTTGAATTAAAAAACACAATAGCAGAAATAGTGCTTTTCCATTACGTTTTACATCTCTTGTCATTGACGTGAAATACAGAGATGAAAACGTAGGTTAACCATTACTGACCCGTAGTTCAAATGGCAACATTTAAATGTCAAACTAAGTCATGCATCAAGCCCTAAGCTCAAACTTTGCACTAATATGCCTATGGTTGAATAAGAATACATTTTGCAGCAATATTCTGATTAACTAAAAAAAGCTTTAAAAATCAAATTGTAAATTATGAGACTTGATGTTTTGATTATTTCAATGCACCTATCAGGAATTAAGTTTTCATTGCTTAGCAAATCCCTATATTATATTAAAACAATAAAAATAAATTAGTCATTGTGATTAAGGAAAGTTTGCTTATAAATGAAGATACGTCCATGGTAATATTACTTGAAATAAAGAAGGTTGATTTACATCTTACTTGTGTTTACTGTATTATTAAAACTGTTTCTTTTACTATGTCAGAGACACATTACACTTATGCAGTGAAGAACTAATATGGAGTTTATCCAGATTAATACATTTGCATAGAAAAATAAATTTTGATTATAATTAATCTAAAGTGACACTAGATTAAAATGACAAAATAAATGAGATATGGGCGAGTTCTACTTCACCAGATGTATTTTCAGTCCAGTAAAAGCTACTTGTACTTAAAGTCTTAAATTCTGCATCCTGATTATACCTACGTACCAATTATTGAGATAAACTAATGTATGCCACAATGCAATGACACAAGAATTCTAATACTGAGAAAAAATGACAAGGTTTTATTTTAACTGGGCTTTATTTTCCTGGAGCTCATATTGCATAATCTAGAGTGATTTTGATATTATGGGAAGTGAAAATCTATTTTTCTGATGCACAGTCAATCTGGCCAGATTTGAGCCTCTGTAGTGGTGCAAATAAGCATACCGGCTGTAATATGCTTGCTAGAATACTCCAGTAATCTTCATAAAAAGCGTGGTGCTTTCTTTTTGAAAGAAAGGACATTTATTTTCAGATTCATTTTTAGTCCATGCTTCTGTGTATGAAAAGAAATATACACTTCAAACCAACAGTCTTTAACCTATATCAGTGCCCTCCCTCACTACATCTGACATTATGTGACTATGCCTAGCGTGCTGCAATGAGTGCCAACATATTAATATGACTGTGGTTTTGTCTTTGATACAAAAGGTAAAAAAAATACAAACTAAGAAACAACAACGGCAAATCATGCACCCAGCATTGTCTGCCAAGGAAAATATGGAAAAGACTTGCAGTATTTATACCAGATGCTGGTTTAATGCAAGATGCCATTAAAGCCAGACAATTACTGCAAAATGTATTAATGCAGAATTTATTGCACAGGTAGAGACTGCTTTGTATTACTGAGGAAAATGACTGAAGAAAAAAAGACCGAAAGGCCTCTGGTCAACGATACTGATATGCCTTGGCATAATGGAAAAAATACATGATTGGTATCTAATCCTGGGCTTAAACAAAATTAATATGTCATCAGAGGAATCACAAGTACAGCAAAGATTAATGAAAGGCGCTTAAAATTACAAGCACGCAAACTTATTTGATTAAAAAATAATCTTACTGGCCATTCTGTAATATTCTCCAACTTATCCTCATCTATCCTGTCAGATGGTTATGATTAAAAATAGGTCAGCATGAGGCTACTGATAGAAATCACATGTAAAACACACATGTGATGAATACGATTGAGACGGGGGGAGGGGAACTGGGCACTTAATTTTAAGATCAAAAGAAAATTTAATATGGAAAAATGACAAAATCTACAAGTATTACCAGAGTCTTTGTCAGACTTCTTGTTTTCTTTGTTGTCTTTTTCACTGGTGTCCTTGTTATCAGTAGCAGCAGCTGCAACAATGGTTTTACTAGGACCTTCAGAGTCTTCACTTTGCTCGTCTGTAATTAAAATTATAATGGAGGTTAGGACAACAGATTAAAAATGGTTCAGGATTTGTTTAGGGGAAATGATTACTGCATTCTATACCTTGTACTTCACAGAGAGTTAAAAAGAAATAAAATACAAAATGTGCTCCAGTATTGATTTCAATGCTTCCACTTTGCATTGGAAGATGAACTATTTTCTAAATGTAAATCTGCAATAATATTTAATTGCATGCCTTAATGCAAAATCTTATTAATGTCGAGCTTTAGATGTTTTTGCATAACAATCATTAAAATGATTATTGAACATATATCTACATGTGTTCAGATAAATAGCAATGTTGAATTGATAGTTTAATTGTTCACAGTATTTTATTGATCTTGCATAATTGAACATAGCCAAGCCCAATATTTACAGAATGCCCAGATTTAAAATTGAAACCTTTTAGCTCTCAGGTAATATTGATCTGAGAATGTATGATTAATTTCAGAGTACCTATAGGGGGCAGTCTTTTAGATATAATGTAATATTCCTTCAAACGCCGCACCGTTAACACCCTTTTAAAATGTTTGCTAAAGAACGATTACACTGCATACTTTCATTCATATCTTTATTCAAATCTATAAATAAAAAAGCCGACACCAATTTAAATAGTTATGCGTTCTTCCAAGCTGTAATGGTGCTGGATTAATCAGTTTATACAGTTAGCTGCACAGCTAAGGTTATGCAGCACTAATCCATGAAATGCCCACTGTTCCTTTTCATCCTGTGATCATTTGTCTCTCACTGTGTTGATGTCACATTTTAATGAATTTTTAGCAGTCTGAGTAATGCCAGATAACCAGGCCTGCAACTCCCACAGCACTGCATGCTGTGTTCATCGCATTGCAAAATAAAAATCATATTTGCAGGTCCCGGTAGGAATTAAACAAATTGGGAGATGGAAGGAAAATGGTGCCATGTCCTGTCGATCACGGCAAAAGACTGCACTCATCAGATTCATAAAAACTTAATAACCATAAGAATTGACCCTGAGGAGACGAGCAGGTCCCGAGCACACTGACATATAGCCCCCCAGTCCTTGTTTGATAAGCAATGCCTTTGTTAACTGACTAAGACAAGTTAACCCCTTAAGTTCCATACCACTGTATCATTTTGCATTTAAGCACAATGCATCAACTCAGGAATAAATATAATATAACATTTTCATTGCAAATGCTACAGTGATTGAAGAGGGGAAAATGAGCACAGTCTGAATGCTATGTTTTATTGATAGTGTTCTGACAGCAGGATGAAATATTCCCTGTTATATGCAGCAGATGGTTGCAAAAATTGCTAGTTTAGCATTAAGATGACTTTTGGGTGACAGCATTCCAAAAATCTGAAATGCAGAAATAATAAAGCTGAGTGCTGTGCTCAATCAACGGATTAAAAATATTCTACACGGATATAAAATGCTATGTTTGCTTTTACACACAAGCACAGATTGGTTAATTTTCCTTTAGCAATCTGAAATCACTTCGGTTTATTTGCTGTACATATTAGAAATGATTCAAGTAGGTTTTGCCTTCACACAAAGCCAAGGAATGGGATAATTTTAAACTGATCTCTTTTAATCCATCTCAAGGGTATGTTAAAAACAGATTGATCTAAATTGATTTGTACCTCGATGTGCACAGATTAACCCGGTTCAGAGTGATTAGAATTGGTTTCCAAACTCTATTAGACTGCATGTACATCCTCCTATTTGCCTCTATGGCAGCATCGTTATATTATACCAATCCTGATTGTTAATCAAAGAGAAGATTCTGCAAGCTCACTGGTCACAGTAGGTGGACAGGGATGTATTTGTAAAGGTGGTAGGGGATCACAGTTTGGAATGCTGCGTCTCTCTGATCATACCTGATAGGGCTGTTTAATATCGAGTGTACACACTGCTCACATCCAGCATCGGGGCCTGGAGCCTAAGCAAGCTTGCAAAAAGACCTTTCTTTCTCATCCTCGGGAATTTACACATTGTTCTTTCACTGGATTTACTGACCCATTTCCCGTGGGCGAGGAAATGAAGTGTCACAAAGTGTCCCTACCTTCGGGGGACATGAAATTTTCAAGGCGATCACGCCACACATTAATAAAACATGGTGTGTTAAAAGGCAAATTATGAACCCAGTAAGAGTGACTATCATCTGGGTCTCATCAGTCAGTTTGCTCAGCCCTCTTCTGCCTTTCTGGTATGTGTTTTAAGAGCAAGAGAAATTCCCAGACATATTCTCCTATACATCATCATGGAGTCTGACCCTGGCCTGACCCTCACAACAGTTTGACTAATCTTAACGTGAACAAAGACTTTGTATCAACAGCACAGAGCAACTGTGGGATAGACTCCCCATCAACTTAATAGCAAACAGCAGTGCTGAGGCTATAACTTTAGAAGGTTCCTGCGTGCCACAAACAAATAAAACGTCTGAGGCAAACTGTCCACCAGATACATACTTCTGTCCTTTCAGCCCTCCTTTTGCTCAAATGCACTAAAGGAAAAACATTTGTGAAGGAGCAGCAGAGGCTCGATAGAAACTAAAAGCTGTTTACAGAAAAGCAGATGTATTTTGAACCCTAAACCCATTGTTCAGTTATTTATTAATTCAACACCATGTGTATCAAAATGTTAAATCCTGCTAGTGAAATATTTTTATAATCAGGAAAGAAATATCTCATCGGGATTGGTAATGAAGTGCGTAGGAAGGAACTGCAGATGCTGGTTTACACCGAAAGACCTTAAATGCTGGAGTAACTCAGCGAGACAGGCAGCATCTCTGGAGAGTAGGAATGGGTGACGTTTCGGGTCGAGACCATGACCCCACAGATGAGCATCAGGCCATAATCTCTCAGACAATTTCTGATTTTATCACTTCCAGCTGTCTGCCCTCCACAGCCTCTAACCTTGTAGTTCCCCATCCCCCATCCTAGTTCTCCGCCTAGTTTCACTGTACTCATTAAATTTCACTGATTCTATGCCTCGTTGTCAAACGTTCCCTCAGCAAACAATGATCCATGCTACATTTTCTTTGATCATCGTCCCCTAATATCCCTATTTCTCCCTCTCCCCTGAATCTCAGTCTGAAGAAGAGTCTTGACCCAAACGTTATCCATTCCCCAGAGATGCTGCCTGTCCTGCTGAGTTACTCCAGCATTTTGTGTCTATCTTTTGGTAATGAAGTGTTCATTTCTGACATAGAAAAATAACCCTGATTTTTCTCATTGTGTTGACTACTTAATGCGAGGTATGTGCTGCAGAAATGAAAAAGAATGGTAGTCCAGTAATATTTCCTTGACTGCAAGGAAAAGATTGAAGTGTATCAAAGTATTGGCTGAAGAAGGCCATGGCAATGTATATGCCTAATACGGTTCTCTTTAGAGAGTTTGTCTATCAAGGCCACAGAGCCAAAAAAGAGCTGAGAGTAGTTTTTAATGCAACAACACGAGATAATAGGAACAGGAATCTGCCACCTGGCTCCTCATACCTGTCCCTCCATTCAATCGAATCATGGCTGATCAATGCTGACCTCACCACCTCTTCATCACAACCCTAATGTCTCGATTTTTCAAATACTTAACTATCTCCATCTTAAATACATCTAATAATCTGGCCTCCTCCTTCCTTGGGGATAGAGAATTCCAGGGATTCGCAAGCCTCTGAGAAGAAATTTCTCCGCACTGTCGTTTCATGGAACTTTACTTTGTAGTCATGACTCTTGGGTCATGACTCTCTCACTAGAGTGAACATCTCAACATCTCCTCTGTTAAATCCCTTTAGGATCACATACGTTTGAGTAAGTTCATCCTTCATTCTACCAAACTCTCAAACTGTGAGGATTGTCTTGATCAGCCAACCCACTCATCCCAGCAATTACCTTGGGGAAACACCCTTGGACTGCCTCCAACATTACCATATCCATTTTTTAGGTAAGGGAACCAAAACAATGGACAGTAATCCAGGTTTGACCTCACCAACACCGTCTACAACTGTAACAAAGCCTCGCTGTTCTTAAACTCTAATCCTTTTGCAATAGACTGCTTGTTGAACCTGCCTGCTAACTTTATGATTGATGCCCTGGACCCTCTGAAATTCACTTATTTACAGCCTCTCTCTCCATTTAGATAATAATCCACCTTTTTAATCCCTGTACATTCCTCTTCATGACCTCGCACTTCCCCACATTAAGCTCCATTTGACATGTTTTTGCTCAATTACTCAATCCATCTATATCCCTCTGCAGAATTACAATATCCTCATCATAACATGCCCTTCCACTTATTTTCGTATCAGCAACAAACTTGGAAATCTAACATTTCGTCCTTTCTCCAGGTCATTAATGTAAATGGAAAACAATTGTGGGCCAAGAAAAGATCCCTGGGATATTCCACTGGTTACATCCCTCCAGCCAGAAAACAACCCATTTATTCCAACTCTTTGTTTTCTATATGACAGCACAGTTTATTACACGCATGGAAAAAATATGCACGCACAGCCATGTTGAATATTGAAGCTTTCGATTCTCTTAATTATGATTGAATTTACTTAACAAAGCTACGTTAGGTGATCTCCAAAGCGAGTTTAATGACATTATTAGTTGTCCTTTAAAATAAAAAAAGTAATCACATTCTCACAAATGTACCCATCATCGTGAGCTTTTGCTTTAACAGTTATTTTAATGTTTTTTTAATGTAATTAGGAAAACTGATGGTGTATGTACATATTATTCTCAAAATAAAATGCACAGAAAAATGTGATTTGAGGAACTTTGATGACAAAAAGGGGCCCCAAAACATATTCCGATTATGCCTATAGAACCACAATAGTAAATATCAAAATAACATTAACATTTGCCCAGTTAAGTTTAACAATGTGAACAATTTCAACAATTGAGTTCTAATTAGTTAATTGTGAAAATCCAATTCTAACTAATTCAATATTGTTAAACTATTTTTCTGCGCATGTTATTAAAGGAAAACCTCAATTAATTTACAAAGATAGACACAAAGTGCTGGAGTAACTCAGCGAGTCACACAGCATTTCTGGAGAATTTACAAAGTCCACAAGTTTAATTATAAAAATATATATACTGTACATATAAAGATTTGAAAGATTTTCCTCTCCTTCTACACATTTAACTCTGCACCCGTACCCCATATACCCTCAATCCAATCACCGCTCAGTGTCATTAATCAATGGGAGATACATTTCTAGAGGCTAGTGGTTGTCCCTCTGCCCTCAAGGTACTCCTCCCGTAATAGACAGAACACTGTAAAACAGCAAATGGTTCGATCCTTGGTCACGATCAACAATCTTCCTCTTTCCACCAGATACTGATCAATAGCTCCCTCAGGAGAATCAAGTTCAAATGTCATCTTCATATGAAAACAGCTCTGTATGTTGACCCCCTGAATGAATATTCTTGTTCCCTTTAAGGACCTTCCACAGCACGACATCCTTTTAAACACAGTATTTTTGTTTTTTGTTGTCAAAGATGAATAACAGGACAAAGAGTAGAACACAACCACTATTCTGACATCTAGAAAATGCACTGCAACGACTTGCCTAGTCTTACCGCAACAACATGACCCAAACTGATGGACACAAAGTGTTGGAGTAACTCAGTGGGTCAAGCAGCATCTCAGGAGAACATGAATATGTGATGTTTTGGGTAGGGACCTTATTTTAGACTGATGCAGAAGATGGACAAAAAAAGGAGTAACTCAGCGGGACAGGCAGCATCTCTGGAGAGAAGGAATGGGTGACATTTTTTGTGTCTATCTTGGGTTTAAAGCAGCATCTGCAGTTCCTTCCTACACATTTAGACTGATGTAGTTTAAAGTAATCTGAATCAGACTGAAACTTCACCTGTCCAGAGAAGATGCTTCTCAGAATTACTCCAGCACTTGGGTCCTTTTGTGTAAACCAGCATTTGCAGTTCCTTGTTTCTGCATGTCCCAAACCCACAGGGACTCCTAGCGCTAAATAGGACAAAGGCACCAGGCATCTGGGTACACCACCACCATTTGATTCCCCTCCATGTCATATCCTGACCTGAACATATATTACCGGTGCCAACATCCTGGAATTGTCTACCTAACGCCACTGTGGCAACACCTTCAGTTGAATGACTATAGCTGTTTGACGAGGAGACTCAACACCTCCTCCTCAAGGGTTATACGAGATGGACAATAAATGCTGGTTTTCCCTGTTACAAAATGAATTATAACTTTACAAGATTGTTATGTGGTAAGGTCATGGAAATGATTATCTTCATGCAAGTAATAAATAAATGTTTTAATGCAAAATCCTGAAGATCGTATTTATTCCACCTTCAGAGGGAAAGAGTTAGATTTAGCTCTTAAGAATAAAGGAATCAAGGGATATGAAGAAAAAGCAGGAACGGGGTACTGATTTTAGGTGATCAGCCATGATCATATTGAATGGTGGTGCTGGCTCGAAGGGTCGAATGGCCTACTCCTGCACCTATTTTTCTATGTATCCATGTTCCTAAGATCTATTATTGCACTGGCTTCATTGTTTATTCTTAATTTTGTAATGATGCTTGATGCTACACCTCAAACTATTAAAGCCATAGTTTTCTGTCTCCAAAGGCAAACTCTGTGTTAAGGTTGAGGGTTTACTGTCGAAAGCCAATGATAACCGTTACAGCTTCCAAGTGAATGTTATTCCTAATATACACCTCCATATTATCTTTGGGAACATGAATTGCATGAATTATGATGAAGTTCATGAATACTCTATAATTAATCCACATAACTTGGATTTTTTTTTAAAACATACAAGTAATGTTTGGTCATCAACATTGTGTGACTGCTTCTTGTCGAGGATAGTTTAAAGGATGTACTCCACAAATTACATCTGACAACAAAATCCACTAATGATTTTCAATACTGAAGTCACTTATTATCATGGTAAATCCATAGATCAGAGATCATGACACAGGTTTTCAAAGGAACCAAAACAAGTCTTGAATCTTTGCATTCAGATTTACTGAATCTTTAACTGAATTGGACGAGGATGATTTCGGACTTTGATGTACTGCAATACTATTAGACAAAGAATACTAAATTGGTTGTTCTATCTTACCACCAAATTTCAAAGAACTAGTGAGACCACACCTGGAGTATTGTGTGCAGTTTTGGTCCCCTAATTTGAGGAAGGACATTCTTGCTATTGAGGGACTGCAGCGTAGGTTTACAAGGTTAATTCCCGGGATGGCGGGACTGTCATATGCTGAGAGAATGGAGCAGCTGGGCTTGTACACGCTGGAGTTTAGAAGGATGAGAGGGAATCTCATTGAAATATATAAGATTGTTAAGGGCTTGGACACGCTAGAGGCAGGAAACACGTTCCCGATGTTGGGAGAGACCAGAACCATATTTGGCAGTTTTGCATCATCAACATACGTCATTCTTTCAGTGCAGTTACTCCAATAAATGTGTTAGATGCAGCTACACCCAAAATACATTGGAGTTATCAGGAAGATTTTTCAGTTTGTTCAAAAAATAAAATCAGCTGAGATTCAAGGCAAATGCAAAGGAGGGTTGCAATGGTGAACAAACAAATGATAATAATGCAAGCATGAGGTCTGCACATAATGCTTTAAAAGTTCAATATTTGTACAAAAATGTTGACAACAGGATAAGATTTCTTAAGTCAATAAGCTCAAGATTCCCCAAATCTGTGCAATTATTTTCAAAAGAAATATGACTGGCATTATCATGGAATATTTATGATACATACTTCAAAATTCTTCACTTTCCCCGATCAAAAGTAACTGGGTGGATATGGTGGCGTGTCAATTTGGGGGGGGGGGGATTGTTGGGGGACAAATATACGGATATAGGGTATTTAGTACAACTCATCCACGCTGACCAAGATGCTCCACCAAGCTAGTTTTCCCGCATATGACAAATATCCATCTTCCATCCTTTCCTATCCATGTACCTGTCTGAGTATCCTCTAAATGCTGTTATGGTACCTACTCCAAATATCTCCTCTGGAAGCTCCTTCCATATACCTCCCACCAGATACTGGATATATACTTCGTAATTTTGTTGTGGCTTGATTTACTTTGCTCAATTGCCTTTGGTGATATAATTGCAGAATCTATAACAAGATTCAAAAGCTAAACCAGTCAGCATTATATCAGTGCTGTTACTTCGAGAGAGTACTTTTAACTTTAGCATGATACTGCATTTTTTATTACCATCAGATTTACACAGCAGAGGCAAATCAATAATTTGGGATGGTGGCTCCATTCAAGATCATAACTTTAGTCATAGTTGACAGCACAGTGGGACTGCAAGATGAGCTGCTTGCCTCACAGATTCAAAACCCAGGTTCTTTCCTAACTGCTGCTCTCTGGATGGTGTTTGCACGTTCTCCCTGTGAACACGTAGATAGATAGATACTTTATTGTCACATGTACCGTGAAGGTATAGTGAAATTCTTTGTTTTTGCATGCACATTACATAAAAGAGTCGCCACAAGGTGCAGACAAAGTTCCCTTAAATATTGTTGGTCCCATCTTTGTCTTTGGATCTACTCCCAGTGCTCCAGTTTCCACCCACATCCCAAAGCCATGCAAGTTGGAAGGTTAATTATCCACTGTTAGTTGCCCCTACAGTGTAGGTGAGTGGTAGAATCTGGAGTAGCTGATGGGAGTATGGTGAGCATGTTGAGATATTTGTCAATGGGTAGAAAGTGGCGAGTGTCAACTCAAAAGTTCTATTTGCATGCTCTATGATTCTATACTTTGATAGCCTAACAGCCTTATTAATTTGGGATTTTATTCTGGATGAGGGTGATCTATGATATTATGATTAAGTGAGAGTTTTCCCAGGATATCTCAGATTCTCTTTACTGAAATATCCATAACGTGTGAGCTTTTCTGTTATTAAAATTGCGCATTGGAAAAAAAAATCAGTTGCTGCAAATGAATATATATCTTAATGGCTTAGAAACAAGAGTGATACAATTAACTTCAGCAGATCCTTCAGCTGAAAAGGAATAAGAAAATGTCAAATAAATTTGTATATTTTTCTCTTAGATGTGCAGTTTGCAGTGAAAGGTGTCTAGAAACAGATGGGCTAAATTTGGAGAGGCATCAAAAATTGACCGGGTTGGCAATGCATGTTTAAATCACACCTGTCCATTGTACTGCACTATTGCTCCAATTTCATGTTAGCTGCTCATTTACATCCTTGCTGAACACAGCTCATGCTGACTGTGCTGTTCATAATCCAATATTGTGGATTAGTACCAATTAAGGACAGACTGCTGAATTTAAAATCATCTTATGCCTCCAGTGCTACAGCGAGTGCTGACTGATAGAGTCATAGAGTGATTCAGTGTGGAAACAGGCCCTTCCGCCCAACTTGCCCACACCGGCCAACATGTTCCAGTTACACTAGTCCCACTTGCCAGCATTTGGTCCATATCCCTCCAAATCTGTCCTATCCATGTGCCTGTCTAACTATACTTCTTAAATGCAGGGATAGTCCCCACCTCAACTACCTCCTCTGGCAGCTTGTTCCATATATCCACCACCCTGTGTGGGAAAAAGTTACCCCTCAGATTCCTATTAAATCTTTTCCCCTTCACCTTAAAATAGTTTCCCAATCGCATCGGATTTGAGGAAGTGTGAAAACCTTGTTGCACAGGACTAATGGACATCCCTGGCTTCCAAATGTTGTAATAAAGTCATTGGTAGAGAAGGTGCAATGTAGGAGAGGGGTCTCAAAGTCCTCACTGGCCGGGACAGCCTGCAGAAAACCATTGCATTGGCAGTGGGAAGAGACATAATGGAGACAATGACCAGTATAAAAGCCAGAGCAACAGGTAGACAAAATGCTTCCCAAACACCCTGGTTTGAAAAAGTGTCCTGCTGAGAAAGCTGGAAAGGGTGCAGAGAAGATTTGCATGGATGTTGCCAGGACTCAAAGGCCTGAGCGATAGGGAAAGGTTGACCAGGCTAGGGCTCTATTCCTTGGAGCACTGGAGAATGAGGGGCGATCCTATACTGTACAAAATCATGAGAGGAATAGATTGGGTAAATGCACAGAGTCTCTTGTCCAAAGTAGGGGAATCGAGAACCAGAGAACATAGGTTTAAGGCGAGGGGGGGGAAAAATTAATAGGAACTTGAAGGCTATCTTTTTCACAAGGAGAGCTTGGTTACTCATACAAAGAGTTTGCTAAAAAAAAACCAGAACATTCCCTTCCTCCCATCATTACAAGTTAGACTTTATTAATTTTTAATTATCCCTTTGCTCCATAGATGCTGCCTCCCCTGCTGAGCGTCTCCAGTGTCTACCTTAGACTATTAATTTATGCTTAGAAAATTTGAGGGGCAAACTTAAGATGAGGAGTGCTGAGCTTCACTAGTTTTAAGATGCTTGTGTGTGAAATTCTTCCACATAAAGATATTAAACCCACACTTGTTTAAACAGTGAGCAGTGCAATGTCGCCTGAAAGCATTAATCGATTTACTTTAATTAATGTATATAGGCATCTCAACTTGCTTCAGAAATCTAATGCTTCAAGCAACCTACACATTCCTTCAATGTCGATTCCTTCTCTCATATTGATTTTGCTGAGAATTTCTACAGATATACCAATAATGTGCGTTATACATCAGACTGAAAGACTGAAAACCCTCCCTGAACCAAATGTGTTCACTTCAGGTCTTTTTAACAGGACAGGGAGGATAGCTGGGAGTGATTACAAGGCCGAGATCTCATTTTTGCTTCAGACAATGCCATCAACTACGAGAATGAATTCAAGCAGTTTATAACAATAATTTAAACTACTCAATTAAATTGCAACCCTGAAATCCCTCCTCTGTATTTTCCATTATTTGTAAGTGTATCATTTCAATTTTGTGGGGGTTTCATTCTGGTTTTGGTTATTGCTTTTGCTGTTGGTTTTGCCTTCACAAGCCAATGCCGATAGTTATTATGAATCCTCTACGATCCTTAATATTATTTAATATACCATCATGCTAATTCATAGTTATTAACAATGACAGCAATTTGCATTCATGTAGCACTGTTAACAAATTAAGAAGGCCCCAATGCCCCTCACAGGAATATTATCAAACAACATTTGACACTGGTCCAGAGTGAATACACTCAATAAATATTAAGCATAAATATTATATTAAGCATTAGGAACTAATTATTTCGTTTGTTACTTGATATAAACAAAGGAGTGTGTTTAAAAAAAAATATATACTGCATGTGCTTATCCATTAGATCAGTTTGGCTTCATATTCTGCCCTTTAATAAAAGGTATAATGCATAGATCATGTGATATTTGGTTGTGTATCTACAGTTTTAAGACTTCATTTGTGTTGCTGTTTTTCAGTTATATTTCATATTGATTCATATATTCCACAAAGTTTTTACATAATAATTACTGTGATGGTAATTGAGAAGACAGATGTGAGTGTTTTTCTCCATTTAAAAAAAAAATGCTACAAAGAGATGAAATGAAAACCCACATGTAAATAATGCAGTAAGGAACTACAGGATTGGGAATACCTCCTGCACGCATACAGTATTTGGTCTAAATATCTTTCAGGATTGAGCGACTAGATCTATGGGGAGGAGCCGTAATATTGATAGACAGAAAAGCATACAACTGATCTGATCTGTGATCTGTCAGTGGGTGAACTGAATTTCATATAACTATATTATATAGTCCACATCTACATCTGTACTGTATGCTTTCTTCACTGCACAGTACAGCAACCGATTATCCCAGCCACAACAAGTGACCACATCCATCACTAAGTGCTTCAATTTCATTTAAGGTCACAACATTAAGGCAGCAATCACTAATCAGCCATTTTTTTATGTGCACCTC
Organism: Amblyraja radiata; assembly: GCF_010909765.2. Classification (NCBI taxonomy): domain Eukaryota; kingdom Metazoa; phylum Chordata; class Chondrichthyes; order Rajiformes; family Rajidae; genus Amblyraja; species Amblyraja radiata. The sequence continues at coordinate 42,479,664 of NC_045959.1, forward strand.
AGAGAAACTAGCCTAACATATCGTGTTTCAATTGAATTATATAAATGCATTTTAAACAGCCTCACAGGTGTCTAATTTGAATGATTGCAGATTATTTTCCCTCAGAATTTTTCACTGAGCTAATGCTTGGCTCAAAAAGGCTAATTATGATTAATTAACCAGTTAATCCACTATTTGTGGCAAGAAATAGCAAATATTCATTTGCCATGCACTGCATTTATGGGTCAGATCGTTTGAAGAATTGCAAGATGCCCCTCTGCCAATGTCATGGAAACAGGAGATGTATTTTTAAATGGATGAAATTATTTTCACCACTCAAGCAGCAAAGGAAGAACAAATGATCCAAAAACTACACGCAGTGTCGATGTAATACCTTAATATTCCATTGGTAAATATTTCTGATATCATTGTCCTTGTAATAGAGCAAGTGCCCTGATGGAAACAATTATTGCCGCATTCAAAATAATCCAGATAAAATCCTTTCTATTTTGATATTTTCTTCCTTCTCTTTTTTTTAATTACAGGATGATTTTAAACATCTGTCTTTTAATTGTTTCATCTATGCAGAAGCCGAAGGGTAAAAATTCCCACGTGCCCTCCAACGTGACCTGTGGTTAGACAGAAAGCAGTTTTGCCGGTCATCATGCAGTTTCCTGTCTTTAGCTTCTGAAAGCACTGGAAGCCGAGGTTAATGGCCTTTCCAATCTCTGTGATAAGAATTCATTTTGTTCTATTACCAGCAGTTATCGTGGAGCTTGCTGCACCACTTCAGCACAGTTCAATCAATGAGATAACCTAATGAAGTAGCCAGCTGTAGCTCTATTTCCCTGGTCAACTCTATCAGACAAATAAAATCCATCAGCCAAACCCCAAGCCCTTCCTCTGTAACATCATCTTCATATGCAAAACCCATATGCATCAGAAAGTTTAGGTACTACAGTTGTATTTTAATTGTATTTTAGTTGGGATTTTTTTAAAGAAAGGGGATGCTGAACAAAATGAGCTTGGCCATGCAGCATCAAAAATGACAACAGTGCAATGGAAGTTGGAGAGGTGCAAATATTGTCACACCACAGATTTACACTTTACTTAAAAAATCTATTGTATTTCTTTTTGTTGAAGCTATTAAAGAATTATAAGCATGTTTCATATTTCAGAAAATCATGCTTTGAAACTGCTTATATATCATCCATGTTGATTGATAAATTAACGCAAACTTTTGTCATTTTTAGAATACTTAACTCCGAGTATATTTTAATTTTAAAGATATATTTTCTTTGCTGGAATAACAAAGCTATACTTCACATTTTACCCATGATTTAATGTAATTTGTGGAAGCAACTTTCCAAAATGAAGAGATTTTCTTATACCCAGGTCAGGCTTGTTAACATTCTGTTGAGCTGAACACCTGAGGAAATGCAGCCTAATAATGGATGAGTTACTTCACTGGAAGTTGTAAAGGTGTGTTGGAATGAAGAGTTATGTTTGTTCTTTCCTGATCCTTGTACTGCTCGATTTCTACCCCCTGTATTGTCAATGGGTGTAGAGCAGTGCCATATCCAACCAAGTCACATCAACCAGTTTTATGTTTGAAACCTAGAAACATAGAAAATAGGTGCAGGAGTAGGCCATTCAGCCCTTCGAGCCAGCACCGCCATTCAATATGATCATGGCTGATCATCCACAATCAGTGCCCCGTTCCTGCTTTCTCGCCATATCCCTTGATTCCGTTAGCCCTAAGGGATATATCTAACTCTCTCTTGAATACATCATATCTTGAATACATAAACTACATGAAAGCAATATGTGGCTTTACTTCCCTCATTCTGTTAAACAAGACAAAGTATCTCACAATATGATTTGTTTAAGAAAGAACTGCAGATGCTGGGAAAATCAAAGGTAGACAAAAAAGCTAGAGAAGCTCAGCAGGTGAGGTGCATCAATGGAGCGAAGGAATAGACGACGTTTCGGGTCGAGACCCTTCTTCAGACTTCAATAGGATTTGTACTCTTTTAGCTAGATTAGCTGGTTCTTCAAATCCAAATTAAATGGAAGCAATGGCATTAACTTCTGAATGGAAAATAGCACAGGAGAAACCAATAAAAGCTATTATTGGAATTCAATTCCATCACATGTAGAAAATGCCTATTTTGTTAAAAGCTAGAGAAAACCAAACAGAACAAAATATGCAATGTGGCTAAAGTCTGGTATACAGCTTAGGTAAACGGCACTTTTTTTGCCTAATGCTTTATACAATAACATTGTTCTTTCTCCACAGTTAAGGCTTGTCTGAATGAAACCAGGTGTCAATGCTATTAGTTCATTGAACAAAGAACAACATCTACTCAACTCTCATTATGTTAGTTTATGTGGTTATTGAACATAATTGTAGCTCTTTCCAATAATAATGAACATGCCATACAAATTAAACTGAATGTAAACCAATATTTCTGCCACTGTTTCATGAGTTATCCAATTGTGCAAATAGTTAAAAGCAACCACTTGTACTACCATTGTACGTACAACTACAAGAATCTTTGTATGCTTTACCTTCAAATTCAACTAATTGTCCTAAAATTTTCAGGCGGCATTAAAATAGCAAATCAACCTCCCCACAGCTTCAAAAAGCTCTTTGAAAAAGTATCATGTCATCCATTAATGTCAATTTAAGAACAGTGCTATCAGGCTCCCTCGTGTGAAGCTAATTTGTTTCAAGAGCTGCAGGCATTGAAAGTTACATTTCTCATGTTATTTTTAAGTATCAAAAAAGCAGGAAACAGCTCTTAAAGGGTTAAGCAACAGTACAAACCACACACTTCCAGCCACTTGGAGAATGTTGATAGGAAATAAGTGTTTGCTCCAATGACGTGAAGAGCTAGTCGAGTCCTGTGGGGAGGGAACTGAATGGTAAAGAAACTGGCTGCTGAAGAGTAGCGCATGCATCAGCCATTTTCCTTTTGCAAAGGTACTTCTGGCTGGAAGTTTCTCGGAAGGTGAACACTGTCACATCCTGGCCTCAGATGTGGAATAATAATGATACTGACACAATATTTATAGGTTACATCCATTGATCTCCGTGTTTATTATCTCACTCAGCCATGGCCTCCTGCCTAGGCTTACACAGTGCACATGCGATCTGACCTCCAGGTCAGCTGATACAAAGGTCATGATATTTGCATATCATCATCATGACATCCCTCCTTTACCAGAATTAAACTTAAAATTAATATGTGTTCTTTCCAATATCCTTTCCAATTAAATTCTTACAAAACATATTTGTGTTTTCATTTGTGTTCCAATAACTCATGCAACAGATGCATTACAACCACAAAACAAATGCAACTTTTTACACTCTTGTAACCTTAATAAACTCCTTACTGGCCCCTCTGAATCAGTAGCTTTTGGTGGATTTTGGGCTACCTCGTTTTGAGTGTCCCTGGATATGTACTTTTTGACACTCGATACATTTCTCTTGTAGATAACACCTTCTGGAGACTTGACAGTCACCATGCTGCCGCTTCTCAATACAACATTGTATGGCTGGCGATGGTAAGGGGCGTCTATCTTACCGCCATCATCTCGCCTCACTAGCACATCATCCCCAGGAATTATTTCAGAGTGCCTGGCTCCTCGTTTCAAGTCAGCATACCATTTTGCCGCACCTTTCTTTTCGGCATCACAGTCTCTCAGCTCCTGGTCTTCCATGATCTCTCACACTTCTGGTATTTTAGTGCAAATTTTCCTTCCAAACAAAACTTCTGCTGGACTTTTTCCTATTGTTGAGTGAGTGATCGCCCGATATACAGCTACGTATGCTAACAGTGCCTCCTCCCAGTTTTTTCCTTCGGCATGGGTGATTCGTAATGCAATGGTTTAGTTGCGATGTATGGATATATACCACCCTCACAGGGGAAAAAAACTTATTGAAGAGGGGAGATATGTCTGGGCTTTAAAAATATATATTTTTGAAGCCTTCCGAGTTAGAAACTGGTTCTTTTGTGACTGAATACCATCATGGTTCCATGAACCACACGTCAGGTGGAAAATTGTGCTGGAGACAAATTATCTCCATCACCCTGCTATTGACATCATTTAGATGAGTAGGATGCAAAGAAAACAGTGGCAGGGTACAAGAAAATCCCACTTAAAAATATCACACTATATTAATGAATGGTTTCAACTCTCCCTGAAACATCCACTAAATTCTTCATATTTTGCAATGCTATTTTCATCAACACAATAGCTCTTTTACTTTGCACAAGTAAACACGAGGCCGATTTAAATCTTTGAAATGTAAAGATTTCATTCGGAAAGCTAAAGGATCATGGACATTCCAGGCCATACATGAAAGCAGATGAGATTATTATACCCAGAAGGCATTTTAAGAACATCTGTCAATTTTCTTTTATGGAATGTACTGATGATGTGCTATTGATTGCATCTTAAACAAAGTTGTTACAAAACCCAACCATTAACAATTCACATTGATAGGGACAATCAATATTTAAATGACTCTCTTCATTGATTTAAAATTAATTTTCAATTAAGAGATCCATATTACTTTCAAATGCAACACTTATCCATTCCAGCAAAAAGGTACATTTATTGATACTTAAACAGCAGCGGCTGCTTTCACATCGATTTGGTAATTTGTGCAGTGATTCGTTAGCGTCATCAGCCTTCCAAATATGTACCACAGCCTTACGACACCTTATAGCACTTGAAGACCCGAGGAAGAGTTTGTTAAATCAGCAGGCTATCATGATTCCACGTGAAATGCAAGGAGCTTGGAAAATAACAACAGGTAGGACTATTGAAGCTGCAGGAATTTAAAAAATGCATCTTTGTACAGTTCTTCTAAAATAATGAACACTTCAATGCCGCTAGCTTGCACTACACATGATCCTTTATTTTGTCTAATTAGACGGCTGAAACCTTTTGTTTCTCTACATGCAATGGATGAAACCTTTTATCAGGCATATTGATTCCTCTAGATCTAAACTATATCTTTTGTCTTTGAGTAGCTTCTGTAAGATGTCTCAGGGTGTATCATTTAATATAACCCTTGATGCTGTTGCCTCACAGTTGGTGTTACATCTTAACATGAAACTCACTGTCTCAACAAAGGGAATGCTGCTTAGACCTTATTAACTACAATACCGCTAAAGTGCAATTAAAGTTATTATCACTATTTACATGCCGCCTTGTTAATTTGCAAATAATTAGAACCAATGCCAGTTTCTAATTAAGACTTGCTGCTGAACAGAGCTGTGTGGTTAATTTAAAGGAACTGAAGAAGTATGCCCTTTAGCCTGTCAATTTCACAGCACTTTGTAACACACTTCATGTTGCACCAGTAACAAAAGCATTTAGATCGAGTACAGTTTAATAACAAGAGCAGCATATTGTAAAGTCATGCAATATGTGCACCCTATAAATGTAGCTATTATTTTTATTTGGCAAGATTGAACAGTAACTAAACTAAAAAAAGAAACAAAACATCATTGCAATTAAAATAAATATTTTTGAACTAAACAGATTTATGAGAAAACGTTTTAATGAATAGTTTAAAATTCTGTTGGAACTGGTTCAACTGGCTTTCGGGATCTTAATTTTCTCTGTACACGCAAACCAAAGTTTGTATTGTAATATTTTCAGTTTCAAACCTAGGAAACTTGGATGGAGGATGAGAAAATCTATTACAAAAAAGGGATGGTCAGGTATAGTCTCCAGGTATAGTCTCCTTCCAACTGACTTATTTTAAAAGCTTAGCACCTCAATTAAAGAGGGAGTAAATAAGCATCAATATTTGCAAATGAACAAATTTAAAGCAGACAACATACTTAGTTCTGGTCGCAATCAAGACCATGTTATTGGAGGAGAGGTATGAGGAGGTATACTTCACATCAACACCCTATTTGGTCAAACCCCCAAGGGTGCACAAGGACAATTGAGGTCAATTGGTATAAATAGGAAAGTGTCCAATGTCTAGAGTCACACCTGATGATTGTAGTGACGGAGACCATGTATTGTTGTCTCACAACATCTCTGCAGGAGTTACATAGTGTGGCCTCTTTAATTACAACCTTTTTCAGCCAGTTCATCACAGGTCTTTTCTTTCCTGTGGCCAGTCTCAGCTGTGGCTCAGTTGGTAGTGTGTTTGCTTCTGAGTCAAAAGGTTGTGGGAGTCCCTCTGCAGAGAAGCGAGTGTACAAGCTTTATTTGCCACTGCAGTAATGCACTTTGGTGCTGCCTTCCAGATGAAGCTTTAAACTGAGGCCTTTTATGGCTTCTGAGATGTAAAAGTTCCATGTGGTATTATTCTGGAGTAGGGGAGCTATCCTTCGTGTCTTGGCTTATGTCTATCCCTCACCTAACATGCCTTAAAATAGAGTGAGAATAGATACAACAACTCAGTGGGACTAGCAGCATCTCTGGATAGAAGGATTGTGTGATGTTTTGTGTTGAGACTCTTCTTCAGACTAGTCAGTACCAAGTCATTATTTCAGGCATTGACTATCCCCAACAAGGAAAACTTAATTAACACTACTAACCTAATAAAAGGTTATGTAGTCATACAGTGCAGAAACCAGCTCTTCGGCCCAACTAGTCCATGCCGACCAAACTCCCATCTATGCTAGTTCCATTTATCCACATCTGGCCCATTTCCCTCTGAAACTTTCCTATCCATGTATCTGTCCAAATGTCTTTCAATTTTTGTTATTGTACATGCCGTAACTACTTCCTCTGGCAGCTTGTTCCATATACTCATCAACTGTACTCAAGTACTCTGAATGAAACCAGTTGTCCCTCTGGTACATTTAGTTTTTCTCCTCTCACCTTAAACCTATGCCCTCTAGTTCTTGACTCCTCCACCCTGAGAGGAAAAAAAGGCACTGTGAATTCACCCTATTTATTTCCATCATGACTTTATACACCATTATAAGATCACCCCTCAGCATCCTTGGGTTACAGCAGCTTTGTGGTTCAATTTCTGGACTACTGCTCCATATTCACAAAGTCAAGTTATGTGTAGACTTTCAGTTCACGTAATAAAATCTCGACTTAAAACAATGTAGTCCAAGTAACAAGAACCATAAATCGATTGGATTGTCATCAACATTCATCTGATTTAAATTGTCCTTTGGATGGAAATCAGCCAGCTTTTTGCAGCCTGGCTTATGGATCTACCAATGTGGTTGACTCCTAACTTAAATGCCTTAAATTTTAGGGCATTTAAGGATGGGCCTTGCCAGTACATTCACATTCTGTGAATGAATGAATAAAAATTAAAATTAATAATTCCTATTATCCAGTTTCCATTATCAGTATCCTCATTGGGATTCAGAATGGCTTAAACTACAATTGTAGAATTATTTTAAAGTATTTTAAAAGTATTTTACATCACTGCAACAACCATATGCAGCAATAAGATATTTTTCAACAGTTAGTCAACATATCCCAGGCTAACAGTAGGTCTCCATTAGTCTGGCTTTAGTGTCAATGGAAATGGCGTAACCTTGGCGATTCTTGTACAATTCATGCCATGGCAATGGTTTCATTGGGTCATAAGGTCATGTGATAGGAGTAGAATTAGGCCATTCGGCCCATGGGTGATCTATCTTTCCCTCCTAACCCCATTCTTCTGCCTTCCCCTCATAACCTCTGACATCTATATAAATCAAGAATCTATCTATCTCTGCCTTAAAAATATCCACTGACTTGGCCTCCACAGCCTTCTGTGGCAAAGAATTCCTTAGATTCACTAAATAAATTTCTCCTCATCTCCTTCCTAAATGAACGTTCTTTATTTCTGAGGCAACGACCTCTAGTCCTAGACTATCCCACAATTGAAAACAACCTCTCCACATCCAATCTATCCAAGCCTTTGACTATACTATGTTTCAATGAGGTTCCCCCCTAATTCTTCTAAATTCCAGCGATTACAGGCCCAGTGCCGATAAACGCTCATCATAGGTTAACCTACACATTCGTGGTTCTGTGTTTAAATCTTGAGATGTTAATGTCGTCCCATCAATGTAATAATTTAATTCACAAAGGGATGGCTCACCACTCTCTCAGAGCAACAAGAATGAGCAGCAAGTGCAATCTTGCCAGAATGCCAGTAATAAATTTGATAAAAATCAACTTTTTGGTTCAGTTTGACGTTTGATCACGAATGTATTTTGCTGTGACATTGGTGCTCTGGATTTTGCTTGGCGTGACAGTGAGACCGAGAAGGGAAACAAAGACTGCGCGAACAAGTGAAAACATGGAACAGATTTTCTTTGCACAAAATAACTTGTCTGTACCACTTTTCCTTTTCTTGAAGAGATTAACAACAATTTTAATTAATTGTTGCATCAAGGTCCAATAGTAAAATAGTAAGTTAGGTTTTGTTAAATATCTCACAACCTTCTCTGGAATAATTAATTGAAGATATTCCTCACTGGTTTTCAGAATAGCTTGTTACAATTGCAAAATTAATTTAAAGTATTTTTACCAGTGGTGCAGTTAAATGTGAGCAGTGTCAGGGCTGCCAATTAGATTCTGCCTCAGCCTACTTCACTTTAATGCTCAACCTACATTGAAAACTATAACGTAGAAGGAAGCAACTTTCTACTGCACACAGATGATAACTGTGTAGGCAGTGACTGCACAGTTTGTATTATTTTCACTCACCACAGTTTTGAACCAAATGTCTCATTTCACAGTGGGACAGGAAGCTAGTATAAATGTTTATTTTCAATATGAAGACAAAACACCAATATACATTGTTGCTCTTTCTGCTCAGGAAGAAAGCCAGCATCAAAGAGGGAGGCTTCTCTAAGACTGTACATGTTTGCAATTACCATAGACTTTTCAGCAAGAACATTTTAATTGGTCTAATTTAGAGCTATAGAAAATTACCTAGTCCTTGAATGGCTGAATACCATTTTAAAATGTAGCATTATTTGGAGAATTAATGGTATATCAAATATTTACATAATTTCAAACAACCAATTGTGAAATTGTCATTTACATTTTTATGCAAAAATCATCTTGCCTGGACCACAACACACATTTTCAATTAAAAACCGCAGCAAACAACAGACATCGAGGATACTGAAGAAACAGTGACTCAGGAAATACAGTACATCTGTACGAATCTGGAAATCATAGTCTCCTTATCAATAGTGCTTGTAGCATGGCTGCCCATTATAATGCAATTACACCAGTCTCGACATGAACACGAGCTGAGACCACTCACTCGCCTGCTTGCTGTTTTTTTTTTAAGCTTTGGTTCAGTGCTGTCTGTTCAACTGGAGTTAAACTACCTCAGGCTGACCCATTCATTACCTATAGGCACCAAGTGATATAATCCCTGAGAGTAAAATGCAAGGAAGCTAATTATGTAAAGCATCAAGTTTTCTTTCATACATAATCTGCCTGCTTCTACCTCACCCATCAGCACACCTACTTAATACTGTAAATATTTAAAGTCCTCATTATATCTGATGATTATGACCGTCACATTAATGCAAGGCAAATCCTTGATGAGCTAATGAGTGTGGGATATATCGCAGTTAGTTTAAGTGCTGTGCAATTAAGACATTTCATGTAAGTGCAAACACAAAGCATAAACTTCACTATGTCTCAGAAGAATTTGTGATTTATATCTTTTTTTTTCTACCTTAAAACATTCTATAACAGTCTAACTTTTAAATTGCAAAAGGCTTCTGAAGTTTATTTTTATTGGTTAGTATCACGGCCAAGATCAAAGGTACTGATGTGTGAATTTGATGCCTTAGCCACCCCCTGAAATGTCTAATCATATAACACAAGTGTCACATAATTCAGCATATATTATGACAGTAGCAATTACAGAAAAGTGCATGACACTATTATTTCCAACTGGAAATTAGATGATTATGCTAATTAAGTGATAGATAGCAGGTGGCACAAAGCGGCTGTTACATGCCTGTCTGATCCATAGAGAGACTCACAGTCGAAGTCTGCATGCCCTGCTTTGGCAATGACTGCTTCAACTGCTGCTTGGTTTGTCAGAAAGTGCTTGGCATTTGCTTTGATTTAGCACTTCCTTATCACATCAAAGAGGTGAAGAAGGTAACCTTGTAAGTCTGCCATGAAAAATACACTGGCAATTTACCAGCTCAAACTGCTGGATTTGCACAAGTATTAGTATATTTCCAACGTTATTTTATAGACCAAAATAAAAAATAAAAAAATGAGGGAAACACTCAGCAGGTCAGACCACATCTGCGGGAAGAGAAACTGAGTTACTATTTCAAGGCAAAGATATTTAAGCCCCTGTCCCACTTAGGAAACCTGAACGGAAACCTCTGGTCACCTTGCCCCCAACCCAAGGTTTCCGTGAGGTTCCCGGAGGTTTTGGTCACTCTCCCTAATGGTTGAAAGTGGTTTCCGCGTAGTCGAGGCTTCTTCTATGTTCCTGCGATTAATTCAACAAATTCAAAACCGGCCTCAACTAAAAATAGGTTGCCGTTTGGTCGAAGCCAGTGGAGTGGGGTTGCTATTTACTTACAGGCAGTCGAAGGCAATCTCCTTCGCTGACCGGCCATTTTGATTGGCTCATTGGAGTTTTCAGCAAAAATCCTATAGGATCTTTGGTTTACAGGACCTAGAAGATCCGCCGGAAGGTAAAATGCCCGCTAACTTTATTAAACTTCTTAAACCTGTCTCCACTCCTTCCCCCCCCTTCTCTCCCCTTCTCTCTCCCCTTCTCTGTCCTTCTCTCCCCTTCTCTCTCTCCCTCCCGCGCTCTCTAAAGGACTTACCGTGCTCTGTGGCAGTCGTTTACCTTAGTCTTCATCGCACAGACAGCGCTCCTCCGCTGTCCCTGGCCCCCACCTTCGCGGTGTGTGTGTGTGTGTGTGTGTGTGTGTGTGTGTGTGTGTGTGTGTGTGCGTGTGGGTGCGTGCGTGTGTGCGTGTGTGCAGTCGGTAGCAAAGATCCTGTAGGATCTTTGGTCAGTAGATGCAGCTCACGCTTCGATCGAGGCTTTCCAGGCGAGTGACCAAAACCTCTGGCGACTCATGGAAACCTTGGGTGGGCGCAATGTCACCAGAGGTTTCTGTTCAGGTTTCCTAAGTGGGACAGGGGCATTAGACTTCAAACATGAACTCTGCTTCTCTTACCACAGATGTCGCATGACTTACCAGGCATTTGCTGTGTTTTCTGTGTTTATTTTAGATTTAGTGGGATATGTGCCAAATACGGACACGTGAGACTATTATAGAAGGGGTATTATGGTCAGCTGGGCGAGTTGGGCCGAAGGGCCTGTTTCTAAGTTGTATTACTCTATGACTATTTATATACTTTGCAGGTTTTTTTAATTTTTCTTTTACTTTCTCAACATAGCCAACCAAAGATGAATGATTATAAAGGGATGCACTGTTCAAGTCAACAACATTTTGGAAATAGAAACTCACTTAGATAAACTGCAACTCCTTTTTTACAACTAAAAATACACGTTTAGTTTAGTTTATTTTAGAAGTACAGCATGTGAACAGGCTCTTGGGTGTCCTTGCACATCAGTCACTGAAAGTAAGCATTCAGGTCGAAAGCTAATGGCCATCATAATAAGAGGAGTTGAGTATCGGAGCAAAGAGGTCCTTCTGCAGTTGTATAGGGCCCTGGTGATTCCGCACCTGGAGTATTGTGTGCAGTTTTGGTCTCCAAATTTGAGGAAGGGCATTCTTGCTATTGAGGAGTGCAGCGTAGGTTCACCGGGTTAATTCCCGGTGTAGGAGCCATTAAGCTTAAGTCAGTATATTATAGCCATGCCCAACATTTTTGATATTTTAGTTTTTATTTGTCTGTATTTTTGTAGGTGGGATTTGATATGTAGAAGGGGTGTGTCTATTACTAGAGGAGACAAGTGCAGACTCATAGATTTGGAGTCAGTTGGGTCTCGGAAGGACGGTGAGAATACAGTTTTTTACCCATTCACACACACGAAATGACCACCATGTTAATGAGACGACATACTTTTATAAGAAGAAACTTTCATATGATTTATGACATGAATGGAATAGCGATTAAGAACAGAAAGTGACGGATTATTTATTTGGGGTGTACTACAATAAAAGACCAATTAATCAAGAAACAACGTTTGGAAGATTCGTTTTTGCTATTTTAAGTGTGTCGTGAGTGAGTAAAATATACCTCCTAACCATCATCCGAGAAGTAATGGCTATCCAAGTTGGACTTTGAGAACGTCATAAAGACTGCCATTATACCCGGGATGGCTGGACTGTTGAGGCCGGTTTTGAACTTATATGTTGAAAGAATGGAGCGACTGGGCTTGTAGACACTGGAATATAGAAGGATGAGAGGTGATTTTATTGACACATATAAGATTATTAAGGGATTGGACAAACTAGAGGCAGGAAACATGTTTCCGATGTTGGAGGAGTGTAGAACCAGGGGCCACAGTTTAAGAATAAAAGCCCTGTCCCACTGTATGAGTTCATTCGAGAGCTCGCCCGAGTTTAAAAGAAAAATCAAACTTGTGGAAGCACGTAGAATGTACGTAGCGGGAACGTCGGAGCTCGGGGACGTCTCTTACCAGCTCGTAACGCTAACGGCAGGTACTCGGGAAACATGGTAAGCTCGGGAAGACTTGTGAAGATTTTTCAATATGTTGAAAAATGTCCACGAGAGCCCCGAGTACCTACGAGCGGCCATTACCGTAAATGTCCGAATTCAAATCAGGGCAAACTCAGGAGAACTCTTGAATGAACTCGTACAGTGGAACAGGGCTTTAAGGGGTAGGCCATTTAGAATGGAGTTGAGGAAAAACTTTTCACCCAGAGAGTTGTGAATCTGTGGAATTCTCTGCCTCAGAATGCAGTGGAGGACGATTTTCTGGATGCTTTCAAGAGAGAGTTAGATAGAGCTCCTAAAGATAGCGGAGTAAAGGGATACGAGGAGAAGGCAGGAACGGGGTACTGATTATGGATGATCAGCTATGATCACAGTGAATGGCGGTGCTGGCTCGAAGGGCCGAATGGCCTACTCCTGCACTTTTGTCTATGGCCCACCGAGTTCACACTGACCCATTCCACTAATTCTATGTTATCCCACTTTCTTATCCACTCCCTACACACTAGGGACAATCCACAGTGGCCAATTACCCGCATGTCTTTGGGATGTAAGACAAAACCAGAGCACTTGGAGGAAATCCATGCGGTTACAGGGAGAACATGCAAACTCCACACAGACTGCACCTGAGGTCAGGATGGTCTCTGGCTCAGTGGGGCAACAGCTCTATCAGCTACATCACTGTACTGCCCTTTAGATATGAATTATATACCTCTTAGAGATATTCCTCAATTTACAAATGTTCAATTTATGAATTTCCACTGTAATGCTTTAGCTCTGGAGTACACGTGTTTGACTTGCAGATCTATTTCTTGCTTTAAGGAGCAGCGTAATACATGTATAGTTGTGCCCTATATTGAAATGCCCACGATAAAATTCATCCAGCATTTTTTGCCGAAAATGTTCAACATATTGTAAATCCTGCGGCGACCAGAAAAAGGCACGACTCTTTGGGTCACTACTCACGACCATACTCGACTCTTTGGGCCACTACTCACGACATGTCGCGGTGTGATGCCTGTTTGGTGGTGGGGGAGGAGGAGGACTCAAGCAACGCCGATCAACATTAAGGGCACTGAGGTGGAGGTGGTTGCTAATCACAGGTACCTTGGGGTGCAGCTTGACAGTGAGCTGAATTGGAAGTGTCATATGGAGGCGGTGTACAGGAGGGGACAAAGCCGACTGTATTTTTTAAGGAGGCTGAGGTCTTTTAATATCTGCCAACCCCTACTGTGCAGTGTCTACCATTCAGTGGTGGCCAGTGCTCTGTTCTTTGCTGTGGCCTGTTGGGGAGATGGCGCCCGTATAGCGGATAAAAACAGATTGGACAAACTAATTAGGAAGGCCGGCTCAGTGGTCGGGGCTGAGCAACGAACGGTCCAGCAGGTGGCAGAGGCCAGAACTTTAAATAAACTAGGTTCCATAATGACAAACCCCACTCACCCACTCCATGCCCTGAAGGTGATCAAGAGCAGTATCTTCAGCAAGAGGCTGATTGCACCAATGTGCAAAACGGAGAGATACAGGAAGTCCTGTTTACCAGCTGCAATAAGACTTTTTAATGAGCACAAATAACTGCACTTTTTTTTTTTTTTTTTTTAAATTAATTGTATTTTAACTTGTATTTTAACGTATTTTAACTTGTTATGTATGAAAGCGTGGTGTTATGTTATGTTTGTCTTGAAGCTGTCGTGGCAAATAATTTCCTGAAAAGGATTATTAAAGGAATATTCTATTCTATTCTATTCTTTCTCTGGTCGCCACTGGATTTCACCGAAGAAATCGCGTAAGTTGGACAGTCCCTTAACTGAATAGCATAAATACACACCCCACTTATAGTGGATACTAGACTAAGTGGGACCCGTTTGGTCCCAGCATCACAAGGGATGCTTAGTCTTCCAACGTAATATTCCACCTCTGCACCAATTCCAATATTGGTGGCTGGGGGGGGCGGGGGGGCTTTCTGGAGCGCTAGTATGGATGTGTGGGCTGAAGGGACTGGTTTCCAGAGGGCTAGTATGGACTTAGTGGGCCGAATGGATTCTTGGGCTGGCGGCTCAGTCACTCAAGCCTGTTGTGCTGGCAGCTCACTCACTCACGGCTGGTGGGCTGGCAGTTGACACGGCTCTTACTTGAAATTCCATTTTAAGCAGGGTGCAAGGCCACCAAATTCAAGTGCAGTTTCTTAACACTTCAAGCAGGGTGCAAGGCCACCAAATTCAAGTACAGTTTCATACCATTTCAAGCAGGGTGCAAGGCCACAAAAGACAGCGAGTGGTGACCTCTCCCTCCTCCATCTTGCAGAGACTGAGCCACGCCCACACGTCTGGGTTTTATAGTCTCTCCCCCTCCCACCAGAAGGGGCGTGTCCTTCATGGCATGATTGACAGGAGAGAGATCCTCAACATTTTTAAAAACACTAATAACTCTTTTATGTTTGATCGATGGGAAAAATCCTCGGCACCTGATGAGCGAAGGGGGACTCTGATTAAGATGGCCAAAAATCACAGCCGTACGTGGTAGCCCCTAAAAACAATATAGAGTGCAAACAGGAAGTGGTCAAGTTTAGACTATTATATAGAAGGCAAGGCAACTTTAATTGGGCAAGGCAACTTTAATTAGGCAAGGCAACTTTAATTAGGCAAGGCAACTTTAATTAGGCATGACAACTTTAATTAGGCAAGGCAACTTTAATTCGGCAAGGCAACTTTAATTAAGCAACACAGCTTTAGCATTTCCAAACCAAAGGCATCACAGCTTTAGCATTTCCAAACCAAAGGCAACACAGCTTTAGCATTTCCGAACCAAAGGCAACACAGCTTTAGCATTTCCAAACCAAAGGCAACAGAGCTTTAGCATTTCCAAACTATATTTTCAAACCACATTAAGGGCACTGACAGGTCAGTAAAACCACTCACAGTTTAGTAGACATGTGTTCAGTGTTATTCACAGCTCAGACTGAGAGACGTGACCCTCTCGCTCCCCCATCTTGCAGAGACTGACTGAGGCACTCAACACTTCCGGGTTATATAGTCCCTCCGGAAGGGGCGATGCCTTCAGGAGAGAGAATCTCAACATTTTTTAAACACTAATAACATCGATGGGAAAAATCCTCTTGTCCTGCGCAGCGGAAGGGAACTCTGAGTATGATGAACAAAAACCATAGCCGTAAGTGGCAGTGTTTTTTCTAAAATCAATATACTGAAAAACAGGAAGTGGTCAAGATCAGACTTTTAGTAATATATAAGATATAAATTCAGACATTTTATGTCTGGTTACACACATCGTCTGTACCCATCTCCCGCACAAGTCCCCTGCCTGTACTGATCTATTGGGGCTAGATAGTTCACAATGGTCTGACAGCCTTGGTTCCACAGACAGCGACCCCCCCCCTCCCCAACACTATCTTGATGGCTTATGCTATCACAGAATATTTCTGTGTTTTAGATGCGTCTGATGTCTAGAAACAACTTTACAAGGTCAATATTAATTTAAAAAATTTAGACAACTATAAATTATTTTTGTGGAAGATCCACTTTCTGTTGTGGTTAAGTAGGGCACACTTATGTGCAAATGAAAACTGCAGAAGAGGCATCCAGAGACATTACAAGACACAGGATGCAACAGCACAAATCCTGCACTTAATACATTAGTGCAGAAATTCCTTGCAGGACTCGGGAACAAAAGTCCCAAAATGCCACTCTGCAACAAACTTCAAATAAATAATTAAACAAAATTACAGCAAGAATACACTTTTCCTTGAAGAAATTGACATTCTCATCATTATCTTTTCGTATGATTCACAGCGTAGGCATGAATAGGAGACCCAGCTCTCCCCCCCTCTGGACCCATTTTTATCCATCACCGCCTTAAAATATACAAAACAACTTCATTCAAAAAAGTGTTCTGAAATTTAAGTACAGGAAATTATTTTTGGAGAAGTGTACAATCAATTTACGACACGTTGCCCATCTGGTAAAGAATATTTTACATCAACTTGAATTTTGTGTCTCTGAGTTACTGTTACGATTGCAATTATTTTAAGTTCAGCTGACAACTAACTGAAACTAAAATAACTCACTAATTTGTTTTATTTCTCTAAATTGTCAGTACTAATCATAATTTGTTAAAGCAAATATAATGCACTATCACCGTCCATTAGCGGTTAACCTGCTTGTAATCTTATTATTCACAAGTTAAACACAAAACTCCATCACAATTAAACATCGTAAAATAAACATATGTTCTCCAGAGACTGCAAATGAAGAGCAACGTGTACTGAGTCATTTGGACCAAAGGGTTCCAGATTATTTTGTTGTTGCTTTGGATTTAGTTGATGGTCAGAATTCACCTCAGCATTCACAGAGAGGGCAGGGTAAAATTAGCCAAGTCTTCACCTCCTTATTATGACCCAGTGATTTAGAGTTTAGAGATACAGCATGGAAACGGGCCCTTCGGCCCATCAAGTCCATGTCGACCCTTACACTAGTATGTTATCTACTTTCGCATCCAACACTGGAGGCAATTTACAGAAGCCAATTATCCTACAAACCTGCACGCGTTTGGCTTGTGGGAGGAAGCGGGAGCACCCAGAAAAAACCCATGCGGGGAAAGGGAGAATGTACAAAGTCTGCACTGACAGCATCTGTAGTCGGGATCGAACCCGAGTCTCTGATGCTATAAGGCAACAACTCTACCTCCGTGCCAATGTGCCGACAAAAACTCGATGTGTGTGAATATGTTTGTACACACTTTGGAATGTTAAATGTAGACATAATTGCATGTAACTATGCTGCCTTGTTACAATCACAAAAGAACCGCACAAGCCAACAGGTAACCACGACCTTGCCTCAGCGCCGGTTCACACCATCAGAGGAATAAAGGAGATTTTTTTCCCAGTGAAATGCATTGTCTAAAAAATGTTTGGGAATGTCATGCTATAAATTTTTTCACAATGTCTGAAATTCATTCCTAATTTATGGTAACAGCTGCTCATTGTCCTCCTCGCGAGAAAATTGGTTCCCTTGAATGCAGTTCAATTTCAGGAGCAGAGTACAACATAAAGACTATAGCCATCACCTAGGGATAAATATCTAGGCAAATATTTATTTTGGTCATCCTTTTATCTTGCCATTCCCAAAGGAAGGGAATTCACTTTCAAGAGACTGCCAGCCAGCCTGAGACCTCAGACACTGAAATGGCTCTGTTTAGCTTCTCTTTCAGGTCATTATTTAGGTTGCTTATTTACTTATTTAACCCCACTTTCTTTTTTCCAATCCAAGGCCACTGGTGACCACTTCAGCCCAGGACTGACAATAAAAATGTCAGTGCATTTCCATTGCCAACACACAAGCACAGATAGCAGTAGCACAATGTTTTGTAGATTGTAGGAAAGTCTCCAGTGGATTAACTGTGCTCATGTGCTATTCCACATGGAGTACTGTGCAGCCAATGAGAATAATGACTGCACTGATAACAGGAGGGAAGGAAGCTTTCCCAAGGTCATGAAAATCAAACCTAAATCAAACTAATAAAGGACTGCTTAACCAATTACAAAAAAAATGTCCCTGAGTTATTCTTCCTGTTATGTTCTTAACTCCAAATTATTTGCATTGTTTTCCTGGAATATAGGCAAAATGTCGATTTAATATATATTCTGCTTTTACAGTGATCACTGTCACAGTGTCCTCCATAATGTTTGGGACAGACCCATAATTTATTTATTTGCATCTGTACTACACAATTTGAGATTTGTAATAGAAAAAAATCACATGTGGTTAAAGTTCACATTGTCAGATTTTATTAAAGGGTATTTTTATACATTTTGGTTTCATCATGTAGAAATTAAAGCTGTGTTTAAACATAGTCCCCCCCCCATTTCAGGGCACCATAATGTTTGGGACACATGGCTTCACAGGCATTTGTAATTGCTCAGATGTGTTTAATTGCCTCCTTAATGCAGGTATAAGAGAGCTCGCAGCAGCTAGTCTTTCCTCCAGTTTTTCCATAGCCTTTGGAAACTTTTATTGCTGTTTATCAACATGAGGACCAAAGTTGTGCCAATGAAAGTCAAATAAGCCATTATGAGACTGAGAAACAAGAATAAAACTGTTAGAGACATCAGCTAAACCTTAGGCTTCCCAAAATCAACTGTTTGGAACATCATTAAGAAGAAAGAGAGCACTGGTCAGCTTACTAATCGCAAAGGGACAGGTAGGCCAAGGAAGACCTCCACAGCTGATGACAGAAGAATTCTCTTTATAATAAAGAAAAATCCCCAAACACCTGTTTGACAGATCAGAAACACTCTTCAGGAGTCAGGTGTGGATTTGTCAATGACCACTGTCCGCAGAAGACTTCATGAACAGAAATACAGAGGCTACACTGCAAGATGCAAACCACTGGTTAGCTGCAAAAATAGGATGGCCAGGTTACAGTTTGCCAAGAAGTACTTAAAAGAGCAACCACAGTTCTGGAAAAAGGTCTTGTGGACAGATGAGATAAAGATTTACTTATATCAGAGTGATGGCAAGAGCAAAGTATGGAGGAGAGAAGGAACTGCCCAAGATCCAAAGCATACCACCTTATCTATGAAACACGGTGGTGGGGGTGTTATGGCCTGGGCATGTATGGCTGCCGTAGGTACTAACTCAATTACCTTCATTGATGAGACAACTGCTGATGGTAGTAGCATAATGAATTCTGAAGAGCAGATAGGATGTGAACACATCCTATCTGCTCAAGTTCAAACAAATGCCTAGAAACTCATTGGCCGGCGGTTCATTCTACAGCAAGACAATGATCCCAAACATACTGCTAAAGCAACAAAGGAGTTTTTCAAAACTAAAAAATGGTCAATACAGGCCTGGCAGAACATCACCAGAGAAGACGCTCAGCAACTGGTGATGTCCATGAATCACAGACTTCAAGTAGTCATTGCATGAAAAGGATATACTAAACATTACTACTTTCATTTACATGACATTGCTGTGTCCCAAACATTATGGTGCCTGAAATGGGGAGGGACTATGCATAAACACTGCTGTAATTTCTACATGGTGAAACCAAAATGTATAAAAATGGCCTTTATTAAAATCTGACAATGTGCAATCTGACATTTAACCACATGTGATTTTTTTCCTATTACAAATCTCAAATTGTGGAGTACAGAGGCAAATAAATAAATGATGTGTCTTTGTCCCAAATATTATGGAGGGCATTGTAAATACACCAAATAATCCAGAATTAGTTGACTTGTACAGGGTAGTGACTGCAGAAAATGTCAATACATTTCTAAAGATAATTATGCTATATAAATTCTCTATTTTCTTACAGGATTTGTGAGGATATTCATTTTCTGAATAAAAATATATACCGGTAGTTTCAGATTATCTAGGAGTAAACAAACATTTTTTTGTAATGGTTTAATTAAAAAATTGAAAAGAAAATTGGGATTTTGTATCTTTGATTGCATCTATTTGTATAACCAATCATTTAGATTAGTCTTGCATTACTGTTAGTTTTTGTGCAATGTTTACCCAATATTTTGTTTATTTATAATGTAATTTATTGGGCTAATATTTAAATTACTTTGTTGCAGATTCCAAGGACCCAAATTTAAGATGTTCAAAATATTTACAATGATGTCAGTAAATGGCTAACCTCGAGTGGATCTACCATTAGGGATGCATATCCCATTCAGAAGCAGAAATATATTCTATACTGTTCCATTTGTGTAGTGGTTCTTCAACAACGATACCGAATATATGGAGAATATATTTGATAGCGGTGTACAAAGGGCGATGCATTTTGGTGTTTAGATGACCTATGCTTGCTAAACCTTATATTACATATCACAAGATTCCAATCATGTATCTTTAACTTCAATCTTATAATATTTAATTACTGTTTGGAATATTGACATGCATATTTTCCTGAGCCCCATCTTAATAGCTGCTTTATGAATGTTACTTTCATGGTTTTGCTAACTTTTGTTTCTTTCCTCTTCTCTGCCATTTACAAATCTTGTTGCAGATTGCCTTTAAGGGACCATATGAGTCTGAAGAAGGGTCTCGACCCGAAACATCACCTATTCTTTTTCTCCAGAGATGCTGTCTGACCTGCTGAGTTACTCCAGCTTGTTGTGTCTATCTTCAGTTTAAACCAGCATCTGCAGTTCCTTCCCACACATATGAGAGAAGAGATCTCCATCCAATTATTCCCTTCTTTGAAGGCGACATTGATGAAATCACCTATCATGGACTCAAGTTTCCTCTCTTGCTATGGTCTTTCCATATTTGCGAATTACAGAAGACAATCTAACCTTTTTTTAATTTGTAGATATTTTAAACACACACCATGATTAACATTGGATCCATGATCTATTTTTGGTCACTGCTGTTTGGAATAGCTCGTTACTCATTCTTGATCATGGATAAGAAAATGGCCCAGAATTTGCTGGGATTTCCCAATAATTCTACTGGAATAAAGCTACTGGAATTTACACTTATGGGTAATAACTGACCCAGGACTCCTGCATGACTGGAGATGTACGGAACCTCCCAGTCAAGCACCTCCACTGGACACCACAAGGAATATAATAATAGATTTCCCACACAACTTTCATCAGGCGAGCCCTGGGGCACCGATTGAATGTGGGTTTTATGCCTGTGAGTTAAATGCCAAGAATGGGGTAAGTTACTCTTTCTCTTCACCATGTGCGCTTGCTGTAATGTTTTTAGTGTTTTGTTGTCATGCAGGGTCCAGCTGATGAGCTCAAGGTTAGCATCAAAAATGTTTCCCAAAGTGCAGATGTCAAAAACCTGAAAAAACCCAGAAAATGCTGGGTAAAAAACCCCCAGCATATCAGTCAGTCAGTATGGGGGAGGAAGTTGTGTTGAAGGGTTTGCTGAAAGGTTGTTGACTTGAAACATTTTTTTTGTTGTCCATACGTACACCCTGACCTAATGAGTATTTCTAGCATTTTCTGTTATTATTTTTAGTCTGTATCATTATCTTTTTGAATGTGAATTAGAAAGTACATAATAATATATTTTAGGAGCAGTAATTTCACTCAGCAAAATAATGGCCTTTATTTTTAAGAAAAACTATTATCTTGGGCATTCACCATTCCAGCACACTAATTGATATGTGATTAATTGAGGGAAACTTGAGGGAAAACGTTATTTTGTGAAGCAAGTGCTTAAGTTGCTACACTAGAATAGGATTCAATTATGAACAATTCTAACAAAACAAACACATACTCTAATGGCATGTGCAGGCAATTATCAGTTCTTCCATTTTCCTGATGAAACCACTTAACTGTATAGTATCTCAGTAAACTAGATTTGCATCTGCCTGTTTCTCATCCTTTGTTGTGCATCAGGGCATTAAACCCAACAGAAGGGCATTAGCTCTATAACTGCCTTGAGGCAAAGGGGATGATTTCAGTATGTGGCATGTACCTGTAGGTTAACTAGGTTGGATCGTTATTAGACCTTCAACAAATCCACAGCTGCAATTTACTTTTAAATATATCGGTATAAAGCCTAGGAATTAAAAAACTGGGAGTTCTTTATGAGAAGGGGATCTTCCTCTCATTTCAAGAATTACAGATGAAATATCATTTGAAAGTTAGTAATTTTTTTAGATATCTTCAAATCCGAGACTATGTGAAAACACACATGCAAGACTGTCATTGTATGGGCCCAGATATATTAGACGAATGCATGAATAGAAAGGCGGATACAAGTAAGTTAATATCCTACGTTTACAATACCCTTTTAACTGCACATATCCCATCTTCGGAAATAATTAGGCGAGCATGGGAAGACGAATTGGGTTTAACAATTTCAGAGGATAGTTGGGAGGAAAGCCTTTTATATATACATTACTGTTCTCTTAATGTTAGGCACTCCCTGATACAATTTAAAATACTGCACAGACTCTATTACTCAAAGTCTAAATTGAACAAGATCTTCCCAAATGTCTCTCCTATTTGTAATGAATGGCTCCTCCAAGAAGCGACTATAACCCACTCTTTTGCTTCCTGCACAAAGTTACAAAACTTCTGGAGGGGAATTTTTGATACCTTTTCCAAAATACTTAAAACTAAATTGGACCCCGATGTAAAACTGATCACATTAGGTATGTCAGAGGGGAAAGGTATATCTCCACTTTATTTTTTTTTAATTCCTCTATCTTTCTGCTACACTGCTTTGGTAGTTTAGGGGACTTTCTCTTGTTCTCCTTTATCTTTCCACTTTTTACTTCCTTCCTTTCTTGCTTTCCCATTCTTTCCTTTTTTTCATTTCTATAATTTAGGTTATAAGGTTAAAATTGAAACTGTACAATAATTGTATAATTCTAGATGCCGAATGTTTTATCTTTGTACAATTGCTTCTAATAAAATTTTTAAAATAATAATAATAAAATAAATAAATATCAGTAAACCCGCAGAAACCCTAAGATTCACTTTCTGTGCTTTTTTAATATATCCTTCTTTTTCAGAGCAAGGGATACTTTAGTAACTTTTTAAAAATAATTCCCAATTTTCCATAATGATAGTTTAAAAATATAATTATACTTTGACCTATTAATCACTGGATTTTATTTAGTTTCCAGTCTGTTCACTGGACAATATAATTACCTTGTGTTGCTCCGACATTTATTTTTGCATTTTCTCTCTCTCTGTTTGTTCATTTCACTTCATTTGTCTCCTCGCCTGTAATCTCTTACTGGTTTTTTATTTCAGCTGCATGCTGCCTTGTTGTTTCAGCTGGAGAGAAAGTGGGCGATGGATTCTTGGGCTGCAGTTGTTCGGCAGTGCAGTGGTTCCTTGGCTATCAGTTCCTCTGGCATGGTCAGGAAGTGCTTGGTGTAGCAACATTAAAAAGGGAACTAAAAAGTTGGAACCAAACTAGTAACTGGGACTAAATTGAAAGCATTTACGAAAGGAATGTAATTACGGCAGCTGCTTAAGAAGTAATAAGTACATTTGTGTTTTCAAAAGTCTAAAAATGGGATTGCAGATGATGTAAAAGTCAAGCATGGTTATGGCGAATGGGTCAAAATTTAAGGTAGGGCTTGGGCTCAGTAGTAACAGAATAGGCCGCTCTGCCCAAGTCCAAGGTGGGAATGATGAAGACAGTGAGTTTGAGTTGGGTTACTACCTCCAGACCCATTGTGAAGTCAGCAGAGAAAAATATAACATGATAGCCAGCTGTTAAGTAGATCAAGCTATATGTTATAGGCACAAAAAGCTGGAGTAATTCAGCGGGGCAGGCAGCATCTCTGGAGAGAAGGAATGGCCGATGTTTTAAGTCGAGACCATTTTTCAAACTATCTGTTGTCTTTTGAAGACTCTCTTGTAGTCCACGGCAGAGTAAATGGATGAAGCCAATAAAGTGGCTTTTTGTATCTATGTTCCGTGTATTGTTCTTCTTCCACAACTTTCCTCTCCAAGCACTTGAGCTCCCTGTGTCCAAATCTGGCAAATACTCTCCATTGCATTTACCCTCTCAGTGGCTCATGTATCTCCTCTTTGGTCTTCCATTTCCTTTACAGATCTGCAGCTATTGAAATTCCCAATCATACCTCACCTCCACATCTAAGGCACTATTGTGAGAACTCAATCTCTTCTAACTTTTTTGCACATTCACCCGTCAAACTAAGAAAATGTATTCCTTTTGTTTCTTCAGAATTCCTTCACCCTCCATTTTCTTAAAAAAAATCTTTAAATAAGGCCCAATCTTTACTGTGAGCTATTTCTCGGATACCTCCCAAAATATTTTACTGTTTCCCTTTCAATTACATGCAGGGCTTCATTCATACAACATTCCAATTTTTAGTTGCCAAAGCCATCTCCTTAAATCTCCAATTCTGCAGTCCTCCAATTTGTGAAACATCTTCACATTATCTAATTGAAGATACTTTTTACACAGTCAGTCTTCGATTGATTCATTTTCAAATTTGCATGCCGCTTTTCACATACACATAACAGGAAGAAGGAAGGATGTGCTATCTGAGGAGGGATGTGCTGGCTCTGGAAAGGGTCCAGAGGAGATTTACAAGAATGATCCCAGGAATGAGTGGATTAACATGCGATGAGCGTTTGACGGCACTGGGCCTATACTTACTGGAGTTTAGAAGAATGAGGGGGACCTCATTGAAACGTACAGAACAGTGAAAGGCTTGGATATTGTGGATGTGGAGAGGATGTTTCCTCGAGTGGGAGAGTCGAGGACTAAAGGTCATAACCTCAGAATTAAAGGACGTTCCTTTAGGAAGGAGACGAGGAGGAATTTATTTAGTCAGAGGGTGGTGAATCTGTGGAATTCTTTGCCACAGATGGCTGTGGAGGCCGTCAATGCATATTTTTTAAGGCAGAGATTGATAGATTCTTGATTAGTACAGATGTCAGGGGTTATGGGGAGAAGGCAGGAGAATGGGGTTAGGAGGAAGAGATAGATCAGCCACAAAGGGCCGAATGGCCTAAATCTGCTCATATCACTCATGACCTTATGATAGTCACTGTTTCTGAGATGTTATCCAACGTGTAATAGCACAAGTTCCTTTTCTGGAACATGGCTTTCCTTGATAGATGAAAACAAGCAGATCTAGGAAGCAGTCCCAAGCATATGGCAGTGATTTCTTAAATGTCTTGTCAGTTAAATATTGCTTTTACCTCAATTTATTTTTTGATAATTGAAATCACAAATTAATGTTACTCAATTTTCACTAATTAATCTACGTTCCCTTTTCTATCTCCTGTCCGCAGCTCTGCGATGTATAATTTTATTCCAAAACATTAATTATTCCCTTCGTATTCTCCAACTGTGACCAAACATATTCTGTTTTTGGACCATGTCCAGTATGATTGCCAAGATCCAGTGATGTAATTGAATCTCTGAATAATATTGCCACCACCTTCCTTTCTTCCTACCCTGTCCCTCTATGGAATAGCCAGCACCAGTTCAAGTCATGCAGACTTATGATATCAAACCCACGTTACTTTTACTGGTCCCGTCATTAAGGAAAGTGAATTCTGCCCTCATATGCCATCTTGTCATCACACATTTAATCCATTAATCCATCGAAGATTAATATCCTCCAGTTTATGCTCCTTAATGCAACTAATTGCCAAAACTTTAATTTCTGCGTCATTTCAACAACTTCAATCTGTTTGATTGCTTCGACTAAAATCTATGGTCTGTGAAATTCCTTGATCTGACATTTTGTATTCTAACATTTCTAAGACCTTTCTTTGAGATAAGGGCTCCTTTAACAATAGAGTTCCCTCTATCATAAATATTTTAACCACAGCCACTAAAATAAACAGATTATGAGTCTGGATAGAGTTAATTGACTGGAAGTGGCCGAGTCCACTTGCTTGCAGCAATATTTTGTTTTGTTTTTCTCCAGAAGCCACTTTCGGCTGTTTGGAGACATATCACCTGGGATGTGCAGTACAAAGATAACCTTGGAAGAACAACCCATTGTGTGTAGTCCACGTTTTAATATATCCAATTTGGATCCAATTTGGATTTTAAAAATGTTTGCAAAAGTGATCAGACTATTTGGCTTTTTTTTTAAAAATATACTTGGATTTCATAACTGTTTTACTGGCAAGTACTGAAATTTGCAGGATGAATTTGTTTTCTGTTTGCTTGGCTCTGTTTTAACTGGTCCAACAAATGCATTCAACTTTTTGGAAATTATGAATGAAAATGCTTACGCAATATTTCTAGTTGTAATTGTTTTCAATTGAGATTTTCAATTTTTTTTACCCATTTTATAGTTCACTTTCTCCTCTCTTTCCCATTCTGTCCCATTCTGTCCTGGGGGTTGAACAGGTGGTTAGCTGACTGTTGGGTCCCTGCCAGAGGCTTTGTACCTGAGCAGCAGTGTTGATCTCTCACACAATTGCACATAAGTGCAGAAAGGAACCGCAGATGCTGATTTATACCAAAACAATGGATACATGGTGCTAGAGTAACACAGCGAGGCAGGCAGCATCTCTGGAGAAAAAGCATGGGTAGCGTTTTGGGTCAGGGTTGTGTGAAGAAGGGTCCCGACCCGAAACATCACCCTTCCTTTTTCTCCAGAGATGCTGCCTGACCCGATGAGTTACTCCAGCACTTTGTGTCTATTTTTTTTAAGTGCTTAAATGTCCCAATCACCCTGCTTAAGAGGCTTGGATGACAATAGCTCTTTGCTGTAGCTGTTTCAAACAGATGGCTACTCTCTAACGGCTCATCTGGAATTAACGCACAGTCGTCAAAACCTCTAACTTGTAGATTTATTTTGTAAACCTGCTCAAATTCATTTGGTTTTAAAGTACAACCCTAAAGCATGACCCCAGTGCCACCATTTCTGTGACGAGAATGACCATCAGAAATCTTGAGCTGCCTGACTGCTCTCGAGCCAGTTGCTAAGAAGTAACTGATAACTTAAATTACTCGCTTTCCAATCTCAAACCCCTTTGTGGTAAAGAGAAAGGTTTTACCACAAGACCTCCTCCGTGCAAGCATTTGAACCTGGGTGTCAGTTTAAGGAAAATTATGCAGGAGAAAATGCCTAATTTCAAAGAACATAAAGCAGGATGCTGAATTATTAAATTATGTATTCTACGCCCATACAGTGCATCTTTAACAAATAATTAGCATGCTACCAGCTGCTAGATTCATATCCTACATGGGTCATGGATCACACAATGGAATTATGTACAAGGCCTTATCTACATAATGTCTGCTGAAAATAAATATTTTCTAATGCTCATTTCAGTAGTAATAAACGAGCCATATAAAAACATTTATTTCACAGCCAATAAAAAGGGGAGCAGAAAAGACATAAAAATCAGGGACTTGCTTGCACTTTTTTAATCTTGGAAATTCTCCTGGATGCCATATGCCATGAAACATTAATCCTCATTCGCCCGGCAGAATAAAACATGAGCAGCACACACTGGGCAATGTATAAGGGACAGACTTCTGACCGACATACACTACAAACCAACTGACTCACACGGCTATCTGGACTACACGTCTTCCCACCCTGCCCCCTGTAAAGACTCCATCCCCTACTCCCAATTCCTCCGCCTACGCCGCATCTGTTCCCAGGATGAGACGTTCCACACCAGGGCATCGGAAATGTCCTCGTTCTTCAGGGAACGGGGATTCCCCTCCGCCACCATAGATGAGGCTCGCACCAGGGTCTCATCCATACCGCGCAACACTGCTCTCTCTCCCCATCCCCGCACTCGCAACAAGGGCAGAGTCCCCCTAGTCCTCACCTTTCACCCCACCAGCCGGCAAATACAACAAATAATCCTCCGCCATTTCCGCCACCTCCAACGTGGCCTCACCACTCGCCACATCTTCCCATCTCCCCCCATGTCTGCCTTCCGCAAAGACCGCTCCCTCCGCAACTCCCTTGTCAATTCTTCCCTTCCCTCCCGTACCACCCCCTCCCCGGGCACTTTCCGTTGCAACCGCAAGAAATGCAACACCTGTCCCTTCACCTCCCCCCTCGACTCCATTCAAGGACCCAAGCAGTCGTTCCAGGTGCGACAAAGGTTCACCTGTATCTCCTCCAACCTCATCTACTGCATCCGCTGCTCTAGATGTCAGCTGATTTACATCGGGGAGACCAAGCGGAGGTTGGGCAATCGTTTCGCCGAACACCTTTGCTCGGTCCGCAATAACCTACCTGAACTCCCGGTGGCTCAGCACTTCAACTCCCCCTCCCATTCCCAATCTGACCTCTCTGTCCTGGGTCTCCTCCATTGCCAGAGTGAGGAACACCGGGAATTGGAGGAACAGCACCTCACCTGGGTTGCTTGCGTCTGGATGGCATGAACGTTGAATTCTCCCAGTTTTGCTAGCCCTTGCTGTCTCCTCCCCTTCCTTAATCCTCCTCCCATCCCCCCGCCCTCGGGCTCCTCCTCCTCCCTTTTTCCTTCCTTCTCCCCCCCACCCCCCATCAGTCTGAAGAAGGGTTTCAGCCCGAAACGTCGCCTATTTCCTTCGCTCCATAGATGTTGCTGCACCCGCTGAGTTTCTCCAGCATTTCTGTGTACCTATAAGTACTGCATATTGTTTGAGTCAAAAACTGGGCTTACAGAGGTTAAATCTATTAAAATTATACTATTTACCTCTTGCTGTCGACGTACATTGCTCTGTAACATCTGTGTAACATAATGGGTCAATGGCTGCAGGACATTTGAACCCAGCTTCAGAAAACTATTGATGTTTTTACGTCTTCAACTCAAATGTTTATTCAGCCTCCAATGAAGTAATGTGATAGAAAGAACTTTCGTAATTTGTGAAATGTATATTCATTTCCAGATACATGGAATCACTAAATATCCATTTTGCAAACTGGTAATGTTTTCTTTAACATTTCTTCAATGGTGATATCTCTATACATGGCAGAGGCAATGAATTTAATTTTCAATAGCAATTTACAGCATATGGTTGTGATTAATAACACAAACTTTGCGTAATGGCAGAACACAGAAAGTGAAAGTCAATAAGAATTGTTTGAACTGATTGTGTGACCTAAGAAAACAATAACACTGGCTCGAGGCCAAGATTATTACTCTGTGTCCCTGATTATTTCAATATCATGATAATATTCAATTATTTTGCATTTATGGAAGAAAACTGGTGGAAGGGGGAGGGGTCATTGCCGTGTGGAATCTATGGAATCTGTTTTTCCATCAAAGCTCAGGAGATTTGAACAAAATCAATGCATGTACATCCAAAGCACTTTTAAAGGTTCTGTAAAACAAATCTTTCAAACAGGTATTGGTTTAATGTTATTAAGCTTTACTTCGATCTGGTGAGTGATGCAGAAACGGGCCAGTTCCCTGTGCTCACACTCCTGGATGAGCTTATCATGTGAATCTTTCTTCAAATACAGCCCAAGAGCTGAATGTTGCAACACTCAATCCAGAGTTACATGCTGAAAATAAATAGCTCAGCCTTCACCACTGCAGCCTTTCTTTAACTGAACTCCATTAGTGAAGCATTGCAATGCGTGTACAAAATTATGAGAGGAATAGAATCTCTTGCCCAGACTAGGGGAATTGAGAACCAAAGGACATCAGTTTAAGGTGAGGGGGGAATAGGAACCTGAGGGGCAATTTTTTTTTTACGCAAAGGGTGGCGAGTGTATACAACGAGCTGCCGGAGAAGGTAGTTGAGGCAGGTACTATTGCAAAGTGTAAGAAACATTTAGGCAGGTACATGGATAGGCCAGGTTCAGAGGGATATGTCAAACGCAGCCAGGTGAGACCAGTGTAGATGGGACTCCACTGCGGCAAGCCTCAACGACTTCCGCCCAGTTGCACTTACCCCCATCATCACCAAGTGCTTCGAGAGGCTGGTCCTGGCACACCTCAAAAGCTGCCTACCCCCCACACTGGATCCCTATCAGTTTGCCTACCGCAAGAACAGGAGTACGGAGGATGCCATCTCAACGGCACTTCACTCCGCCCTCTCCCACCTCGACAACAGAGACACTTACGTAAGAATGCTGTTCATCGATTACAGCTCAGCATTCAACACCATTATACCATCAAAACTGATCACCAAACTCGGTAACCTGGGCATCGACCCCTCCCTCTGCAACTGGATACTGGACTTTCTAACCAACAGACCCCAGTCTGTTAGGTTAGACAAGCACACCTCTTCAACCCTCACCCTGAACACCGGCGTTCCACAGGGCTGTGTGCTGAGCCCCCTCCTCTACTCCCTCTTCACCTATGACTGCACACCTGTACATGGTACTAACACCATCATCAAGTATGCAGATGATACAACGGTGATTGGCCTCATCAGCAACAACGATGAGTCGGCCTACAGGGAGGAGGTCCAGCACTTAGCAGCATGGTGTGCTGACAACAACCTGGCCCTTAACTCCAAGAAGACCAAGGAGCTCATTGTAGACTTCAGGAAGTCCAGGGGCGGCACGCACACCCCCATCCACATTAACGGGACGGAGGTGGAACGTGTTTCTAGCTTCAGGTTCCTGGGAGTCAACACCTCCGATGACCTCTCTTGGACCCACAATACCTCAACTCTGATCAAGAAGGCTCACCAGCGTCTCTTCTTCCTGAGGAGACTGAAGAAGGTCCATCTGTCTCCTCAGATCCTGGTGAACTTCTACCGCTGCACCATCGAGAGCATCCTTACCAACTGCATCACAGTATGGTATGGCAACTGCTCTGTCTCCGACCGGAAGGCATTGCAGAGGGTGGTGAAAATTGCCCAACGCATCACCGGTTCCTCGCTCCCCTCCATTGAGTCTGTCCAAAGCAAGCGTTGTCTGCGGAGGGCGCTCAGCATCGCCAAGGACTGCTCTCACCCCAACCATGGACTGTTTACCCTCCTACCATCCGGGAGGCGCTACAGGTCTCTCCGTTGCCGAACCAGCAGGTCCAGGAACAGCTTCTTCCCGGCGGCTGTCACTCTACTCAACAACGTACCTCGGTGACTGCCAATCACCCCCCCCCACCCCCCGGACACTTATTATCACTTATTATTATTTATTCAAATCATTTGCTATGTCGCTCTTCCAGGGACTTGCTAAATGCATTTCGTTGTCTCTGTACTGTACACTGACAATGACAATTAAAATTGAATCTGAATCTGACATGTTTGTCGGTGTGGGCAAGTTGGGCCGAATGGCCTTTTTCCACACTGTATGAGTCTCAGACTCTAACTTGGAAATCTTCACTTGGCACATGATACAGTATACATTTGTACCCCAGCTCTTGTAGGACCAAGCTGGAAATTTCATCCTGCTTTTAAGATGCAATCAAGATTGTAAAGGGAGCAACCTGCTAAAATTAGACACTTCCTCTGTGAGCGTGACAATGGTGCAACTGGTAGAGCCGCTGCCTTTCAGTCCTGACCTTGGATGCTGTTTGTGTGGAGTTAGCAGGGTGTGACAGTGTGTTTCCTCAGGGTGCTTTGGTTTCCGCCCATATCCCACAGACATGCGGATTTGTAGGTTAATTGGCCTCTGTAAATTGCCCCTAGTGTGTAGGGAGTGGATGAGAAAGTGGGATAACATTGTCATTCAATCATCATCGTTGAAAACATTAGCGACGCAGTGATGCTGGTTTCCAACGAGAACGCTGACGGACGCACCACACATCTCTGTCCTCCAGTTCTTGCGGACTTCTGCCGCTGAAAATATAGGATTTGGTGTGTGTAAAATTTACCTAATATTAATGAGTGATCGATTGTTGACGTGGACTCGGTGTGCCAAAGGGCTTGTTTCCATGCTGTTTCTCTAAACTAAAATTTCTGCCAGATTGGCAGTTTAGAGGGTCTGCAAAGTTAGGCTTATGTAATACCTGGTTCATTCAAGTGCATCCGAAGACATAGGTAATCAGGTGGAAAGATGGAGATCAAGTATCACATATGACTTTATTTAATGTCAGAATAACCTTAAGGAACCACTTGCCTTGTTTTTTCTCTTATTCGGGGAACAGCTGATGTTAATGGTCTATTCTGTCGACTGCCATTTTTTAAAAAGAAATGTCAATTTTCCTGAAAATTTACTGACTAAATTTAGTGCCGCACCAGAAGGACACGTGTTCATTCTATGCCAAGTTTGGGTAACTGACACAGTGTTGCAATTGGTGACTGAGAAGTAACCATTAAATAATTCCGCTTGCTGGCCACTAATACACAGATGTCTGGTGATGTTGGAATTCAGATGACATTGGATTTGGAAGTAAAACACTGAAAGACGCGCAGACAATCACAACTTAGACTCGTACCATAATGAGTAACTCCTTGGGATAAAGTCCAAAATTAGTGAATTTTCAGAAACAAACCATGGAACAATACTCTTAGAGAAATCTTTAATTATTAAGCCTATTAATGTTATTTATAAGCAACTGAAGGGATTTTATGCAGGTTTTATTCCTATACTCAGGCCCCTTTGCTATCCACAAGAATGCAATGGAAGAGTCACTGGAAGGCTGTATTTTAACCATTATCCTGTGTTGACACTCACTCGCTCGCGTTGCTGCTGGGATGTTGACGCACTTTCCTGACCTGCCGGTTACGCACAGTGTCACATTCTGCTCTCCATCCAGGCCATTGTAATGCAACATTACAGATCATTGTCTACCTGGAGTGATTTAATGCAATATCGCACATCATGATCTTGCTCATTGTTTCTGACAAATCACTGCACATTGCCTCTGGCTTCGACCTGCTCACAATCGAGCCGGAATAGTGTAATGTAATGTGAAACATCACCCTCAGCCGTTATGGGCCATCAGGAATCGTTCTCCAGCTGTGACAAGATGTGGGTCTGGGTTGTAGTCTGCTCTGCAATCACTAACAATTAATCAGTTGGCAAGAGTTTTAATTCTCACAGTTAAGCTGTACAATGCCAGGTTGTCTTTCCTCCCCCAAACCCCTGAAAACCTTCCTTTTGTGTGATACTCCACCTAGTGGCATGGCCAAAAACTATTAAAGCTTTTCAGGCCAAAGGAGGTGGCATTCGGCTTAATAGACAATTACAGAAACACTTCTATTGCTATCCATTCATTCTCTCTAATTTCAGTGAAGCTGGAATTAGAGCAAGTTGCCAGTTTCTAAAGTATTGATTGCAATTATTCACAGCTTTTAAACAGAATCTTGTGTGCATTTTATATTTCCATAGCAAAGATGTTCTCATGATTGTTTATCACCTATAAATAATGATTCTCTCTCATGATTGTTTATCACCTATAAATAATGATTCTCTCTCTCAGGAGGAGAGATAGCGAGAGAGAGATAGAGAGAGAGAGAGAGCGAGATATCATAGATATATATATATATCTACTATATGCGAGCTCTCTCTCTCTCTCTCTATCTCTCTCTCTCTCTCTCTCTCTCTCTCTCTCTCTCTCTCTCTCTCTCTCTCTCTCTCTCTCTCTCTCTCTCTCTCTCTCTCTCTCTCTCTCTCTCTCTCTCTCTCTCTCAAAAAATAACAGGAAAAAAAGCAGTCATACAATCACCATGTTAAAAAAGATTAGGGAAAGCAGCATATTTCAAAAAAAGATTGCTTTTTCATACTTCAACATTGAAACTGGATCACGGCTGGTTATAAATATCCTTGATTTCTGTCGGTAATAAAATACTTTCACAATTACTATTGACAGTGCTGGATAATCTTGAAGGCTGCATTGCTTCAAGAAGATGAGTGTTACAAATCATTCTGCAGTGAGAAGAGTAACAGCAGCAGGCAGCAGACAGGTTTCAATTTCACAATGCTGATTATCTCATTCCAAATTCTATGCATGCCTAAATCTGAGAATCCCTGAAGCATCTATATGGACTCCTACTTTTAAAATGCCTATTACACTTTCATACTTCTGCTGCTTCCTGAAGAGTGCCATTTCACCAAGCTTAAATAGCAGAAAATTACACTGCATCTTCTCTGCCCATCTTCACAATTTCTATTAACCCGAGGAAGAACAAAGCACTAAGCTGGACGGTCTGGTACGGCAGGTTACAATGCAGGTTAAATAGCATAGTGCACACTGGTGGATTTTTTTTTCCCTTCTAAAATCGAAAAATGCAATCAATCCAAAAATTTGACTTCAGATAACTGGATGGTTCCTTTGCATCCTGCGTATATATGTTGTAGCTTAAAGCGGTCTCAGATCAAACAACTGCAAGCTTATCGTTAACTTCATGCTTTTCACATGAAAGAGGATTCATTTTCACTGCAATGGGCACCTGTGGTGTTAAAACAGTTAAAGAACAATTTACATTTTGTCGAGCCAGTAGATGTATATGTATGTAAAATGCACCAGAACGGATGTTTTGCAGAATTAAAAGCTTAATAAAACCAACATTATTGACAGAAGATAGACACAAAATGCTGGAGTAACTTAGCGGGACAGGCAGCATCTCTGGTGAGAAGGAATGGGTGACATTTCGGGTCGAGACCTTTCTTCAGACCTTTAGTTTTGACAGCTCAGATCTAGTAAAAAGCTAAAACATAGTCTTATATTTTTGGATTCCAGCAATATGCATCGTCAAAACTTAAGACACACAATTGTCTTTTTAAAATATTTTGTAAATCTTTTTTTTTTGCAATATCATCTTTATGTAGGGAACATATTTGATGAATTTCTGCAAGACAAACTGTCCAGGTATTTGTCAATGTAAAATTAGTGGATTTGATAGATTATTTATAATGAATAGAATATAATGTGATATAAAGCAGATCACACAACAAGGAGTTGCAAATTCCAATCTCCAACGTGATAATACTGTTATTACAAAATCAAACACATTAGTTATTGATTAAAGCCTTTATGGATCTGTATTGAAACCCAAAATGAACTGACTTGCCTAAAGCCTATTTATATTTTACTAAAACAAATCAGAAATATGCACCTTAGAGTGCTGTTTCAAATGACCATAAAGCCAGTGCAGTTCATAGATTTCACTGTATTTCCACAAACTGTCTGCAGTCTCATTTTATAACTAGAATTTGACTGCTGCTCATATTTCCCATTATGCCTTCGTGCTGTGGCCTATGATGCACAAGAAACAGGCTGCAGGAGTAGGAAAAACAGCTGTTCCTTATGAAACACAACTGCTGGAGCAACTCACTCACTGTTTTTACCTTAACTTAATGAAGAGCCAAAAGTGTTTTGCATGTTTTCTCTAAACAGTGCACTTAAGTTTAATAACCTGATACAGTTTATTAAATGTGAAGTTTGCTGATCTCTAAATTATTCATAACATGGTCCAGACTGATTAAGATTGCCTTGTTAAGGAGCACAAGAAGCAATTAAACTGACAAGGCAGCAAGGCCTTGATGTATACATTTATTATCACAAGAATACCCAATGTGAATGCCCTTATTAAGCAATGAATTTCACCTTACTGGCCTTCTACTATTGCTGCCACAGGCAGGGTGTGCGAGGAACAACATGTCAAAAGCTAACTCTGAGGAAATGCCTATCTTCCAGTGAAACCGATTTTGTAATGAACCTTTCAATTCACTCCTGAGGTAATAAATCCTGACTGGTGCATTAATTACTTGATAACATCCCATCAAAATGCAAATGCAGCACTTGACCCATAGGAATGGCTCACTGGCTGTTAACTCTTCAGGGTATACATAAATTGTCTGTTTTTTTTTATCAAAGAGGGCATCTATTTCTGTCCTGCTTGGGTGAACGTCACTTGCTTCCAAATTCAGTGACGTTGCAGTTGGACGTGAATATACTGTATGCTAAAGCAAAGCAAGAATTTCAATGTCCTTCCTGGGACACATGACAATAAACTCTCTTGATCTTGATCTCTTGATCTTGAACTCTGAGGACTGGTAAAGTGCAATCATGATCCTCATTTCACCACTTTCTGGCGCCATACATTTTAAAGCATTGTTTTTGAACTGAAGGAATCTAAAGGTCCTCATCTCTTTTCTTTGAAACTCTGCTACACCTGAATAATTAACACATGGATCTAAACAGTACCATTCCTAATTTTCCATCTGTATTCAGATCTATTCACAGCTCCCACCACATTTCTGGATTGGAAACACTGGACAAAGTAAGCTGACCTGAAGTCAAAACAATCGGTTTATTTCTGTATTAAAAGTATAACATTACAGCACATGGGGGGGGGGGGGGGGGGATGGAGTTGTACGACACAATGGGAAAATCAATTTGATAGAATAACATTATGACAGGATTTTCACATTGAACGTTCACATTAGTAGGGTAGAATTTTCCTAGATTTCTTGGCTGAGTTTGTTTGGTCTCCGTACCCCATTCATTTGCTGGATGAGGCTTCCTTTATGAATTACAAGTTCCTTTTATTAGAAATATCAGCGTCAGCAGCCTATTTCTCAGCTAACAAGTAGCCACTCCACTTCAATGACTACCGCAAACCCAAGCCAAAAGTATATCATAAAATGTTTTAGTTGGAGAAAGCCCCAGAAATGAATTACCAGTTCTGGTACTCATAGTCCATGCCATCACGTCATTGCCAGGAAACCAGGGCCTCTTGTTATTTGAGCAAAACATTTGACATTTAATCAAACCATTATATGTTAATAATTCTTTTGCACACAATAAATCATCAAATGTATTTTGCTTTGGTAAGGTCCAACATCTGTCGACTTCAAAACAAGTATCTAATGACTGTATTGGGAATTTAAAAAGGAAAGCAGGGAAAGGTTGTTGGATCCAGTCAAAGGAGATTTCTTTAGGAAGATAGTAACTAAATATGAGCACTGGTTATTGGCAGCGTAGATTATTGCACCAATAAGAATTGCGTTCTACAAAAAATAGTGTTGTTTGAGAACACTGCCTCAACCAGTGCTGAAGTGTTGAACTGCAGCCCCAAACTTGGTGGTGACACCTCTTGCAAGACATCTTGTCACACCACACATTCCCTCACGGTTCATGCTTGACTGGGCATCAGCTTACCAGAAGCAATGTTATAATCAGAAATGGTTCATTCTTATTTAAGCACTGAATTAATAGCAATCAATCATGACCTCTTTGGTTTGCCCCTAGTGTGTAGATGAGAAAGTGGTATAACGTAGAACTAGTGTGAATGGGCCATCAGTGATTGACGTTGACATGGTGGGCCGAAAGGCCACTATGCTGTATTCATATGTATTTATCCTGTATATAGGATGTACAGCTGTATTCATGCTGTATTCATTTTGTTTCCATGCTGTATCTTTAAATTAAACTAAAGCGGGGAATTATAAACTAAAGCGGGGATGCGAAGGGCCGAATGGCCTACTCCTGCACCTAATTTGTATGTTTCTATATTTCTAATTAGATCTGAGGAACTAAGGAATTAAAATAGATTAAATAGATACATTTTAGTCTTATATTTGTGCAGAGATATCTGTAAATATATTTTTGAACAAGTTTAACAAAGCATAGAAGAGACAATTCAAGAATCTAAGAAAATTATGCCTCACTCAGAGCATAGACTATTATTTAATGTACTACGTAAAATCACTACAGTATTTTTACTTAACCCAGAAAGTATGAATTACACAATGTTCTGGACAGCTGCACATTTTCCATGAGGGAAGAATTAACTGAAACGCATCTCAGCTAATGCGTGAAAGAAAATATAATAGTACTTGAAAAATTATACAGTCACAGCGGTGAGGAAGGAGTTAACTGCAAATGTCAAACCCTTTCAATGATGTTAATGCAGTGTGGGGCGAAAAAAATGAAGTCTAATCAGGGTTCAGGATAAAGGTTGACCAGTGTACACAGCAGATCCTTTAATCAGTAGATCATGACAGTTTGGACATTTTTCTTCAGTTTACACACAGAGTGGGATCAACATTTTCAGCTGCTGTTGATCTTCCATATCCCATCTGGAATGTTAACCTTCCATTATACCTCTAAGTCTTTCTTTACCACCTGGGCTATTCAGTCTTCCTTGTTACTTGCCCTCAAAGCTTAATGAAATGCATTTGATGCTGCAGATGAGAAAATCTGTTGTTTGGTCTACAATTTTTAAATCATACCCTGGCATAATGTTTTCTCCCCAGCTCTGAAAAAAATATGCTAATTTGCTGCAGGTTTGACATAAGATGAGGTCAGGAGAGTATTAATTGATGCTGAGACTAATGATACCGAGCGGCACTACTGAGGCTTAGTGTGACTGGCATGTGATAATCTTTACAAGATACTCAGCATGTGACCAGACAGTCGAATGTAATATGAATTTCTATTCTAGTGGAAAAAATAATAATTTCATGCACCACTTCTGAGGTATTTTTGTGTTCCATTTGGACAATGATTTTACTTAAAATAACGTTGTTTTTTTTAATCCCATGATTACTTAGTTCTCTTTGAGTACGTGATAAATCTCTTGGGATAGTATTCAATACAAAGCTAAGAATTTAACCCAGATATCTACTGAACCCAATGGAGCAAAATATTGAATACAGATAATCCATTTCCAGGTATTGACAAGAAACACCCTTGTCGGTATGTGTGAAGAACTTTTGCTGTGAAAACTATATATCAAAATAAAAACCATCAAGTATCTTACAACTAAATGTTCATGTTTTCCAATTGATGCATTTTGACTTGTTTCTAAAGGCTTAAATCATTCGTCTTATTCCATTCATGAGCTTTGTTAACACAAAAAATGAGGGTGCACTTTTTAAATTTTCCTCATATTAGCATTTGGAAGTTATTAGATACCTGAATTAAATTACTCAGCCTCTAACAGCAGATT
Source organism: Amblyraja radiata (assembly GCF_010909765.2). Classification (NCBI taxonomy): domain Eukaryota; kingdom Metazoa; phylum Chordata; class Chondrichthyes; order Rajiformes; family Rajidae; genus Amblyraja; species Amblyraja radiata. The sequence goes on from NC_045959.1 coordinate 42,518,549, forward strand.
TGTGAAACTTAGGCTGGCACTTCAAAGGTTTCAAAGGTCTTTTATTGTCACGTGTACCAATTAAAATACAGTGATATGCGAATTAATGTATCATCCTAGTATAATGGTGAACTATTAATGAGAAAATATACCATTTAATCTCTATTTTACCCAGAATTTCTGAAATGTTAGCTTAAGTTTTGCTTGAACTCTTACTGTCACCGTCATGATTGGATTGTATACTTATCATTCCATATCTTGTCCTGAAATTACAGAAATGGCCCTTCTTTTAATTCTCCAAACCATAGCACCAATAACCATCACTTGGCCTTTTGATACATTACAGAACATTAATATTGAGCCTGGACCTCTCATCAATCAACTAAGAATACCAATCAAAACACTTCATATACTGAAGTGTATGCCTGTTGAATTCTTCTTGGTTAAGGCGGAAATGCCAGATAAAGTGGAAAGTAACAGCTTCATATCATTCTTGTGATCTCTGAAGTTAATGGCATCAACATGGATACACATAGACATGGAAACAAAAACAAAATCTATAAATGAATATAAGATGATTAATTAAGATGATTGGTCCAGGAAAACAGCAAGCTCCAATTAATACACATTGACAGGGTGCAGCTATTCTTGTTTCACACAAATCCTCTTTTGCAGTTGAAGATGCAATTTACCAAGAGTCCAAGCACAAGCGTTCACATTGGTAGTCTTTGCTCGGAATTTTTCTGTACTTGCAGATCTGTTCCCATTTCCTATCCCACATCAGCTAACATCCTCGTCCAAATCCCTCATCTACGACTCCACATGGCACCCCAATCAGGGGATCTTTTCCCAACCTGTGCTGGTTATAACCAGATATCCTCCAGGCCTGGACTCAAAAATATAAGAAGAGGTTGGACAGACTCGGATTGTCTTCTCTGGAATGCCGGAGATTGTGGGGAGGCCTGATAGATGTAGATAAAAAAAGTATTTCCAGGATGGAAATATTAAATACTAGAGGGCATAGTTTTAAGGTGAGAGAGGCGTAGTTTAAAGGAGATGTGCAGGGCAAGTTTTTTTTTAAACAGGGAGTAGTGAGTACATGGAAGACACTGCCGTGGGTGGTGGTGGAGGCAGATATGATTATGGCATTTAAGAGATGCAGGGAAAAAAATTCACAAGGATGGTGCTGAGACTGGAGGACTTGAGTTATAGGAAGAGACTGGATAGTCAAGGACTGTTTTCCCTGGAGCAAAGGAGGCTGAGTGGTGACCTTATAAAGGTTTATAAAATACTGTCGGGCACAGATAAAGTCAATGAACACAGGACAAGGGAGTATAAAATGAGAGGTGCTAGCTTTAAGGATAAGGAGGAAAGATTTAAGCAGGATCTGAGGGACAGAGGACACTGGGTAAATGGAATGAGCTGCCAGAGAAAATGGTTCTAGTAGGTACAATTACAATGTTTAATAAACATTTGGACAGGTTCATGGATAAGAATGGTTTAGAATGATATGGGCCCAGTGCAGGCTTTGTTCAGTTTAGTTTAGTTTAGAGATACAGCGCAGAGCCAGGTCCTTCGGCCCACCGACTCAGCACCGATCAGCGATCCCGCACATTAACACTATCCTACACTCACTAGGGACAATTTACACTTATACGAAGCCAATTAACCTACAAACCTGTACGTCTTTAGAGTGTGGGAGGAAACCGAAGATCTTGGAGAAAACCCACGTGGTCACGGGGAGAACGTTCAAACTCCATACAGACAGCACCCGTAGTCGGGATGGAACCCGTGTCTCCGGCGCTGCAAGTGCTGTAGGGCAGCAACTTTACCGCTGCGCCACCCTACATCGGCCAGGCAAATAGGCCTGGCTCAGGAAGGCTCTTCGGTCGGCATGGGCGAGGGCCGTTTCTGTGCTGTATAATTCCGTGCCTCTATGATCATGATTACATGTGTTAGGTGCACATCGAATGAATTCATTTTCAGGTAGCTCATGTCCTGTCGATGCTGACATAAATCGGAATGCAATGCGTTACATCATGCTTGATGGAGAAGAGTTTTGGTCAAACTCGTTGCTGGTCAATGATCACCTATCCATTCCCCCCATAGATGCTGCCTGACCCGCTGAGTTCTTCCAGTACTTTGCTTTGCTCAATTTTTAGCAACTGCAGTTCCTTGTGTCTGCAGGTTACCAGAACTAAATTAAACAAATGATTGAATTAATTCCTGCACCAATTACTTCAATATCTGTACTTCTGTACTGATGAGTGGCAACTTTCTGAACGCCACACAAAAAAACCCCATTTTGGGTGAGGATCTGCACTTTACAGATCTAAACCATAGATCTTGTTGCCAAGTCTTGTATCATCATGGGATTTATCAGTGCTTTGCTCCACTCTGCAGAGATTCTCACTCCTGAATGAAACTACTGAAGCCACCCTCTGCTGAGATTTTCATAAGATCTTGGTGGGTCTCCAGGCTCCTGTCATGTATCTACTTACACATCTCTCTGAGTAAATATGTGAGGTCTTCTCCCTTACCCCACCATCTCTGCAGTTTCTGTTTCCTCCATGACAGCCATAATGAGTCAGGGGATTGTGAAGCATCCCTTTAAGGGCTGACATCTTTCTGTGATTGTTGAACAGAAAAATGATGGAAGTTGTGCCAAACTCAGCATGGATCAATTGGGAATCAAAAGAGAAACTGCAGGAAACATTCAGCAGGTCAGGAAGCATCTGTAGAAAGCAAAACTGACCTTGTAGATTCTTGGAGTGGAAATGTTTGCTGTTTGACTTCCCATTGAAGCTGCCTGACCTGCTGAGTAGAAACAAGGAACTGCAGATGCTGGTTTACAACAACAAAAAAGACACAAAGTGCTGGAGTAACTCAGCAGGTCAGTCAGCGTCCCCAAAGAGGTGACATTTCAGGTTGGGATCCTTCTTCAGATTGATAGCAAGGGGGCAGATTTAAAAATTATGAAGCCAAAGGAAGGGGGAACGGGAGAATTGTGTGTAAGTCCAGGTGGGGCAGAGGGACGAAGGGGGGAGGGGGGGGGAGACAAAGAGTGGGTGGAGAATGGGGTGGTTTGGGGAGAACGGGAAGGTTTGGGTAAGATACCCAAAATTGAAGAATTCAATATTCGTACCGTTGGGTTGTAAACTACCCAAGCAGAATATGAGGTGCTGTTCCAGTTTGCATGTGGCCTCATTCTTGCAATGGAGGAGGCCCAAGACAGAAAGGTCAATATGCGATGGGAAGAGAGGTTAAAGTGGTCAGCAACCAGGAGATCCAGTAGGCCCTGGCAGACCGAGCAGGTGTTCGACGAAATGGTGGTCAAGTCTACACTTGGTCTTGGTCTTGCTGATGTAAACATTGGGAACACCAGATGCAGTAGGTAAAGAAGGTGCACGTGAAACTCTGTCTTACCTGGAAGGATTGCTGGAGTTCTTGGATGAAGTGAGGGAAGAGGTGTCGGGACAGGTATTGTATCTCCTGAGGTTACAGGGGAAAGTACCTGAGGAAGGTGTGGTTTGGGTGGGATGGGATGAGTGAACCAAAGATTTGTGGAGAGAGCATTTTCCGTGGAAGACAGAAAGGGGTGGGGATGGGAAGATGTGACTGGAAGTGGGATTACATTGGAGGTGGCGGATATGTTGGAGGATGAGATGTTGGATGCAGAGGCTGGTGGGGAGAAAGTTGAGGACCAGTGGAACTCTATCCTTGTTCCAACTGGGGGAGGGGTAGTGAGAGCAGAACTACAGGACATAGACGAGATGCGGTTGAGAGATCCAGCTATGACAGCAAGGGGGAATACCTTTACTAAAGAAAGAGGACATCTCAGATATCCTAGAATGGAAAGATTTGTTTTGGGAGCAGATGCAGCAGAGACAGAGAAGTTAGGGGATAGAGTCTTTGCAAGCGGCGGGGTGGGAGGAAGTGCAGTTCAGATAACTTTGGGAGTCGGTGAGTTTGTAGTGGATGTCAGACAATAGTCTGTCTTCTGTGATGGAGACAGAGCCATACAGCAAGGGGAGAGAGGTGTCAGAGAACAGTGTTCTTTGTCATTTGCACACAAACCATAACAATGGTGGTACTATAGGAAGGACCCCTGCTTTGGATGGCCAGGTGTGTGCCTCATTACAGCCTGCAGATCATCTGGCATCTACATCTAAATCTACAAATCTGTTCACCACAGGGATGAATAGTTGACAACACATTCCACCTTTTCCACCACTTGGATAATTTACATATTTCCTCAACTACAGAAGTCATACGGTGCTCCGGTTTCCTCTTAAACTCAAACGCCATACAGGTTTGTAGGTTAATTGGCTTGTGTAAATTGTAAATTGTCCCTGGTAAGTGGGATGGTATGTGTGCGGGGTGATCACTGAATGGCATGGACTCAGTGGGCCAAAGGGTTACAGGGGGTTACAGGGTTTCCTTTATTGTCATTCAGACCGAAGTCTGAACAAAATTTCGTGCCTGCAGTCATACATACATACAATACAATAAAAAAACAACAATAAACACATATTAACATCCACCACAGTGAGTCCACATAGCACCTTCTCACTGTGATGGAGGCAAAAGTCTTAGGGCCTGTTTCCACACTATATCTCTCTAATGTCTAAAGGTACGAGGGCCATATTTGTGTTAACCAACACTCAGCCTGAACCGTCCTCATTACTGTCAATTTAAAATATTAAAAAAACACATCATAAGCCATCAAAATTCATAGGAGAGACAATATATAGTAATAAATGAAGCAGATTGCTTGCACGATTTCTGGCCAGGTACTTTCCAGGCTAAAGTAACAATGTTCCATCTCATGCTGTACTTCACTGAAGCCTCTCTCCCTTCACCTGACCCATCTACCTTCAGTAGTTCTGGTCGCCCCCATTGCAGGAAGGATATGGACCCTCTGGAGAGGGTGCAGAAGGAGTTCACCAACATGATGCCTGGATTAGAGGGTATTCGCTACAAGGAGAGGTTGGACAAACTCGGATTGTTTGCTCTGGAATGCCGGAAGTTGAGGGAAGACCTAATAGAAGTACATACAATTATGAGAGGCATGGAGACGGTAGACAGTAGTACCTCCTTGCCAGGGTGGAAATGTCAAAGATTAGGGAGCATAGTTTTAAAGATTGAGGAGCAAATTTTAAATGATATGTGTGGCGCAGGTTTTCTTTTACACAAAGGGACGGTGGTGGAGGCAGATATGGATACTGGCATTAAAGCAGCTTTTAGATAGGCACATGTCTATGTAGGAAATAGAAGGATATGGATCTGTGAAAGCAGATGAGATTAGTTTATCTTGGCATCATGTTCGACACAGACCAATGGACCTGTTCCCTGTACTGTACTCTTCTATGTTTTATGATAATCTGCTGAACAACTTCCATTACCCCTCTCTTAGCCTGTTCTCTATTCTCCACCTTTGTACATCAGTCTGAAGTCTTCACCTGCTACTTACTACTGGGGATCATCAGCCACAACCTTCTTCCGCATGCTCTAACCTCCACTTGCAGCTCAGGCTGTCAGCATGGCTAGATTGTTAGTGGAAGGGAGAGGCAACTGATATACATGAAGCCCTCGTGCTCAGGACTGCAGGATCTTGGGTCCTTTCCTTAGCAGGGTTTCATACGCTACTGTAATCCCTTGCACCCTTCCACTTAATTTCAGGCTAACATTTACAGAAATCACACCAGAAGCATTTAATCCTCACATCTCAAAAATGCACTGGTTTAAATAACAGAATAGACTGGTAAGATTAACAAACAATCCACGCAAGACTGTGAGGGTATGTATTTTGTATTAACGGGTTTCATGCTGGTTTAATGCATTCTGTGCCAAATGAATGGTTTTATTATTATCCTTTTGACAATTTGAATCCCTGATATCAGATACACGTGTCAGGCATCTCGTACTTACTTAACCTAAAGTTATACAAAAGTTGTATTAACATTTTCATTAATAGAACAAAATGCCAGCAATGGTAGTCGGTATGCTAATCAGGACCTCCTGGGAGTGGATAGAGAAAACCAGAAGGCATGACGCAGAGACGCTGAGCGCAAAACACACAGAGCACGAGACTCAGAGCAACCAATAATTGAAGCTGGGATTTGACAGGCTTTAAAACAACTACTTTTAATTCATTACAATGACAAAGATCATCCTTTAACTTTCACCTGATAATTGAGGTGAAACGATATGATCTTGAGTATAAATAATGGAGGTGTGAAAGGAGCATCTTAATACAGTGGAGAAATTTAAAACGCAATAGGGGGCCATCGGGTCAAAGGGCGTGGCGCACGGAGCAGCTCAATCCGTCTAGGGGACATGACAGCTTCCGGCATACACTGTTAACATGCGAAAAGCATACCTTCTTACCTGTTAAAAACCGCCAAAATGGTCAATTTGTGCGCTGTAAATAATTGTGGGTGCTGACATTGAAAGTGGGAAGGTATAAGGTTTAAACTGGTGTTATCTCATGGTGTAGCGTCTTTTACAATCCGTGACTAATAGCTGCCTTCATTGTCGTGTCCAGACAGCACCATCTCGATAACCATATAACCATATAACAATTACAGCACGGAAACAGGCCATCTCGACCCTTCTAGTCCATGCCGAACACATAATCTCCCCTAGTCCCATATACCTGCGCTCAGACCATAACCCTCCATTCCTTTCCCATCCATATAACTATCCAATTTATTTTTAAATGATAAAAACGAACCTGCCTCCACCACCTTCCCTGGAAGCTCATTCCACACAGCTACCACTCTCTGAGTAAAGAAGTTCCCCCTCATGTTACCCCTAAACTTCAGTCCCTTAATTCTCAAGTCATGTCCCCTTGTTTGAATCTTCCCTACTCTCAGTGGGAAAAGCTAAGCTAAGCTAAGCCTTCGCTATATCAAGCAAACTCAAACTCAGAGCAATTTGATTGCAATATTGTGGGGTTCTTTTTTTGGGTGACTGAGCGCTCTGAACCAAATGCTCTAGTATCTTTGCTCTGAACCCGAGCACCAAGGTGTCAGCGGCCGAAGGAGCGCATCCCTTGGGACAGCCCCCACTCTCCCCCCCAGAATCCGCGCTGTCCGGCCACGGACACCCTCCGCCCCGTGTCCCCTGTGGGCCGCATTGTCAAGGGCTGTGGGTCGTCAGCGCCCGCACACGGGGCCGGGTGGAGCGGGGCCGCGGCTCCGGGCAACGTCAGCTGCAGCAGAGTTGTGGACGGTCTGGTCCCTCTGCTCACCCAGTCGCTGACCGCGCTGCACCGACACCTCGACTTCCTCCTCCCCCTCCCCTGATCTCCTCCTCCCCCCCCCCCCGACCTCCTCCCCCTCCTCCCCCCCCCACGACCGACCTCTACCCCTCCCCACCCCAGACCTCCACCTCCCCCCCTCACCACACCCCGGACCCGGGGATAAGCAGCTCGGGGTCTGCGACTGTGCAGCCAGTCAGCGTGGAGTCCGGATGCTGGGACAGAAGACGGGCGCGCTACACTGGCAGCCATAATAAATGCTTACCTGCAGTTCACCGCGTGTACTCCAGTTGGCAACAGTACGGGTCACGGATCGTGACCTCGACGGCCGTGCAACATCCCTATGGGGTCAAGTTTAACTTAAAAATACTGATATTTTTCGCTGGTTATACCAAGAATATAAAAAGCAAGCCTGGAATTATTTATAGAATGGCCAGCATAACCTGATCTATTGGAACCCTGCCTGAACCAATGACAAGATACTGCAAATCCATCAGGACTATCATCATGGGTTATGGTATGAGTGCAGGCAGGTGGGACTAAGGGAAAATAATTGTTCGGCACGGACTTGTAGGGCCGAGATGGCCTGTTTCCGTGCTGTAATTGTTATATGGTTATATGTCCTCAGCTCAAGGGAACTCTTTGCTCTGATTTCTTTTTGATATATTAGTAAATTATATGTTTACTCTATGGAGCATTTTTGTAATGCAGCTGTTCTGACTTTCGTCACGTCTCCCATTTTTTTGACAAAAACTAATAATTATCTTGCTGAATCTGAATATATATCACAAAAGCTTAATTTTAAATAAGCAACTTCCTAATGAAACAAACCATTGCTAATAAAAATAACAGTGTTTCCTTTTTGTTTGGTGTTATCATTGAAGCCCTTTTGTAGCCAAACTATTTGAATTTGAATTGAAAATTGCAGTATCTATTTTGAGAAATTCACCTTTCAAAGTTATATAGATTATTTTGCTCCAAATTTTTCTGATTCTCTTTTGGCCAATTGAATCAGGAGTAAAAGGCAGATGGTCCACACATAGGCAACAACACGTTTTATTCTACGCAGGATTCCAGCATCTGCAGTTCCTTGTGTCACCCCAGTCTAAAGCTCTCGCTCATTTTCAATGCAAGTTACGGTTCCTAAAAATAAAATTTTCTTCCCTCGACGGGTAGATTCTTGTCATCTATAAAGGGCACCATTGCACATTTTAGTTCGGATCTGAACAGAATACCAAACCGAGCAAGGGTATTTCTACAGTATAACAACACTACACTGATGTGCAACTTCATTAACCCATCGTTTAATAGTTTATTATCATCAATGCACGGGTCCTATAATTGCTTGGTTGTGTCGATAATCTGAAGTGGAGTGGCGAACTATCAAGGGAAGTTAATTAATGACTTGTAGTATGTTTAGATCTTTGGTTCTTTAGCTACCAAGGGCATGTATAAATGATTGCATGAAGGCCAGCTGGTAAGTCAATGCAATTTCCATATGTTGGTTAAGGCATAAAAGAATTGTCTCCTGCAGATTTTGAGGATACGGTCAATCGGGTTGCTGGTTGATGCAAGGTCATGAAACAAAGGAATTACGTCATGGAACCCACTGGTTTTAGTGAGTTTACCAACTTAGAGAGTTGAGATTTGTCCCACGAAACAGAAAGAGGCTCACGTTGTCTGCATTTATTAAACAGAACGGGAAAACTACTACCTCAGTATTCCATAGATTAAGACATCAGCAGAAACAATTACAGTTTCCGTGCTGTAATTGTTATATGGTTATATGGTTAGCAGGTTCCAAGAGCATCTGCTCATTATACAAGGAAACTAGCAGTTTTGTACTTTTACTTTTGTTGAAACGTGGACTCTTTTGAGGTGTCAAGATCAAGTAGTCTGGACTTCATCACAGGGCTCCAAGAGGGCCATTGCAGAAGCACCAGTCTTCACATAGGGTTCCTGGTTGAAGCAGCAGATGCCAACTGAGGCTACCTGAATCCAGGGCAATCAGTCCTAAACACATACTGGTTAGGTCTTGTAGAAAATGTGATTGATTTCTTCAATTATTGCCAAACCCAAGTGGTATTCTATGTTCAAGAGAACTGTTAAGATATCTATATTATGCAATACCATGTATCAGTTACAATCATTACACAAACCCCATTACCTTTCCCACAACATAAACTATTGTTTGTCCCTGGAGCCAGACCACCAGTAACTAACACATACAATACAGTGAGGTCTCTTTGTAGTGATACAATTTGGGTAAAATAGTATAGGGTGATTTCACGAAAGGTCACTGGATCATAGATCCTCTCCCACGTGACCGCAAAATTTAACTGGGGTACAAACGTCGCTTCCAGTACATGTTATTGATGCTGAAAACGCATACTTTCAAACCTGTTAAAAACCGCGAAAACGGCCCGTTTTTGAGCTGTAAATAACTGTGCCAGTCGGGGTGACCGCGAGGCACAGTTATCTTACTTTAGAGTCCAGAAGATAAAGAAAAACGAAGGTAAAGACAAGAGAGCGCTGAAGGGAAAATAACAGCGGAAGTTGTTGGCCGTGCAGATATAAAGATCGAAAATATCGGGAATTATCGCGTTTGCTCGCTGCATTTCATCAAAACTAAGGCATTATTGATGTTTTGATGAAATGCAGTGAGCAAACGCGATAATTCCCGATATTTTCGATCTTTATATCTGCACGGCCAACAACTTCCGCTGTTATTTTCCCTTCAGCTCTCCCTTGTCTTTACCTTCGTTTTTCTTTATCTTCTGGACTCTAAAGTAAGATAACTGTGCCTCGCGGTCACCCCGACTGGCACAGTTATTTACAGCTCAAAAACGGGCCGTTTTCGTGGTTTTTAACAGGTTTGAAAGTTCGCGTTTCTAGCATCAATAACATGTACTGGAAGTGACGTTTGTACCCCAGTTGGATTTTGCGGTCACGTGGGTGAAGACCTATGACCCAGTGACCTTTCGTGAAATCACCCTATTGGATCAATACATATTTCCAGGAAAAGATCTGACACCATCATATGCCATTCTTATTTCAGATATCATGCTTCAAGTGTCAATGTGCTTTTCCCAAAGGGACCACGGCATTTACAAGCAGCTGCCAATCTACGGAGACATCACTCAATAATTTAGCCTCTCACTGACCTCAGGATGTAGCTGTTTAGGCCACTTGCCCCAGGGAGTACTTGAGCAGTGCTTCAAGGGACAGGCCTTGTCGAATACATTTCCATGTGTGCAGCTAAACATTACTGCTTGGAATTCCCTTTGGACTTTTCTTGCACCGGTGCCATAACTTTGGCAGAAGTCCAGCGGAAACCCTATTTACGTAGGTAAATGGTGGTGAAAAGAGCTAAACACCGAGGAAATTCCTCAAGATTTATGCTCCAGATCCCAAAGCCCTCATGAGCAACACTGAAGACCAACCAGTTCTTTATTTTAAAAAGTCAAGTGAATTACCTTGTGCCTGCCTACATTATTACTTGGTACCACCATTGTAGTTTGCAACTCTGATATTTCACCAGTAGTATCAATCACGGAAGCAAAAGAGAAAAAAATGATTTTAATATCAATTTGAAATACACTATTTTAGCAAAAGAGCTTATGTTCGATCATATTTCATTGGAACGTTTGTAAGGGAAATGTTGTTTTGAATGTTTTCTACAGGTATTCTGGAACCACAATTATATGACTGAAGATAGCAGTGTTTCTAGGGAGGACATCTATTCACAAGTCAAGTAAATGAATCTAGTTAATTACTACAGAGCTATCACTGATACTTTTTTAAAACCTAGCATTATTTATAATAAACACAAATGGTAAAAACCCAATTACATAGACATTTAAATTCACAATTACAACTTAATTCCATTCAGAATTTTGAAACATATTGGATGTCCTAATATGGAACACCTCATCTTGGGCGAAGATGCAGCTGGGTCGGAGGTGTTGTGAGTAGGGAATAGCATCTTTGCAAGAGACGGGGTGGGAAGAAGTATAGTCCAGATAGTTGTGGAAGTTGGTAGAGCTGCCTCTTGCAAAGATGCTATCCCCTATCCTCAATTCTTCCATCTCCGCCACATCTGATCCCAAGCATCTGATCACACCTGTCCCTGTACCTCCTCCCTTGACTCCATCCAAGGACACCAACAGTCCTGTCAGGTGAGACAGAGGTTCACGTGGTCTTCCTTTACTCTCATCTACTGCATCCGTGTACATCGATGCGACCTAGCGTAGACTCGACAACCATTTCACTGAACACTTACGTTCAATCTGCCAAGACCAACAGGATCTCGGTTGCCAGCCATTTCCCTTCCCATTCCCACATTAATCTTTCTCTCCTGGGTCTCATCAATTGATAGAGTGAGGCCACATGCGAATTGAAGGAACAGCACCTCATATTTTGCTTGGGTAGCCTACAACCCAGATGTATGAACGTTGAATTCTCTAATTTTACATAACTTCTACTAACAGTCCCCTCCCCTCTTGCCTCCTTCCTCCACCCTAATCATTTAATCAGTACCACAGTTCACCACATTGTATCCCTCTTGAGATCACACGTTCCCTAGCCAACAATATGCCGAGCATGGCTCCTCCCTGCCTGAGATCATTTGTGGCCGGCCCTGAATGGTCCTGGTTTTTTCTCGCCTCCATCTCTTTCCTCCTCCACCCCAAATCCCACTTTCGGGTCTCGACCCGAAACATCACCTATCATTTTCTTCCAGAGATGCTGCCTATCCCGCCGAGTTATGCCCCTGTCCCACTTAGGAAACCTGAACGGAAACCTCTGGAGACTTTGCGCCCCACCCAAGGTTTCCGTGCAGTTCCCGGAGGTTTTTGTCAGTCTCCCTAGAGACAATTATTAAAGAAACACTAACGGGGCACTTGGATAAACATGACTTCATCGGACAGAACCAGCATGGTTTTGTGAAGGGGAAGTCCTGTTTAACGAATCTGCTCGAATTCTTTGAGGAAGTAACAACCCGGGTGGATAAAGGGGAACCGGTGGATGTGGTATACTTGGACTTCCAAAAGGCTTTTGACAAGGTGCCACATAAGAGACTATTGCTAAAAATAAAAAATTATGGGATTGGGGGTAATATATTAGCATGGGTAGAGGATTGGCTAACAAATAGGAAGCAGAGAGTGGGGATAAATGGTTCATACTCGGGATGGCAACCGGTAACTAGCGGGGTTCCGCAAGGGTCGGTGCTGGGACCCCAGTTGTTCACAATTTATATAAATGATTTGGAGGAGGGAACCAAGTGTAATATATCAAAATTTGCGGACGATACAAAAATGGGAGGAAAAGTAGGGGATGAGGAGGATAGGAAGAGTCTGCAAAAGGATATAGATAAGCTAGGTGAGTGGGCAACAACTTGGCAGATGAAATTTAATACTAATAAATGTGAAGTCATTCACTTTGGGAAAAAAAATGATAGGGCAAGTTATTTTCTAAATGAGGAGGAGCTGCGTTGTAATGCAACGCAAAGGGATCTAGGGGTATTAGTACATGAATCACTAAAAGTTAGTATGCAGGTGCAGCAAGCAATCAGGAAGGCCAATGGAGTTTTGGCCTTTATTGCTAGGGGGATTGAGTATAAAAACACGGAGGTCTTGCTGCAGCTGTACACAGTATTGGTGAGACCACATTTGGAATACTGTGTACAGTTCTGGGGTCCATACTTAAGAAAGGATGTACTAGCCCTGGAGGCAGTGCAGCGAAGGTTTACAAGATTAATTCCTGCAATGAGGGGATTGACATATGAGGAAAGGTTAAGTAGGCTGGAACTCTACTCTTTGGAGTTTAGAAGAATGAGAGGCGATCTCATTGAAACATATAAGATCGTGAGGGGCCTTGATCGGGTGGATGCACCGAGGATGTTCCCAATGATCGGAGAAACTAGAACTAGGGGACATAGTTGCAGAATAAGGGGGGGCTCTTTTAAAACTGAGATGAGGAAGAACTTCTTCACCCAGAGGGTGGTTAATTTATGGAATTCACTGCCCCAGGGAGCAGTGGAAGCAGAAACTTTAAATAAATTTAAGACTAAAATAGATGGTTTTTTAGCTGCCAAGGGGATAAGGGGCTACGGGGAGAGGGCAGGGATATGGACCTAGGTATGGTTAGTATAGTAAGACCTGAGTGATCTCCTGGACAAGTGTCGATCGCCTGGATTGGGGTCGGAGAGGAATTTCCCGGATTTTTTTCCCGAATTGGACCTGGGTTTTTATCCGGTTTTTTGCCTCCCCCAGGAGATCACGAGGTTCTTGGGGTGGAGAGGGGTGATAGCGGTATAAAGGGGAGGGTAGTGTCTTGTGTTCTGTGTCTTGTGTCTACTGTTTGTGGGTAAGTGTGTCTGTTTAGTGTTCAGCCATGAGCGAATGGCGGTGCGGGCTCGACGGACCTGGTGGTCTACTCTCGCACCTACTTTCTATGTTTCTATGTTTCTATGTTTCCCTACCTGCTTCCACTACCTGCAACCTCCGGCAACCACCTGCAACCTCCGGGAACTGCACGGAAACCTTGGGTGGGGTGCAAAGTCTCCAGAGGTTTCCGTTCAGGTTTCCTAAGTGGGACAGGGGCATCACTCCTGCACTTTGTGTGTATCTTAAGTATGGAAAGATAACTATTTTAAATTTTAAATGATTTGAATAAATGATGTTAGATGTTACAAGAGATAGAATGATCACATATTGTAATTCCATGCCAGTAGATATCCGATACAAAGTTCATGCCAATTAATATTGGAAATGGTTATTTAGTTTATCGATGGCACAGAAATGTCATAAATGGGTTACATTGTCACCTTGCTTGTGGGTGGCTTTGATTAGGAGATCGGAGTTCACCAGGCTCATCCTTCCTCTCCCAGATGTCCTAGATGAGGACATGGATTGGTGACTGAAGCTCCTTACAACCAAATTCAGTTGTTAGTTTTGAGTTGGGAAATGGCCTGCCTGTTAGGGGTGACAGTAAAGTTCGACTGAAATGGTTATTGTGGCATGAAGTCAACGGAGCTCTCAGCAAGGACAAAGTCACCTTTCAGGAAGTTGTCAAAGTGTTCCTTTCAACGGGAGTCGACTTCATGAGTTTAGCTCTGTTTTTGGGGGCGTGGAAAGTTTGGCCTGTAGATGGACTTAAAAGTGCTGGAGAATCCATACATCATAACGTCAGCAGGTTACCACCTAACATGTGTACTCTCCAGATAATTGGGTTCTCCCTTGATATCATTAAAAGCTTTAACTTTATCAACTGGCAGGAACTGAAGCGAATCCTCTCCACATTTGGGTGGGGGGAGAAGATTGATTTAATTTTACGATTATTTCATGATGGCAAGAAAGCCAACGTCCTAACAGAGGTCCATAGCAGAGTGAATTGCAGTGCCAGTGAAGACCAGTGCCAAGGAAATCCATATAATTGCCTCAAAACCTTTCTCAATCTGTCACTGCATTGCCTCATTTACAACAAGCTTTCTGTCGGCGTGGGACTAATCTACAGGCCTAATGAGAAATTATTCAGATTCCAGCTTCTAAACTCCAACACCAAGGTAACCTCAACCTTAGTCAGGCAGTGGCCTGCAGACAATGCAGATATTTACGCACATTCAAAGATATGCTTCACATCATTGTCAACACATTCAACAAAGCAAATAACAGAGTGCTGGAGTAATTCAGTGGGTCAGGCAGCGTCGCTGGACAAAAAGTATAGGTGACGTTTCTGGGCTGGACCCTTCTTCAGGCTGAAAACAAACAAGAGGATGGGCTCTGCAACTGCAAGGCAAAGGTCCTCTCAGCACACTCCAGCAAATCTCCAGGCGATATCCTGGAAAACAAGATCACCTCTCAATGAAGGCAGACATTGATGGTCAAATTCATTACTGCTCTTCGTGCGTCTGCATAGTCTTTGGCTGACCAAGGGAATGGGTGTTTGAAGACCAAGCCTGACACAACATTGTGGTCTACTGTAGTGGTAATAACGAGACACAAGGAACCATCCCCAATGTTGTCTTTGTACACCCTTGTAAAAGAATCAATGGGAAGGTAACCAAACCAGACCAACATCCCAAACAAGAAACCTCTGATAGTACTTATGTTATTAAAAATAATATAAACCACACGGCTTACAAGCCTGGCACCAGACTTCCGAATTCGTGTTTCCTTTCCAAGCTCTGCCAAGGGAAGACATTATCAAGCAGAGATTAAAAAAAGGGATTAACAAAGATTCATGAAAAAAGCCAACATCTTATTTGTCCCCATGGAAGTCCTCTTATACCTTCTCTCAGTGATGAGCATCAGTGATGAGAATGGAACTGAGACTTTGACTCCATCCATTGGTTATGCACGGATACTCTGCGCAAACGGCAGAAGGAGAGCACCACCTCACAAACCACACAGCATCTTCTCCCCACCTCCCCAACCTAGCTGTCCCATCAAGCACCTTCTATCATATTTAGGGAATAATCTGTGGATCCCACATTGACCTCATCAGCCACCTCAGAAGGAAAGAAATCACCCTCAATCCAAAGGCACCACCTGAAAAAGAGATAATTGGGGGTTGTACTGGGTAATACATAGAGTAACTAATAGTTTAGCATAGAAGTACAGTGCGGAAAAAGGCCCTTCGCTGACCAGCGAACCCCATACACTCGCACTATCCTACACCAGGGACAATTTACCATTTTTACTGAAGCCAAAATAAGCTTCTAACCTGTACGTCTTTGGAGTGTGGGGGGAAACTGGAGCACCCGGAGAAAATCAATATGGTCACAGGAAGAACGTACAAACTCTGAACAGACAGCACCCATAGTTAGGAGTGAATCCAGGTCTCTGGCACTGAAAGGCAGCTAGTTTACCGCTGCGCCACTCTGCCGACCTTAGCATGCCCACAATAGTAAGCCTCCAAGCCTTTCAGTGTGATTGTATGTATTTTGAGATCTTTCTTTTCTACCAACTGAGATTCTCAGGATTTGTCTTGTTTCCAATGGTTTCTTTCATGTCTTGCAAGGTGAGAAGTTTTGCCTACCTTCTACAATTCAACTGTTTGACAGAGTATTAAATCAGAGTTCTGCTCCTGTGGCTTGTGTGATGGCCAGTTTATTGAGACAAAAACTGAGTATGTTGAAAACTTTGCAAGGCCCAGGTAACACACAAGGTTGGGAAGTTTATTTTGCTGGAATTGAGCTGTTTTGTCTTCCTTGTTTCGAGGGTTAAAGAAAACAGTGAAGATGATAGGAGATTGCACGATACGATACAATACGATATGATAGAACTTTATTTATCCTAGGAGGGCAATTGATCTGCCAACAGTCATAAAAACACAAAATACATGCAACATTAAATTAAAATTACAAGTGGAAAGGATTTCGGATGTGCAAAGATTGGGGAGGGGGGGGGGGGGGGGGGGGGGGGGGAGAGGGGGGCAGTCAGTCTCAGTCTACCCCATGACAGAATGGGGAGGAGGTGTACAGTTTGATAACCACAGGGAAGAAGGATCTCTTGTGGCATTCTGTCCTGCACCTTGGTGGAGCCGGTCTGTTGCTGAAGGTGCTCCCCAGGTTGACCAGTGTGTCATGGACGGGGTGAGCTGTATTGTCCAGGATGCTGTGCAGTTTGAGGAGCATCCTCCCCTCCAAGACCACCTCCCATGAATCCAACTCCGCCCCCAGGATGGAGCCAACCTTCCCAATGAGTTTGCTGTAGGACATTCGAAGTGCACCCAATTCCACGTGCCCATCAATTCATGCAAATAAAGCACCCTGCTGCTTTCATGCTGCTAGAGTTGACAACACAAGCAACAATCAGATATCGGGGTCATCGGCGAGGAATATCAGGGCCACTAATTAATTGTCCCTTTTGACTGCGTGGCTGATCATTATTGCACTGGCTTTAAAAAAATATATAGGTTCTGTTAATCCTGCTTGAAGTAAAGAGAACAACTCAACAATACAATTTATATGTATTTTTAATTAAAATTATAAAGGGGAATTACAGCCTTTATTTACCATGATAACGTATTTTAACCACAAGGCTGTTTTGCATTTTATGCTAATAGCTCAATGAATAGGCAAGATTGTGCTCATTTTTTGAAGAATGTTAGGAATGGTAATTTTCCTCTGCTCCCCTGCTGATCAAGAGTCATATCCAGCCAAAGTATTCAGTCACCAATACTCTCAATACAACAGCGCAGGAATTGAGTTATAAAACAGAACATATTAGTTGTCATGAAACATTCCAACAAGATATTACACCATCAAGCAAAGCCATCAGAACACTGCAAGTCTGCGATTGATCAGGGAGGGTGGGAGATGTATGTTAGCTTAGTTTTAGTTTTATGTAAGAAGGAACTGCAGATGCTGGTTTAAACCGAAGATAGACCCAAAAAGCTGGAGTAACTCAGCGGGACAGGCAGCATCTCTGGAGAGAAGGAATGGGTGACGTTTTGGGTGGAGACCAAAGGGTCACGCTGAGTTACCAGTCCCGCTGAGTTACTCCAGCTTTTTGTGTCTATCTTTGGTGTCTATCTTCAATTTTGGTTTAGTTTAGGGATACAGTGTGGACTCTGCACCGGCCAGCAATCCCGGCACATTAACACTACCCTACACACCCCAGGGACAATGTAGTTATACCAAGCCAATAAACCTACAAACCTGTACTTCTTTGGAGTGTGGGAGGAAAGCTAAGATCTCGGAGAAAACGCACGCAGGTCACGGGGAGAACGTACAAACTCCGTACAGACAGCACCCGTAGTTGGGATTGAACCCAGGTCTTGTAAGCGCTGTAAGGCAGCAACTACACCGCTGCACCACTGCAATGTTGTACAATGGTTATTTGTTATGCAACTCTGGATGAAACTCATGTGTGTTCCCAATTTACATGTACGAGGATAATCTTATGAAAGTGCTTAAAGCCAGCATTGACCATAAGAAAGATTGCTGATCATTTTCTCACGCAGGATCATTAAAATTGAGTACAAAGTAAAACAGATTAAAAAAATAACATACATTTCTCCTCTCAGAAAATTGAAAAGTACAGCATATGATCAGGCCCTTCGGCCCACAATGTCTGTGCCAAACATGATGCTAAGACCAACTCTTATCTGTCTACAGATACTCAAAATGTGGTGTAAACTAGCATCTGCAGTTCCTTCCTACACATCTTATCTGCCTGCAAATGATCCATGCCCCTCTCTTCCCTGCATATTGATGTGCTTACCTAAAAGTCTCTTAATTGCCATTGTTTTATCTGCCCTTACCACGACCTCTGGCAGCGCATTCCAGGAACCCTCATTCCGCAACCCTCTGTGTAAAACTAGACCCACACATCTCCATTAAACTTTGCCCCTCGGAGCTTAATGTCTTTGACATTTGCACAAGAGGAAACATTTCTGATTATCTACCCTATCTATCCTGTCTCTCATAATTTTATATACTTCTGTCAGGTCTCTCACCATCCTCTGATGTTCCATAGAAAATAATCTAAGTTTGTCCAAACCACTTGTTTAAGAAACACGTAGACAGTTACATGGATAGGATATGTTTTGAGCGATATAGACCAAATGCAGGCAGGTGGGACTAGTGTAGATGTGTCAAGTTGGTTGGCCTGGGCAAGTTGGGCCACAGGGCATGTTTCATGATCTATGACTCTCCTTATACCTAATACTTCCTATACTAGGCAACATTCTGGCAAACTTCTTTTGTACCCTTTTTTCTGTACACACCCCACAAGTAAGGAAGAAAGAAAGGAAAAATATATAGTGTTTAAGAAGGAGGCTTAGTGTTTCAGTCTGAAGAAGGGTTTCGGCCCGAAACGTTGCCTATTTCCTTCGCTCCATAGATGCTGCTGGACCCGCTGAGTTTCTCCAGCATTTTTGTGTACCAACGAAAAATATATATTTTGCCACACAAAGCACTTTAAGACATAGATAGGGTAGATAGTCATAACCTACTTCCAAAGGGTGGAAATGTCAAAGACTAATGGGTTTAGCTTAGTTTAGAGATACAACACGGAAGCAGGCCGTTCGTTCCACCGAGTCAGCACCGACCTGCGATCCCCGCACATTAACGCTGTAGGACAATTTACACTTTTACCAAGGCAATTAACCTACAAACCTGTACGTTTTTGGAGTGTGGGTGGAAGCCGCAGCTCCTGGGGAAAACCCACTCGGGTCACGGGGAGAACGTTCAAACTCCGCGCAGACCGCACCCGTAGTCAGGATTGAACCCGGGTCTCTGGCGTTGTAAGGCAGCAACTCTACCGCTGTGCCACCATGCCGCCCTTTCACATAGCTTTGAGAAGAAGAGGAGAAAAGTTGCAATGTGTGGGGCAAGTTTTTTCCCCCCCACACAGAGTTGTGGGGACTTGGAACATGCTGCCTGGGGAGGTGGTGGTCTCGGCCACCCAGCGAGCAGGTTGTTGCCCATCAGGAATGGTAAGAGGCCACGAGGCACTAGTTTGCAGACAGATGCCACATGAGCACACTGCAATTCCAACTGAGCATGACGTACTCGCTGCAGATAGTTTGCTATTCTTCATGGGCAGAGAGATGCTAGTCAGCAGATCATCATCCTTCAAGGATAGCGATGTGCCATGCAGAATTTCACCTCTCTCCTCCAGGAGCAGTGGCATCCTCATACCATGCAACTGCAATCACCCGTTCACACTCATTCTATCATGCCATGTTCACATCCACTCCCTTTACACTAGAGGCAATTTACAGAAGCTAACTGACTTACAGGCCTACATATCTTTGGGATGTGGAGGGAAACCAGGGAAAACCTGTAAACTCCACACTTACAGCATCTGAGATTAGGATTTAACAGAGTCTCTGGTGCTGCCCTGCTGGAACTCGACTTGAAATCGGTCACAATATCATTAATGCTGGATTAAATTGATTTTCAAATCACAAAGTGATCCAATTTCCCGTAATAGTCTCTTCCTCAGTGAAACTTTCAGTCAGAAAACCCAGGGGAGAAGTCTAACATGAATGTGGTTATATTTTGTATTGTGCTTCAGAAATTACATTTCACTAAACTCTATGGATCAAAATGTTGGCACCACACAGCTCCTTTTACACGTTTAGTATAGTTTATAATTTAGTTTAGTTTACAGATACAGCACAGAAACAGGCCTTTCAGCCCACCGAGTCCGCACCCCCCAGCGATCCCCGTACATTACTATCCTACACTGGGGACAATTTACACTTATACCAAGCCAATTAACCTACAAACTTGCTGGAGAAACTCAGCGGGTGCAGCAGCATCTATGGAGCGAAGGAGATAGGCAACGTTTCGGGCCGAAACACTTCTTCAGTCCAGCATTTTTGTGTACCTTTTCCAGAATCTGCAGTTCCTTCTTAAACACTTAACCTACAAACTTGATCGTCTTTGGAGTGTCTCGGAGAAAACCAACAACCGAACCCGGGTCTCTGGTGCTGCAAGTTCTGTAAGGCACCAAATCTTCCGCTGTGCCACCGTGCCACCCTGTTTAGAGATACAGTGTGGTAACAGGCCCTTCGGCCCACTGATCACCAATCATCCATACACTAGCTCTTTACTATCCCAGTTTCTCATCCAACACATTAGGGGCAATTTACAGAAGCCAATCAGCTTACAAACTTGCACGTCTTTGGAATGTGGGAGGATACCAGAGCACCCGGTGGAAACCCACGCAGTCACAGTACAAGCTCCATACAAACAGCACATGTAGCCTCTGGCACTGCAAGGTAGCAACTTTAACACGGTTTCTCATCCTGGCTCCTTACTTTTCTGATATCTTTCTTCAAACTTTGTCAAAATCATCAGCAGTCATGTTCTTCTATCCTTGCTTTTAAACCTGGATTGCCGGGGGGCGTTGAGAAAGTTCAGTACTGTCCACACTCACTATTGCTGCTACAGTGCTATTAAAACAGCCACTGCTGCTCCCATTGCTACTCCATTGTTTCACGTCAATGTTCAACTTAACCCTTGTAATGTCAGAAATGCAGTGAACCACAAAATCAGCATCAACAGTGTTATTTGCATTGCCTCCAACGATGCAAGATTTAAGCCAGTTGCTAACTTGAACTGTAACTTATTTCAAACATGTTAATCGACCAATAAGTGGAAACAGCATTGAATTGTGTCCATACAACACAATGTTCTCTAAAGACAGCACATAAAAAGAGCAGTTATAGAAGCTTACTAAAGAAAAAACTTTTTAAAAAGTTGGATGCATGCAATTCTTTTCTTGGGCTTAAGATGTCACAAAACACATCGGAGGCGATGATGCAATTTTGAAGTGTAGTCATGCAAGTATTATGTGGGAACAAAGCAACCAATTGGCATGCAACATGGTTTGACAAGCAACGTTGATATAAGTGACCAGATTAGTTATATTAATGATGATTGGAAGGGTAAATGGGCAAAAGTATACAGGAAATGTATCTTGGCCCTGTCCCCCAGCACCAAGTAAAATCAAGGTGGGAACAGAGGGCCCCAACCAGATTGTGATTCAATCCCAAATTTAAAATCATCCGATAAAATAATCATCAACTGTGTAGAACTTATTTTAGTCCTGCGTTAAAATATCGGCATTATTTTTATTCTCTGGTGTGGAACTTGAATCTATGTCCAAGATAGACACAAAATGCTGGAGTAACTCAGAGGGACAGACAGCATCTCTGGAGAGGAGGAATAGATGAAATAAAGAATGAGTGACCCATTCCTTCTTTCCAGAGATGCTGCCTGTCCTGTTGAGTTACTCCAGCATTTTGTGTCTATCTTCAATGTAAACCAGCATCTGCAGTTCTTTCCTACACATTGAATCTATGTCCTCCTGATGAGGACTGTGGCAGACTGAGAGTCAGGGGCGAGGGAGACAAGAGATATGGAAGGACAAGATGTGAAAACAACAGATCAAAGCAGACAGTGATCAAGGAAATGTAGAATGGAATGGGGAAGCTGCTCCAGCATTTTGGGTCAGGCAGCATCCTTGGAGAACTTGGATGGGTGATGTTTCGGGTCAGGATCCTTGTTCAGATTAATTGCAGGGGTGGGAGGAAAGACAGCTAGAAGGGTGGAGAGGCAGGACAAAGCACGGCGGGTCAGAGATGAACGCAGGCAAGGTAGTTGAACAAAGGCCAGAGGTGAACACACTGGCTTGATGAAGTTTCCTTGGTAAACCAGCATCTCCAGATCCTTGTTTCTAAATTTCTTCTGTTCTCAGTTCCAAATGCCCTACCTGTTACTCTTGAACTGTCCAGAGAACCTAGACTCAGTTAAGGGCCTGTCCCACTGTACGAGATAATTCAAGAGTTCTCCCGAGTTTTCCCCTGATTCGAACTCGGAGAATGTCCGTAGCGGGTCCATAGGAATTTGTGAATGTCTCGTAGCGGCTCGTACGAGTAACGGTAGGTACTCGGCAAATCCGGTAAACTCGTGACATTTTTTCAACACTGTGAAAAATGTCCACGAGTAAAAAAATACTCGTGATGACATTTTTTTAAACTTTTTACTCGTTCGAGCCGCCACGAGACATCCACGAACTCCTACGGACCCGCGACGGACATTCTCCGAGTTCGAATCAGGAGAAAACTCGGGAGAACTATTGAATTACCTCGTACAGTGGGACAGGCCCTTTAGAAGAAACATTCTCCCAGCTTCCAGCTTGTCAAGGCCTGTTAACATTTTGTAAATTTCAAGGAAGCCGTCATTCATTATTCTAAATTCCAAGGAATATATAGGCCTAATCTACATAACCTTTCCTAGTATGCAAATCCACTGTCCCTTAAACCAGTCCAGTGGATCTTCACTAAAACTAAATCTTCACTACATTTATTTCAGGTAAGACAATGTTGAGGAGTGGAAATTGAAGAACTACAGAGGATGCAAATCTGAAATGTAAATAAGTGGTTCTGGCAACAATAAGTCGGGCATTTCAAGAAAATGACAACTGGAAAAGTGAGAAAACATGTTTAAGAAGGAACAGCAGATGCTGGAAAATCGAAGGTAGACAAAAATGCTGGAGAAACTCAGCGGGTGAAGCAGTATCTATGGAGCGAAGGAAATAATCTATGGAGAGAAGGAGCGACCCAAAATGTTGCAATGAAGAAGGGTTTCAACCCGAAACGTTGCCTATTTCCTTAGCTCCATAGATGCTGCCTCACTCGCTGAGTTTCTCCAGTATTTTTGTCTACCTAAGTGATAAAGCATACAAGTTTTAAGCGGCCTTTTCACGGGGCGACTTGACGCAAGAGTTAACCGGAGTTTAACATCGTGGGAACCTCGTGCGATAACAGTGCGGCATTCGTGGACCACCGTAGCGCTAACGGCAGGTCATCGTGTAACTTGGTCACTCGGGAGAAAATTCAAGAAAGTTTGAATTTCTCCAAGATTGACTTGTACACTTGTGGTTGAGTATTGCAACATTATATGAACGTAGTGGCCAGTGCGATATCCGTAATAACTCTTGCGGGTACCGTGGGAACTCCTGCGAACGGTGAACCCGGAAGCTGGACAGAGGGAACAGAAGGTGAGTAAAAATTATCTTATGTGGGATTGAATTTAAAAAATAAATAAAAATAAAGATTTGCATCCGCATATGGACATCAACTTATTCATGAGTTATGTTAATGAGATTCAAGAAAATAACTATAATCTTTAAAAGGGACTTTAAAAGGGACTTTACTGAAAGGTTACGCGATTTTTATGGTCCGTGAGAAATTTTTCACATGTACTTCTTTGAGAGATACAGGTCGGAGTCCTCGGGTCCAGGGGTCCGGAACGCTACCAATCAATGTTGTACAGAGACCCGTGTAAGGAGTGAACTGTACGTGCTGGTTTAAACCGAAGACAGACACAAAAAGCTGGAGTAACTCAGCGAGTCAAGCAGCATCTCTGGAGAAAAAAAGCTGATGTTTCGGGACGAGACACATCTTCAGACTCAATTCCGATTAGGCTGTCTGAAGAAGGGTTCCGGTGTTGGGGGAGTCCAGAACCAGGGTCCCAGTTTTACAGTCTACCGTGGGAACTCTTTAACTCAGTAAAGTAAAGTAGCCTTTATTGTCATATCAGCGCACAGGCAGCAGTTGACTGTTGCTCTATTCAGTTTCCCAGGGGGTCGGGACGGGACTGGAGTTGGGAGAGAAAGGTGGGGGAGTCGAGGGAGAGGAGGGGGAGACAGATGGGGGTGTCTTCATTTACTGACGGCGGGTGTCTGTCACTGAAACAGGCAGGTGAGATTTCACATCCACCTTGTGTGTGCCTCTCTCTCTCTCTCCCTCCCTCTTACACAGGCTGAGAGACTCTGCCTCTGTGAGTGTACGTCTCTTTCTCCCCCTCTCCCACACACAGTAAGACCGAGGTACTGTGCTCAGTCCATCTGTGTCTCCCACATACACAGTAAAATATGTCTCCAAATGAGCCAATTCAACCAAGGGAGGATATATATAGTGTGTGAAAAAAAAAGTTACATCATTTGTGTCACGTGTAGTTCACGATGTTCATTCAAGATTTAACGGGAATGCTCGGGAAACGGACAAGTCACTCGCACAAATAGCAGAAATGCCGAGTACCGTGGGAACTCTTTATCTACTGCCGTTATATCGTGCGAGACTCGTGCTGGACCACGACCTCTTCACTCTGGTGACATCTTGCGTCAACTCGCCCCGTGAAAAGGCCGCTTGAGGTTGCAGATGTCGAGGGAGGAATGCTGGGACAAAGAGAAAATGTCTGACAGGGTAATGTATCCAGATCGGTTTGGGATATTTTGGATGCCATGATAATGCGTTGTTTATGAAGTTGTCTGCTTGATAGAGAGAGAAGAAAACCAAAATGACGTGTCACACCTGTGAAGTGCTCATTGGGGTTTCTGCAAGGAACTGAAATGAAAAGATGCACAAAGATGAGGTATCCAATTTGGTTCTGCAAGCATTTTTGATTTTATTTGCACCACCTGTTGCTCTGTGATCCTGTTCCCACTGTGTCTCTGTGATCCACTGTGTCTCTGATCCACTGTCTCTCCGTGATCCACTGTGTCTCTGTGATCCACTGTGTCTCCGTGATCCACTGTGTCTCCGTGATCCACTGTGTCTCCGCGATCCAGTTTCTCCGTGATCCACTGTGTCTCCGCGATCCACTGTTTCTCCGTGATCCACTGTGTCTCCGTGATCCACTGTGTCTCCGTGATCCACTGTCTCTCCGTGATCCACTGTGTCTCTGTGATCCACTGTGTCTCCGTGATCCACTGTCTCTCCGTGATCCACTGTGTCTCCGTGATCCACTGTCTCTCCGCGATCCACTGTGTCTCCGCGATCCACTGTGTCTCCGCGATCCACTGTGTCTCCGCGATCCACTGTGTCTCCGTGATCCACTGTGTCTCAGTGATCCACTGTGTCTCCGTGATCCACTGTCTCTCCGTGATCCACTGTGTCTCCGTGATCCACTGTCTCTCCGCGATCCACTGTGTCTCCGTGATCCACTGTGTCTCCGCGATCCACTGTGTCTCCGCGATCCACTGTGTCTCCGCGATCCATTGTGTCTCCGCGATCCACTGTGTCTCTGTGATCCACTATTATCACTGTCCCATTGATCGCCTTGCCTTTAGTTACCTTCTCTCTATATATTCTGACATGTTCTCTAATAACGTCTCTCTCATTTTCCTTCCTCCTTTGAGAAACCCAGATCTCCATAATGACTTGGTGTCAAACTTTTTGTTTAATAATCACCCCCAGAAAACACCTTGGGTCTTTTGCTATATTACAGGAAGGCAGCACGTCAATGCAAGCTGCCCCAGGTTGGAGCCCATCACCTTCTGAGCAGTTGGCAATTATCTGCCGTTATTTTCTTCAAATATAGGCAAAAGCAGGGGTGTAATTCTGAGAGTGGCCAGTAGATTCTTGTTCAAGGACCCATGGAAACTATATAGTTATATAGGTAGCCATACCTCAGGAAATTTACCCCCCACCTCAACTCTAACCCAAAAAAATATTATTTACCACGTCTAACATTTCCTTTACAATAACAATATCATGTGCCTCTTTAAATGGCTGTCATTTCCATTAAGTGAAGAGTCAGGATATGTGGCCTTGTCACAGTAAACACACCAGTAGTCCATTGCCTCATGAGAAACAAAGCGTACAACTATTAGACTGAATTCACATCCCACAGTGAATCCGAGTCACTCACCCAACCCAGCCAATGTCTGTCGTACACAGGCAGGGATCTGCAGCTGCTTGGGCAAGGCTTAGCCTCTTATTTCCTTTTTAAAAATTACTTTTAATCACTTAATGTATTTGTAACATTGTTTATGTGATCCAATATTCCTTGTATATTTTTTCTCAATTTGCCTCCTTGAAGCTCTTACTACTCTGATGTTTTTTGTACATTTCTATTAGCACAAGGAGAGCCACTTAATGTTGCAATCAAGTAAACTTATGTTTAAAGTTGTTTTTATCTCCTTTGTTTATTGAGGTTACTTCAATATGTATGCAGAGTTCTTGAATATAAACAAAATAAAGATGCTGGCATTATTCACACAGTGGAAATAATTTTAATATTGTAATATTAAACTTAAATTGCTAATCACTTAAGTGGTTTTAAAAATAAATTCCTGATCTGTGCCAGACGCTTGCCTTTCTTTTGGTTGCTGCTTTATAAAATCTGATTTTAATTATACTTCTGTTTATTTATTCTTTTCATTTCAACTTTCCGTTCTTCCTGGCGATATATTGGTGATGAAATATATTGGGAATATCCAAAATGCACTTCGTCTAAGTAGTGTCTGAAGTAGGGTCTCGACCCGAAACGTCGCCTATTCCTTAGATGCTGCCTCACCCTCTGAGTTTCTTCAGCGTTTTTGTCTACCTTCGTCTAAGGGTAAAATGATTTTTATTTTGGGTGCAGAAATACAGCAATAGTTTGTTCCCCAAAATTCAACAGAATCAAAACCTGGACGCTTTTGACCCAGAGTCAGTGAAAGGAAAACACGACATCACTGTTGCAATGAGAGGAGGGAAGTTGAAATATTAAAAAGAGAATGAAGAAGACATTCAAATTTTCTTTCCAGCTGCACTCAATGCATTTATTGTCTCCTTGTGGCTTCAACATTTGTTTGTTAAATTAATTAACTGCTGAACTTTTTACTATCATCAATTAACTTTATCGGAGTGTTATTTCATTCAAATGGGCTCAGTTCCTTGGTTTGTGTACCATATAAGGCAGACATCTTTCAACGTGAGTTTCGGTTTAAAATGACAGTTTGCACAGAGCTCCTCAGTTTAGCTACTGAATTAGTCTTTGTTTCAGAGAGTCCCAAACTCAAAGCACAGAGAACTGTGCAGTTTATTCAACAGAATAGCAAATGATGCCTCAAACATTTAAATTCTTTCCATCGCTGGTGCCCACTTACTATTTCTAGCAGACACTCTGTGTATATTTCATAAATCAAAGCCCCATCAATCTCGCAACATTTTTCACATCTTTTATGTTTACTCTCACTGATGATGAGTCTGCTGGACTCAGAACAGGAAATTAGATGAGCACTTGGCTAAAAGAACTCATAGAGAAACAAATAGAAGCTAACATCCTTTGCTTAAATAAATCCAGTTGGTTCAAAGCCTGCAAGTTTGCAAAATTGCATCACATGATACTAGTGACTTGGAAAGTAGTTAGGAATTAAAGGAAAGATGCGGTGGTCCTCATAACTTCAGCAGATGTCCAGCTGAAGAAACAATAAACAATCTCCCTGGTTGTGTGCAGCTGAACATCACTTATCCGCATAGTTCAAAATATAACTTGTCCCTAAAGAACCACTTGAATGTACACATCTCAGGAAAACTTTATTTAGATCTGTTGACGGAAGATAGAATGTAGATCTATACCATGAACAGCATTTATGCTATAAATGTTATTAATATCTAATGACTTCAAATAGTTACCAAAATGTCTGTCTTTCCTCTGGCAGAGGCTATTACAAAATACTATGAATATTGAGCAATCTTATCTGATCGTCATGGTAAATATTTTTGTCCAAAGCTAACTTAATCACTAACATTTTGAGTTGAGAAACTGGATCGTAGCCAAAACTGGGGGTGATTCGGGAGCCCAGGCTGCAGTTTATGTCCGAAGGGGTTAGAGGCAGGAGGAACTCAAACCTGCCTGCCAACCCAATGCCGCAGTGGAGGCCAGCAGGAGCTCCAGAGTTAAATGACTGATCAAAGCAGAAATAAAACAGGCCAGTTTAATGTCAGCCAAGGGTAGGAATTGTTTGGGGGCGTGTGCCCGGCACCTCAGTTTAACTTAACAGCAAGAGAAGTACTCTTATGCCAGCTAGCATTAACACCAGCTATTGTCTAAGATGGTGGCCTCAAGCAGATATATTAAGGCAAGACACAAAATGCTGGAGTAACTTAGCGGGTTATGCAGCATCTGTGGAGGGAATGGATAGGCAAAGTTTTAGGTCAGGACTTCTTAAGGTGTCTTTCAGCTGAGAAAATTCTTCACTACCTACAAAGCGTATGCTGTGTATAACAGCACATCAATTTAGCAACACAGCCCTAGGCGGGCTTTAAGCCAAATTCAATGGACAATGGCCAAATAAATAGCTCATTCATGTGTCGAAAGGAACTGCGAATGTTGGTTTATACCAAAGATAGACACAAAGCGCTGGAGTAACTCAGCAGGTCAGGCAGCATCTCTGGAGAGAAAGGATGGGCGACATTTCGAGTCGGAGTCCTTCTCCTGATTGAAAGTGATGGGGAGGGAACTGGAGTTAGGAAAAAGCCAGAGCAAATCAGGGCTGGCAACAGATGACCAAGGAAGGATGGAACCCATAATGGCCCAGTGTTGGCTGGGAAAGAGAAATGAAGGGATACAAGGATGGAAACAGTGGAACTAGTAGGAAGACCATGGTAGAAAGGGGAGAGTAAGGGAACGCAGGGGTTACTTTAAATTAGAAAAATCAATGTTCATACTGCTGGGTTGTAAGCTGCCCAAGTGAAACAGCTCATTCAGGTGAACAGCTGTAAAAAATGCATAGTTGCTAATCAGCATTGGAGATGCAATAATTTCAGTGAAGAATGATCATGGGTTTGCAACATACCATAATAAAGTTAAAGTCATTACTGCAGCAATATTTTACCACATAAACAGCAATGGACAAAAATGGCAGAATACCATTTATCACCTTCATTCCACTACCACTATGGTTGCTGTCATTTAACTGTAAAAGTACCACAAACTATATCCTATTCCATAAGTAATTCAGGCTGGAGGCTAGAAATGCACGTTCACAAAATGTTAAATGGTTATGGCACAGAAGCTACTGTGTAGCATGGCAGCACCTGCAATAGCAGTAGTCATGGTAACAGGCATCCAAACGCAACAACGCAGACCTCGAGATCCTGGTGGAAAATATGGACACACAATGGAGGTTCGGCACCACGGAGGCTCAGCACCACGGAGGCTCGGCACCACGGAGGCTCGGCACCACGGAGGCTCGGCACCACGGAGGCTCGGCACCACGGAGGCTCGGCACCACGGCAGCTCGGCACCACGGAGGCTCGGCACCACGGAGGCTCGGCACCACAGCAGCTCGGCACCACGGAGGTCGGGCTCCACGGAGGGGCAAAAATGAAGGAGGAGATAAAGGGGATGTCCTGGGAGTTGGATACCTAGACTGATGACCTGAGGATGCAGTCCCAGTGCACTATGAATTTATCTGGTCACGGTCAAGAAGAAGAGCTACAGATCTAATTCAAGAGCCACCCAACTAAATACCTACCATATTCAGCATTTATTCACACACACAAACCCATTCATTTGGTGGTCACGCCCACTTATTGCAGCACAGCCACAATAAAGTGTTCTATCTTTCACTGAACAAGTAGCTTGCTAATGCAGTTTCTGATTGGAAGGAGACCAGAGGCTCCGTTGCCTGGAGGAGGGAATACTGGCTGTGGTGCCACAGAGGCAGAGGCCAACATTGATCCTTAGTGGTGATGGCATGGTCATTTCCAATTTCCATTCTCACCTCTCATTTTCTCCTTCAACCCATATTCTCTTCTGCTTTGTATCATTCAAGATTGGTGATTCAACCATGCCACACTTACCTGCCCATTCCCTTTCCATGACCACCCACTTGAACCTTTATCAATCACACTAGAAATAGCATTTGATCAGGATCATACAGAGGAGCCTGAAGAATCAAAGGAGGAATACGTCTTGTTGCACCAATCCAATCCTGGCATTTCACACGCAGTAGTTAAGAGGTAACGTCTGCACACGTGATCAAGCGCCAATGTACTGTAGCCAGGTCATAGGGAAATAGTATGTGTGTGAGAACCCGAGGCTGGGTAGAAGAAATCTCAGATAAAAATGTCCATAAATGAAGGCTGAGCATAATTCACTCGTGCTATTGCCTCGCTTCCACAAAAGCCTATGAGACACAAGTTGAAGTAAGGAGGGAGTCCAACGCCAACTTTGTAAAAGTCTGTGTGAAATCCTCGGCGTCCATCCACTCCAGCGTGGAAGTGGAGGTCAACTCCGTCAACGCCAATGGACCCAATCATGCTGCAGTGTCACAGCCAACATTCGCAAACGCCACCTGATGCCGCAGCGCTGCAATGAAAATTCAGACCAATTCAAGCCAAGTTCCTTTTGATGCCACTGTGTCTCTGTGATCCAGTTCCCACTGAAGCTTTCTGATGGCTCATGTGACCCATCCTTGCTTTTAGTTCTTCTCCTCTTGCAGTCACCTTTTGACACCCTTCTATTCTCCTTGTCATGCTGAAGGCCCGAAGACATTACTGCAGAACCAATGTAAGGCAATTAACTCAGTGGTGACCCTGGCTCTCCACAGTACTTCCAGGTATGGTCTTCTGGTCTGCAGAATGTGATGGATTAAGCTCCAAATGACACCACAACCTCTTGACCATCCCCTCAAATTACATAAATGCAAGTTGTCCTTGCTATGAAGATCCATTCTCCTGTCCGTGGACCACAATTCCATCCTCACACAAACGTCTGCAGTTACCTGGTGCATGGATTAATGTAATCAATGCAGGCTGCACATGATCATGGGCACAGCTTCGTGCTGTGACTGATTTAAGATTGATTTGATTTTTGAAGTGCCATTGTTGCAGGTGCCACAATTCAGTCGAAAAGCTGACATCCTCTGCCCTCAGAAGAAAATTGACCATGATTTGTTTTTTGATACATCAATCATTTAGTTAGTGTTCAGAATATATCATCTGAATGGGAGGCAGAAACATCTGAACAATCCCACATTATTCAACATGCAAACCACGTCAGTAATAATGAGAAGGCTACACTTCTTCCCCAAAGCAACTCTGAATTCCTTTCTGCTTTATTATTCTTCTGCTCAAGGCAATGTTTCAGATTGGTTTCTACAGACTCTCCCTTCACCTCTTGACTGTTTGTCATATGTGACCATGTGTGCTGCTGGGAGATGAGGCAAGGCTTCACAGCCATTCTTACTGAAAAAGCACAAAAATGAGCATCAAAACTTAGTCATCTCTGCCCACCACCCCAATCCTCTTCCACTTGTGTCTTGGAATATTGAGGATAAGCAAAATATCTCAATGCAGAGATCAGCTAACACTGCACCATTAGGAATCTACTGGTCTTTATATTACCACTTTATATTAAAAAACATTATTTGCATAATTCTTTGGCATTAAATGCTTTATTTGTCTTGCTCTTTCTCCCTCCATTTAATCCTCTTTCTGCTCGTGTACAATTCTGTCATTGCTTAGTCATTTCACACACTGAATTTCTCTGTTCCTGATATCTGACTTTACTAATCTTCTCCGATAGTTATCTGTGAATTTTTCTGCTTCTTTCAACCCATAATCTCTTTAATAGATCTCCTCGGTAACACACCTCAATCAGCTCCAATTTCTGCCATCACACTGCTTCACAGGCAGGAACAATGCACAAATTCAGCTGCACGCTGCACTAATGTACTTTTTGCAGAACTATCAGGTACTAAAATTGTTATTTAATTATTATACTGGACTACTGGCAAGGGGGAAAGATTGCAAATTCAAATTAGATGTCGACATACCCTCCCTCTCCCTGTGTTGCCTGTGAGGATGCTTGAAGTTTTGGATGACCCTTGAGATGAAAGGCAAAGGGCAAAATGCTCAGTACAAGTGAACCTTTCAGAACTGTCCTCCATCATCAGTCTTGCTTTAATGACTAGTCATATTGTAACAAATAATGACAAGAACAATGAAGCACTTTGCCTTTCTTTTCCCACAGATGCTTTTTTCACTGGATTTGTTTTCAAATGTAACTTTGTCTTTTGAGTATTCATAATTATTTGATGAGCGGCCAAAACTTGCGGGAAGTTTTGAATTAGTAGTTAAAGGTTTCTATTGGGCAATATGAATGGAAAAGCCTTACTAAAATTAGGTGTGATAATAGCGAATGCACTTAACATTAAGGAGAGTTCAATCTCTGGCTATGCTCTCTGAAAGGTCAGTGACTTGAATCATTAACCTGGCATCTCTCTCTCATGACTGAAGATGGGCATCAATCCGAAACATCACCTATCCATTCCCTCCACAGATGCTGCCTGATCTGCTGAGTTCCTCCAGTTCATATTTTTGCTCGTTTCCACAATCTACAGTTCTTCGTGACTAGATTTTACTGCTCCAATATGAAATCTTTAAAACATATGTGTACATTGAAGAAGTTCTCCTCCTCTCTCCAACCAAAGTCCCGACCAAAGACGTTGCCTATTCACAGATGCTACCCGACCTGCTGAGTTTGTGCTTTTCTCAAGATTCCAGCATCTGTCACCATTGATGTTCATTGAAAAGTTTCCGACATTTTAAAACCAGAATCACTATCTATGTATGGTTCATCAATTCTTGAACAGGATAAGGCAGCAGATTTTTTTCCCAAGAATTTTTAACTCACAATAAATCTTTGTCGTAATTTTTCTGCAGTTTCCCATCTTGCTGCACAATCAAAAACATTTAAATCTGGATAGTCTGCAAAAAGGCAGCATAATGAGAATAAAAGAGAGTAGGGAAATGGATTGCCATTTTCATGAACTTAGGAATCCATTCAAACTCCTCTTGCTTTCATTCACCTTGGAGGAAGTGCATTTTTATGAAACCCAAAGCAGGTGTGAAATAAATGACCACTTAAATGGTTGACAATCTAAACTTGGATTGATTTTTTTTTAAGTTTCCTCTCCCAGGCACCATTTCTGCTCCCCAAACAAGAACAATGCCCAGATTGTTCAGAAATAAGTTGTTTCGCAATAAGCATCGGTGACTCCATAAAAGTCTAACATTCTTCTTCAGAAAAATGTTCCAACAGCTACACTGGGTGTCTCGTTCACTGACACCTCAATGACTGCATTTTTCACTGCCTGCACGCTTGAAAACTGCAACTTTTGACCTGTTCGCTCATTGAAACCTTCTTCTGACAATGGCGTTATATTCTCCAGGTTTTGCTCATATTTCTGAAAGTGTACAATATGAAATCCAAGTAAAATGTTGATTACATACTGATTGAAAAATAATAGCAAGTTTCTCTGACTGAACATAAGAAGATTGAAACTTTTGCTTATGGTCACCACCTCCATTGTTCATTGCGCCAACTGTCTCACACTGTTCATGATTTGAGATACATGTCAGACCTTGACCACTGTGCCCATCACACTCAGGACAGGTAACCAGTCTGTCTGTGTGGTGAGCCTTGGATCGTGTCTTCATTCCAAAACTGTATCCAATGCCAGAAATGCTGAGCTATGCTGGTCCAAATCAGGTTGATTGGCTTTGTATCACTGCGTGTGTTCTTGGTTCTTGATGAACATTTGGTGTTTCATGCTCAACATAGAATGGTAGTTTGCGGTTCACATGTTCATGGCAATGGTTGGATTGGCTCAGGTCCAATAAGGAAAAGGCTATAAATCCTTGTGCTCAAGATGGCTTTGAGTTAGCCAAGGTCATGTTGCGATAAGAATGAATTGTACATCCAAGCATATCTTTAGCGCATTCCCCTTACTGTCAGTAATTCCTCTTCAATGATAATCTCTGTACATGCTGACCTATATTAGTTCCTGGCTGAGCAAAGCTTTGATTTCAAATTTTGCATCCTGGTTTTCAAATTCATACAGGGTCTTGCCCCTCTTGTATCCGTGATCTTCAGCCTACCTAATCATACTCTATGCTCTCTGGACATCTCTAATCTGCACTCTTGATCATCCTAATTTTAATTTCCGTACTGAGGAAGTTTGTGAAATGAATACACGCAACACCAGGGTAGCAGGAGTTAGCAACCAGGTCCTTCCAGACTGACCCACCATTGAATATGATCATGGCAGATCTACCCAAGCCCCAACTCTACCTTGGTTCCAGATCCTTATAATCCTCAATCTTTTAAAAATGTTTCTGCCAAGGACAATGCAGTAACAAGAGCTTGATTCCATGAAATGCAGCAAGGATACATGGAAAGGAAATGCAGTTTAAATGCCTAGATACAAACTAGCTAAAATGATGACCTTGCTTGGCTCTTGGTTTCCTGGTCCTCCAAAATATTCCAAATGGAATTTAAACTGGAGGTGGTGGAGGGAGGACTTAAGCCAGAAAGGGTTCTTGGGGGGGAAAAAAGAGCTAAATTTAGTTGCATCTGGTTGAGTAACTTAGTTGATACAAACCTTAGTTCTGCCAATTGTAGAGTGCAAGAAGGTACAATTTAAAGATGAGGTAAATTGTACAAGCCTGAGACACTACTCTTAAAACACAAACTTGATGGTGCATTGGCAAGTCCACATCCCAACATGATGATCAGAAAGAGAGTGTAGAAATTGTAAAAGAAACGGCAGATACTGGTTTACACCGAAGATGGATTATAGTTTAGGCAGGTAGCAAAACATGAACCACTTTCTTCGCTGTGCCCAACAGAAATACATCATCGTATTCAACGCTAATGTGTCAAAAGATTCTCAAATATAGCGGCCCATCAACAAAAATCAGTGATAATTGCAAAGTTTGAAATTGTTACACAATGGAAACTTACAGTAGATATCCATATTCATTTGTACCTTTACATACTGGGTGCCATCTGCAGAGAGAAATTACTAAAGGATAAGCCCAGTATTTTTTTTGACAACAATGCAAACTATTTTTTAACATTCATTTTTATTTCATGTTATGTTAATGTTCATTTTTTCCAACAAAAATCCCGACAAGGTAACGATTTTTTTTTTTTTTTTTTTAAAGGATTCACAGATGTTTGAGATTTATTTTATTTATATCCGGTCTTAACACAACCACATGTATATTTGTTCTTTATTTTTAACAGTATTCTGCTCTGAGATAACAACCGGTTAAATTAATCAAGCTTGACTCTAGGATCAATATGCTGATCCCATGACTACACTTTTTTCGATAATCTACCATTGGACTTGTTTCACTGAGAATATTTAAAACGTTGTACTTTGAGCAGGTTTTGTAGAACATTTAACTTCAGCCCCAACAGCTCAAGCTAATCAATAAATAAAAGTCCCTTTGACTACCAAAATCTGAGCTAATTGAGTGCAATAGTCTTATTACAATAAAGACTGAAGCAAAGATTTTAAAGTGCATAACAGCCACTATCTAAATAAGCCTTTCTTGAGCACCCAATCCTTGCATCACCTTTGATCCAGTTATAATTAAAGCCAAAAGTACAGACGTCTCATTTAATTCCAATGTGGGCAGTTTTAATGCAGAAAGTTTCGCATGTGGTTTTCAGCTCACGACCATCTGTTTCTGGATTTCATATATAAACAGGACACTTTAGGGAACAGAGATTAATTCAGCTTTGGAATGCCATTCAAAACGTGTTAGCAGTTTCCCTCCTCCAGGTCAACCAAAGCAAAAACAAGTTAGCCACTCGGTTTGGAAGGTATCGTTAAATATTAGTATTATTGAATAATGGACTCTGACTAGTCTTATGTTTTAAATTACAGGTCTCTCGCAAGTAAAACTATTAATCTTTTTTTTTGTCTCTGAAAGTTTTACAGTCCTGCTACACTTATTAAGTGCTGGCAGCGAAGAACATTTAAATGAACGCCAAATTGCTTTAGTCATGAGAAAGGAAATTAAAGCTCACTCTGGGGGGAAAAATTTCACTGCGAGATCCTCCCAAGGTAGAGTTTCATAACCTCCTGCATGCTTGCTAAAGATGTCACTGCATGCAGGACTGCGTATGTTACTGATAGAAAAAGAAGGCCTAATGGGAACAACATGTTCACGTCTGCAAGATTAGAACCCAACGTGCTTTACATTGCAGAACAAGTACTGGGGTACTGCAAGAGATGGCTGGTCATAGGATAGCCACCTGTGGGTACTCACCAGGCTCACTTGGTGGGCAGTCTTTAACGAAAAAGATTTCATTGAGATTGTCCTCCTCTGGTGCCAGCCCCTGCTGGTGTAAGTGTAGCCTGTGCAGGCTCTCTGTCTGCTGGTGTTTCAGAGACCTCGCATGCTGAACCAGGTTCAGCTTGGCCTTGGTAGTGTAGTTGCAAAGGCCACAGTTGTAACAGCAAGACTTGGGGTTCGATGTACTCTCGTGCTTCTGCAAGTGCTGAGAAAACAAAACCAAAAGAGGGCATTGAGAGGAAAGGGAACAGCCTGGTTTTCTTCTGCTGGTAAACATTTTACTTTTAGAATGCATTCTTCCAAACAGTGGGGAAACCTGTTTCTTCACAATTTCTTAGAACAGATAATACCCATAAAGAGAGATTAACTGCAGCCTTTAATCCACTGTTTCGATCAGAGTAGTGGCCTGCTTAGTGTTACTAAAGACCAAACGTAGCAAGCTGACGAAGCAACCAGCAATAATTAAAGGCTAAAAAGAACAACCTTGAGGAAAAAAAACATACACAAGATAACCAAATTTCAAACTGTGACCTTTCATTAAGGTCAACATCAGATTTAATCAAAAACAGCAGTGACTGAGCAAATCTCAAAATATCTTAAAAGGTCCTCCTGCTGAAAATCCAATAGGATTCTTTAAATCTCATCTAGTGTCTGTCATGATTCATTTTCCATAACTACCTAGCTGTAATAAGATAATGTTGAATTCTGTAAATGATTTGTGATAGGAAATATTTTTACTTTCAAATATCTCAGGTATGACAATCTAATAAAGATGCCAATGCACATGGCATAGTGATTTCACACACTACAATGTTACACAATAAGATAGAAACAAAATGCTGGAGTAACTCAGCGGGTCAGCTGACCTGCTGAATTACTCCAGCATTTTGTGTCTATCTTCAGTATAAACCAGCATCTGCAGTTCCTTCCCACACACACTGTTACACAATAAGTGTACACATACACGTATATATCTGACACATGCAAAATAAATACTTACTGGGCACACATAATACATGCATAAGTGCAGCATCTCTGGATAGAAGGAATGGGTGAGGTTTCGGGTTGAGACCCTTCTTCAGACTGAGAGTCAGGGGAGAAGGAGACACAGAGATAAGGAAGGGTGAGGTGTGAAATGAGACATCAAAGGGGATGAGGTTCAAAGAAAATGTAGAAAAAAATAATTGTTAGCTAGGAGAAGTTGACAACGAATCATACAGAGATAACATTTAATCAGGAGAACTAGGAAGGGGGGGGGGGGATGGAGAGAGAGGGAAAGCAAGGGTTACTTGAAGTTAGAGAAGTCAATGTTCATACCGCTGGGGTGTAAGCTGCCCAAGCGAAATATGAGGTGCTGATCCTCCAATTTTTGCTGGGCCTCACTCTGACAATGGAGGGGGTCCAGGCACTCGTATTTCGCTCGAAGAAGGGTCTCGACCCGAAACGTCACCGAAACGTCACCTTCCATCCAGAGATGCTGCCTGTCCCACTGAGCTAATCCAGCATTTTGTGTCTATCTTCGGTGTAAACCAGCATTTGCAATTCCTTCCTACACAGGCATGCATACCTGTGGTTTATGCATTGATAGTCATTAAAAAATCCACAAAGTACAATTCTTAACTAGTTTCTATAGAACTATTGATTTGATTATTTTTGTAAGTTAACTTGCTCTGCCATTCAAAACCAGTTTATTTACTGCCATATCCCAACTGCCTTCATGTATGAGTCTTTATTTGTAGAAATGAAGGATACTATAAGCCTCAGAATCATCAGCCCTTGCTTTAAGTTGCAATCAGATACACTGGAGATGTTGATTCCCCCCCCAGCACGTAAGGCTCCAGTTTGAAGCAGATCTAGTTGCAGCAGTATACGTCAGAGGCTAAATAGGGTTACTTTAATTTCTTAAACTTATCATTTGTTCCAATGCTCCCTCTTCATTCAAGACGGAGAGCATATTTACAAGACAGCCCACGCATATCTGAGGCTTTCAGCTCTGAAGAGGCGTGGTGCCCCTATCAGCACTGAGGCCCCTTTACAGCAATCAAAATCAAATCTTTTCCAATCACGTGCCATCTGTAAAAGGGACGTTCTCTTAATTTCCAACTAGAAATGTAGCGAGGCAGAACTAAAAGTGACAAATTTCTGGATTTCTTGTTTTTGTTTTAATGAAAAAGCTACTTTTATTTTTGAATTATACTACTGGCTTTGCAAGATACATACACGCCCTAGTTTTCTTAATGTAGCATGAGTGCTCATTCCATACCGCAAAAGTAAATACTAATGGTAGGTGAAGAACTATTTTTAACTGCACCACGTGAAAGGGAGTGCTTTAAATTAAGGTGCATGTCACTGTACTTAAATTTAATGGATACATTCGCAATACTGTGTCTTTAACTCAGTGCCCACACTAAGAGCTGAGTCACAGTTACAATGTTCAGTTCAAACTACAACAGGAGAGGTCCTGCAAGTGTTGGAAGTGCACCTGCAAGTGAAAGTCTTTCATTGTTAATCTTCACAATACATAATAGCATCAGCTGCACACAAGGACCAGCATCATATACCCCCGCGTTTACGAGATATACTTACAAGCATCGTGCTCCATAACAAGCATATTCTGAAATAACTTCTTCAACAGGACATAACATCATCCTGATTAACACCCTGGAATGAATGGAGAAGCCTGGATTTAACACTGCCACCCTGCACATCACATCTTTCCTTCTGTCTGGGGACAGAAGGACTGAAGGATTTAGTCCACAATACACAAAAGCTCTTTCTGCAGGGGAGATGAAATTAAACTCCGTTTTTTCTCATGCAAAGGTTGTAACAATTTTCTTCATTTAGTATGCAACCAATGTTATTTCAAGGGCTTCTTTTTTAACTGTTTGATAACAAATGGGTCAGTTGTTAAGAATCACTGTACTCGCATGCGACACAAACAGGACTGCCCTTTTTAAGCATTTCATGCTTGTACCGACCAGGACTTCTTGAGCTGGTTAATTTCAAAAACGAGGCATGTGGGAAGCAGTTAAAAAAAGAACACTGAGAATATTGGTGTCTGCCATCATCACAGCCAACCTTTGCAAATGATCCTTCATAAGGAAACTGTTGAAAAACAGCATGCCTCTCATATTGCGAGTGCCCCAATCTGTAGAGTGGCCTAATTTGAACAACTTTTCTTTTGCATTGAAGATGGTTTGTCAAACCTCCTGGGCTGACGTTGTACCATCTCAAATACTCACAGTAGAGCTATATATACCCTCAAGCAGCCCAAGCATATCAAGTGTGCCTCTGCTACTCAGGCTAATAAACAATGAACAGAAACAAAAGCAACAGCAAGGCTTCTATTATCAGATCTTCCGCGAAACACAAAAAGGCCTTCTTTGGTGTGGAGGAAGTGCCAGTAAGCCTGCAGGTGTGAGCCAGTTAAAGAAAAGGCTCAGCTAAATAGATTCTTTGACTGTCAGGGATTAGAGTCACAGTGCTAGTGGTAACACAGATCCTTTCCTTTAATTTACAAAATTTTCTCACGAGTCTGCAAGAGTTCACCCCATCGGGGGCTTTCTGAAGCTATTGAAATGTCTTAAGTTTTAATTAAGTTGGAATTGTCAGAATAAAGCTTTTTTGGCACAGAGTCAGGGTCATTAATTACTGCTATCTTTGTTTCGTTCAGGAGAAAGGGATCCATGTTGCGATTAGTTATTTTGCATCTCTTTTATATTATGCTGTCCAGATTCACCTCATACACTTCATTAAGCAGTTCACCAATTCATTTAATATGTGATTCTCTCAAGGATTCTGTTTACAAAGTGTGCGAGTAGTTTACAATATTTTGGGAAAAGTAGTTAAACAGGGAGCATTTGCACAAGCAAAAATAAGAGCCAATAAGAAAGGTTAAAAAAAAGTCAAACTTTTTTTTATTGCTTTCCTTTTGAAACCAACAGCCTACCCCAGGCAGCTTGCATGGTTGTGTAAAGCTGCTGTATTCTTGTATTCCCTGTACGGACAATTTGGCAGACTAAAAGGTACTGCAAATTAAGGATCTCAAACACTGAAATTGTTGATTTATGAGGATACGGTGGCAGAGTCACTTCTGTAGATTTTGGAAACTAGTTACCTACAAGCCGTTAGAACATTGATAGTGATTAGGTTCACTTACGACATTTAAAATAA
This sequence comes from Amblyraja radiata, assembly GCF_010909765.2. NCBI lineage: Eukaryota > Metazoa > Chordata > Chondrichthyes > Rajiformes > Rajidae > Amblyraja > Amblyraja radiata. The sequence continues at coordinate 42,559,359 of NC_045959.1, forward strand.
TTATTTTATTGCTCAATATATTCTGATAACTAGAACATTAAAAAAATTTAGATTTTGAGTTAGATTTACCTCTTAGGGCTAAAGGAATCAAGTGATATGGGGAAAAGCAGGAACAGGTTACTGATTTTGGATGATCAGCCATGATCAGATTGAATGTATCAGATTTGGCTCGAAGGGCCAAATGGCTTCATTTCTGCACCTAATTTCTATGTTTCTATGTAAAATGAAGGTAACACCAACTATGGAGATTTATACACACAAGGGTTTGTGTGTGTTATCGAAATGCTAAGTTCAATTGACAAAGGATTTTTCTTTACACGTTGGACCATTTTTTATTCCAATATCAATTTATACTAAAGCTGAAATAGTTATTTTAATGTTGCATATTTCACAGAAACCAAATTGCACCCAATGCAACATACTTCTGTGATATGATCACAAAGAAGATACTAGAAGCAAGGATTCCTGTTTTTAAATGTTGCCATTCCTTAAATATCTAAACCACAATGTTTGCTAAAATATAAACTGTTAATATTCATTTCGTGAAAATACATAACCAACTGTATCTGTACCTGTTTCTCAAAAGGGATCTATTCAGAGGATCTCATAAATGACTGGCCACAATCAAATTTCCATGCCATGACCATTGCTGACTGCTATTTCCTTTTCCTTGTGCTGGCCAGTTGGAGATTTAAGAACAACATGAGCCAATTCCTTTGAAAAGCAAACACTACCTGGAAATATGCTATATCCAATGGCTCCAAGCTGGTGACATTTGTATGGGTCCAGTGGCTTTGGCTTGTTCATACAGAGCACAATAAGGATTTAAGCTACAAGGAACACAATAACACAACAGTGTTATTACTTTCAGCTGCTGCTCCTGTAAAGCTTTCTGCTTTCTCAGGTGGCTGCATACCAATCTGTAATAATATTCTCTTGCACCCAACCCTTTGATGGTTAATTGTACTGGATTACTGCTTGGCAAGGAACCAACACTCTAGCCTGGGGACAGATCATTTTTATTTAACGGTTCATCACCAAGTCGTCACTGGCATTGATGACACATATCCCTCCTCTAGCATTTTGAGGGATCTCCCAAAGCCACCAAGCATGCTTGATCCCACCTGAGAAAATGCAACATGCACAACATGCATCTGACAATTCGAGTGGCACAGCCAGCTAGGGTGGCGCACAAAATCAGAATGCAGATTCACAAGAGGCTCCAATGACTGCCCCTCCCCCTCAAATCAGACACACTTTGCTGTCACTGTGCAGGCCAGAAAACATAGCTTCCACTCCCATGTAACATACTGTTACACAATGGCAATAAAAAAACTCCTGAATTTGTTAACATATTTAGGGATCGATGCCAAGAAAAACCATTCTTTGAAGATTTTATTAGCCAATTAGCATTTAAATCTTTGTAAGCATCCAATAGAGACAGCCATCAAGGCTGTGCTACCTGCCGATCACCAACCCCTCACACTCACCCCCTACGACGTATTCGTGGCACTGAGTAGGACTAATGCACGTAAAGCTGCTGGCCCTGACGGCATCCCCGGGCGCGTGCTCAGGGCCTGTGCTGCGCAGCTGACAGACGTCTGGACTGACATCTTCAACCTGTCACTTGCCCAAGCAGTTGTCCCCACGTGCCTTAAATCCACCTCCATCGTGCCAGTGCCAAAACACTCCACTGCGGCAAGCCTCAACGACTTCCGCCCAGTTGCACTTACCCCCATCATCACCAAGTGCTTCGAGAGGCTGGTCCTGGCACACCTCAAAAGCTGCCTACCCCCCACACTGGATCCCTATCAGTTTGCCTACCGCAAGAACAGGAGTACGGAGGATGCCATCTCAACGGCACTTCACTCCGCCCTCTCCCACCTCGACAACAGAGACACTTACGTAAGAATGCTGTTCATCGATTACAGCTCAGCATTCAACACCATTATACCATCAAAACTGATCACCAAACTCGGTAACCTGGGCATCGACCCCTCCCTCTGCAACTGGATACTGGACTTTCTAACCAACAGACCCCAGTCTGTTAGGTTAGACAAGCACACCTCTTCAACCCTCACCCTGAACACCGGCGTTCCACAGGGCTGTGTGCTGAGCCCCCTCCTCTACTCCCTCTTCACCTATGACTGCACACCTGTACATGGTACTAACACCATCATCAAGTATGCAGATGATACAACGGTGATTGGCCTCATCAGCAACAACGATGAGTCGGCCTACAGGGAGGAGGTCCAGCACTTAGCAGCATGGTGCGCTGACAACAACCTGGCCCTTAACTCCAAGAAGACCAAGGAGCTCATTGTAGACTTCAGGAAGTCCAGGGGCGGCACGCACACCCCCATCCACATTAACGGGACGGAGGTGGAACGTGTTTCTAGCTTCAGGTTCCTGGGAGTCAACATCTCCGATGACCTCTCTTGGACCCACAATACCTCAACTCTGATCAAGAAGGCTCACCAGCGTCTCTTCTTCCTGAGGAGACTGAAGAAGGTCCATCTGTCTCCTCAGATCCTGGTGAACTTCTACCGCTGCACCATCGAGAGCATCCTTACCAACTGCATCACAGTATGGTATGGCAACTGCTCTGTCTCCGACCGGAAGGCATTGCAGAGGGTGGTGAAAATTGCCCAACGCATCACCGGTTCCTCGCTCCCCTCCATTGAGTCTGTCCAAAGCAAGCGTTATCTGCGGAGGGCGCTCAGCATCGCCAAGGACTGCTCTCACCCCAACCATGGACTGTTTACCCTCCTACCATCCGGGAGGCGCTACAGGTCTCTCCGTTGCCGAACCAGCAGGTCCAGGAACAGCTTCTTCCCGGCGGCTGTCACTCTACTCAACAACGTACCTCGGTGACTGCCAATCACCCCCCCACCCCCCGGACACTTATTATCACTTATTATTATTTATTTAAATCATTTGCTATGTCGCTCTTCCAGGGAGATGCTAAATGCATTTCGTTGTCTCTGTACTGTACACTGACAATGACAATTAAAATTGAATCTGAATCTGATAGCAATTCTACCCTTCATGCTACATGGGCACAATACAGCAACTTGGTGGATATGTTCAAATACAAGCAATTACAAAATATGTTGTGCTGATATTGACTTTTATGATCCCATGTGTGAATCGAATTACAAATGTGTACAACATTCACTTTTAATACAGATTTGAAATTGCTGTCCAGCAAGGATTAACAAAAGTCACCACTGGCAAATGAGTTTAGTGCTTGGCCACATTACTTAACTGGCTTGTTTTCAATATTTGAAGCATTTTGAGCGTTTGTCAGCACTGGGCCTGTACTCGCTGGAGTTCAGAAGAATGAGGGCGGACCTCATTGAAACATACAGAATAGTGAAAGGCTATCTAGAGTGGATGCAGAGAGGATGTTTCCACTAGTGGGAGAGTCTACGACTAGAGGTCATTGCCTCAGAATTAAAGGACATTCTTTTAGCAAGGAGTTGAGGAGGAATTTCTTTAGTCAGAGGGTGGTGAATCTGTGGAATTCTTTGCCACAGAAGGCTGTGGAGTCTGTCAATTGATATATTTAAGGCAGAGATAGATAGATTCTTGATTTGTAGGGGTGTCAGGGGTTATGGGGACAAGGCAGGAGAATGGGGTTAAGTGGGAGAGATGGACGAATGGCCGGATTCTTCTGCTATCACATGATCTTATGATTTACTTCATCAAATTGGTACAAAGATCATTAAGTACAGACATCAGCATACTCCTCAACCACCACCCGTTTTTTTTCACATCAGGAACTTATCCTCTGCAATTTACAGGAAATTGTATTAAGTTGTGCCTTTTATTTTCAGCAAAGCTTTCAAATTCTCTCTTCAAAAATGTTGCAGGGAATGCATTCTCCCTCCTTCAACAATGTGACCCATCTCATCCTGTTCTCAGATACTCCTCTGATGTGGTCTGAGAAAGGGATGGAACAAATCATAGAAAACAGTTTCCTTCACATGAGGAACAATCTTTAATTCAGCATTACAAAGTATGCTAGTTAACCATTGAACTGCCATAATGTGTTCTCATCATAAATCCCAAACTCGTGCATTCATCTGAAGTAAACAGAACGTTTTGCAATTCAATAGTTTAATACTAGTTTTACAAATGTGCAAACTATTACATGTTCAATAGAGTTAAGGGTGCTCACCAACCAATTCAAAGCTACCATTAGTCGTGTGAAATGTTTCATTTCACCAATTAATTTTCTATTTTCCCATCTATAAGAAGATCATCAATACATTTGTTTTTAGTCTGGGCCCACATTGACAATATATCGATCTCTCTGTTTGAGTTAGCCAGCCAAGTGGTTGGGTTTAACAGACTGGCTTCCTTGTGAAAGGTGGGTGTACAGCAAAATAATGGACTACAAACCAGCAGAGATATCCGGCCATTTCTGCAGATTGATCCGGGCTACAAATCTGGTAGCTGGTTACAGATTCACCTTGCAATGTTTGAGTTACAGGGCATTATGGCAAGATGCAATTTCTGCAATTAAGTGTTCTTGGAAGAGTTTTAAAGCCTTTCTAGTTTGGGGGAAGAACATCACCTCTCTGGTGCTAATTTCTAATTTAAATTCCAATTTCTACCATTGAAAATGAACATACAGTACTGTTATCAATAGGATTGTCAATTGTGAAATGGCCAAGATGAGATGACAGAAGAAACTGTTTTATGAAGAAAAAGAACCTGAATATATTTTCAGGGATGTTTAACCACATTACTTGAATATTTAGTTTTGGGACAGATAGTAACTAACAATGCTCCCACTCTTCTTAACCTCTGCTAATTGAAACAACATTGTGCCATGTACAGTGCACTCACATCTTTCGCAAGCCAACATCCCACAAACACCTGTGCCTCCATTCATAAAACCCTCTCAAAACAATCTTTGTCACTTATTCAAAGGAGAGCTGCACAATGTTACCCAGTTAATCCCAAAATGACGTGCTTTAAGAGTTAGTTTTCTTTCCATTCCAGTTTTGTTGTAAACTGTTTTACAACTGAGAGCATACCCTCCTGATTAATTAAACGAATCTGTTAACTCTGTGCAACTGAATTGGCACTTTCCATTGTCTCAACAAGTGATAATTCACCCAAATGAAGAATGAAAACTATAATCCACTTGAGTGAACCATCACTTAAAGGTTGCCAGCTGCATGCAGGGTTCCAGGATGAATTTAGGCACCATTTCATGATCCCAAGCACCTATTAAAATAATTAAAACCACAGAAACAACTTACACAATACAAGAGAAGGTCCCAGCAGTGACAGTGAACTGCCAGTGTCCTCTCACTCACTCAGGACAAAGGTTCTTGAAACGAGCCTGCACATGAATCCTGAGAGTTATGTGCCTCCTACATTTATCCTGATCGCTGGTAATATCTGTACCCTTGGTGCTCACAGCAGTTTGCAGAATAGCTTTTAATTCACAGGGGTAATCAGTTCAGTATTTATGGATTCAAAAAGCAGCAAGAGCTCCACAAAGTTGGAAACGATGCATGTAGATTTGTCAAAAAGAAATGGGGGATCAAACCGATTGCTTTCTGGAAGCTTTGACATCATCTCCACAACCTCCCCAGCTGCTGCTGTGATAATGAGAATTCTACATATCATGCCAAATTAGACACATTTTAGAAAACTACTTATGAGACAGCATAAATTGTTTAATCATCATTAACTCTAATCCCTTGTTTAATGACTAATTTACTAACAAACATAGTGGAACCAATGGGAAATGAGCTCGGCCACTTAACCCACCCCACTTCCCTGATTTGTTATTTTTTGAAGGGTGCTTTTTTTTGTAAGCTTGGAGGGTTGGTCCAAACATGAATCAAGCAGTAGGGCATTTTGCACTTACAAAGTAAAATGCTACTTAGAGCTGTCAAAACTGGCGCTTGTGTACGTGTGCTCGATAACCTAGTAAGCGGAGTGCTAAGTGATCAAGATTGGCCACGGCATCTCTTCAGAATCAGATGCAAGTAACAAAGCAATAAACTTGCCACTGATATTTAAGAAATGCAATGTAGAGAACAAAGTAGAAGGGAACAGATTACCATTCACTTTCCCCATCGAGCCATACCTTGCACATGGATTTCAATTCAGTATACGTCAGATACTAGGAGACTGCAGAGGGAAAAAACACACAAGGCTGACCCATGGTTTTCTAGATATAAGAACAAAGCAGAGTTTCAAGCTATTTGACATGCAATAATTTACTTCAGAGATTTATAAAACAACAAGACCAAGTGGGACCTGTTGGGTCCCATCCCCTCAACGCGCGGTTGGGTCCCATCCCCTCAACGCGCAGGAGGGGATGGGGGCGGCCTGTGGCGTCTCACACACACACACTAACCACCCTTATATTAATATTATTCATTTGCTCACTTTCCCCCATCTCCCGCTCTATCCACTCACGCATAGTCCCCAACTGCGCAGGTGCGGTTAGAGAGGGAGAGGGAGGGGAGTGGAGGGGGACGGGGATAGAGAAGGATGGTGGGTGGCAGAGAGGGAGGGGGTAAAGAGGGAGGGGGGTAGCGAGGGAGGGGGGTAGCGAGGGAGGGGGGTAGAGAGGGAGGGGGGTAGAGAGGGAGGGGGGTAGAGAGGAGGGGGTAGAGAGGAGGGGGTAGAGAGGGAGGGGGTAGAGAGGGAGGGGGTAGAGAGGAGGGGGTAGAGAGGGAGGGGGTAGAGAGGGAGGGGGTAGAGAGGGAGGGGGTAGAGAGGGAGGGGGTAGAGAGGGAGGGGGTAGAGAGGGAGGGGGGGTAGAGAGGGAGGGGGGTAGAGAGGAGGGGGTTAGAGAGGGAGGGGGTAGAGAGGGAGGGGGTTAGAGAGGGAGGGGGTAGAGAGGGAGGGGGTAGAGAGGGAGGGGGTAAAGAGGGAGGGGGTAAAGAGGGAGGGGGTAGAGAGGGAGGGGGGTAGAGAGGGAGGGGGGTAGAGAGGAGGGGGTAGAGAGGGAGGGGGTAGAGAGGGAGGGGGTAGAGAGGGAGGGGGTAGAGAGGGAGGGGGTAGAGAGGGAGGGGGTAGAGAGGGAGGGGGTAGAGAGGGAGGGGGTAAAGAGGGAGGGGGTAAAGAGGGAGGGGGTAGAGAGGGAGGGGGGTAGAGAGGGAGGGGGGTAGAGAGGCAGGGGGGGTAGAGAGGGAGGGGGTAAAGAGGGAGGGGGTAAAGAGAGGGGGTAAAGAGGGAGGGGGTAGAGAGGGAGAGGGTAGAGAGGGAGGGAGGTAGAGGCAGGGGGGTAGAGATGGAGGGGGTAGAGAGGAGGGGGTAGAGAGGGCGGGGGTAGAGAGGGAGGGTGTAGAGAGGGAGGGTGTAGAGAGGGAGGGGGTAGAGAGGGAGGGGGGTAGAGATGGAGGGGGTAGAGATGGAGGGGGTAGATAGGGAGGGGGTAGAGAGGGAGGGGGTAAAGAGGGAGGGGGTAAAGAGGGAGGGGGTAAAGAGGGAGGGGGTAAAGAGGGAGGGGGTAAAGAGGGAGGGGGTAAAGAGGGAGGGGGGTAGAGAGGCAGGGGGGTAGAGAGGGAGGGGGACAATTTGGTTCTATTTGGTCTTATTTATTTGTACACGCCAGCTTGATTGCATTTGTGGAAACACACAAAGGTTGCAATCTCACACCCCTGTCCCATTGTGATGTCATATGTAAATGAGATCCATTGTGAGCTGGCACTGTGACATCATCAATGGAAAGTGCTGCAAGAGTCTCCCACTGAAAAAGTTCATTTTTTGAAATAAACGATTAAAATATAGGTTGGAATGCGACGGGAAGACGTTTATCCCGTCGAGGAAAAAAATGTGAGTAGCATGTGTGAAAATGGTAAGGCTGTGGACAAGCATTTTGGAAGAAGATACAAATTAAGATTAAAAGAAAGCCAACACAACCCTGCAAACACACGGAAATTTAGAATGTTGAGAACAAAGGGAAGAGTTATAGTTCAATAAAGATATGATGATATGTGTGCAGAAAAAAAAAGTATTATACCTTGAATTGTGCATAAAGTATATAACTAATGTCAATAAATATTACTCGCAGAGAGAGCATCTAAGGCATGAAATGGAAATCCAGATAGAATAGAAAACATTTGTAGTCATAACCAATTGATAGCTGCACTAAGGTTACCTTTGTATAATATACAATTGACCATGGTCCTATTTAATTCTCTCTGATCAACTGAGTATTCTTTTGCAGAGCAATGGCCCCACAACATAAATAAACAAGCCGTATAAAAATATTATATGGATGGAACTGAAATTTCAAAACCAGCTGCTCCTTTTTATAGATACTGACTGATTTTCCAGAAATATATAAATGCACAGATCTTTAAATTGAGGAAGCTTAATGGTGCAACTAACTAAATTACTATTTTCATATTGTGAAAATTATATTTATTACACACTTTGCACCTAGAAATTTGCATTAGAGGAAATGTATGTGTGTCTGTTTTTATGTTAGATTTTAAGAGAGCACGGCTTGCAATTTTGGGCATGTTTTGCAATTTTTGCACAGATTTGATGGTCGTATTCCAACAAGTGAAACATTTGATTTATAGTTTCTGCTGCTAATGGCCCCAACTGCATTGCCATTTCCTCACTGTAATTTGCTCAGCCACATCGCATTGCCAGCCTTTTGCCTTCATTCATACTGCATTGAGGGATTCAAGACAGGAATGCTGCATTCAAGTGTGCATGCAGCAGAGTTGCATTGAACACATGGCAATAACAGAGATTACTTCAGCTACATAAGTCAAAGGTACAATGGAAGCATTCCTCATGAATGCTACCCTTATTTGCATGGATTTCTTAAGGTTACAATTAAAGTATGTAGTGTGGACCAGTTTAACTCCTTAGAGAATATCTTCTGAAAACTGTCCACATTCATTCCCTATATTCATTCAGAAATTGTCTAGGTATAATCCACTTGCATTACTTTGAAATCTTCTCAAGTGTTTATACTCACTGATGTCAAGTTGATTCCAGAATTAAGTGCTCAACTTTTGATTTGAGAATAGCAATAAAATGTCACTCAGATTTATCTTCAATGGAATTTACAAACAAAAATTCAGGTTTTTTGGGGGAAAAAATCTGCTTCATATTGGCCCTTCGAGCCAATGACATGAACATTGAATTCTCCAAATTAAGGCGGCATCTCCCATCGTGGGCCACCTCTTCACCATTCCTCAGTCTTCTTCTCGCTGATGAAAGGCGTCAGGATTAATCCGGAGTTTGTGATCCATTCAATGTGATCATGGCTGATCATCCCCAATCAGTACCCCGTTCCTGCCTTCTCCCCATATCCCCTGACTCCACTATTTTTAAAATGGCTGATGTTGTGCCTTTATTTAAGAACAGCTGCAAGGAGAAGCCTAACATTCGTGTCAGGAACGTTATTGGAGAAGATTTTGAAAGCACAGGATCTACCTGTACATGGAAAATGAGGAGCTGATAGGAGATAGTCAGCATGGCTTTGTGCATGGAAATTCATGCCTCATAAATTTGATTGAGTTTTTTTGAAGAGGTGACTATGAGGATTGATGAGGGCATGGCAGTGGATGCTGCCTACATGGACTAAAGGGCCTGTCCCACTTGGCCGTCATTTATGCGACAGGCTGGTAGTGACTGACGCGCGACGGTTGCGTGCGTCATCATGCGTCCGCACAGCCGTCTGGAGCGCGTGACATCATTTGAAGATAGACACAAAATGCAGGAGTAACTCAGCGGGACCGGCAGCATCTCTGGTGAGAAGGAATGGATGATGTTTCGGGTCGAGACACTTCTTCAGTCTGAAGAAGGGTCTCGACCTGAAATGTCACCCATTACTTCTCTCCAGAGATGCTGCCGGTCCCGCTGAGTTACTCCAGCATTTTGTGTCTATCTCCAATCGTCGTGGCCCCGCTCTGGGAGTAGGAGTGGGGGCGGATCCGGATCCGCAATGGCCGTGAGCCCCAGGCCGAGCTCGGCGATCGTTTGCCTGCTTATGCTGCTGTTGGAGGTGAGACATTGCACCACGCCAGAGTCTTGTGCCTAGCCCACTTTGGTCGTCAGTTACGCGACAGGCCGGTGGCGTGCGAAGATTTTGTGCAGGACGAAGTCCACACTCCTCCACGCCACTCCACACTCCTGCACACCACTCCCTGCACCCGTCCCGCGCTACCAATATGCTAGCAGGCCGCGTAAATGGCGCGCAAATGAAGGCCAAGTGGGACAGGCCTTTAAGGCACAGTCTTTAACAAGGTCCTACATGGTAACCTGGTCTGGAAGGTTAGATCACATGGGATCGAAAAATAATTAGTCAATTGAATACTTAATTGGATTGGCGGTAGGATTCACAAGATGGTACTGAAGGTTAATTTTTCAGATTGGAGGACTGTGACCAGTGGCATGCCACAGGAATCAGTGCGAGGTCACCTTTTATTTGTGATAGATATTAACAATTTGGATGATAAAATACAGATAGGTGGTATCAGTAATAAGTTTACAGATGACTGTGAAGAACGTGTAAGAAGGTAGACAAAAGTGCTGGAGAAACTCAGCGGGTGCAGTAGCATCTATGGAGCGAAGGAAATAGGCAACGGTTCGGACCGAAACGTTTCTTCAGACTGATGTAGGGTGGGGGGGGGGTAGGAGGAGAAGAAAGGAGAGAGGAAGAGGAGGAGCCCGAGGGCTGAGGGAGAGCTGAGAAGGGGAGGAGACAGCAAGGGCTACCGGAAATTGGTGAAGTCAATGCTTATGCCGCTAGGGTGCAAACTGCCCAAGCGGAATATGAGGTGTTGCTCCTCCAATTTCCGGTGGTGCTCACTCTGGCCATGGAGGAGGCTCAGTACAGAAAGGTCAGATTCGGAATGGGAGGGGGATTTGAACTGCTGAGCCACCGGTAGATCAGGTTGGTTAAAGCGGACCGAGCGGAGGTGTTCGGCGAAACGATCGCCAAGCCTACGCTTGGTCTCACCGATGTAGATCAGTCGACATCTAGAGCAGCGGATGCAATAGATAAGGTTGGAGGAGATGCAGGTGAACCTCTGTCGCACCTGGAACGACTGCTTGGGTCCTTGAATGGAGTCGAGGGGGGAGGTAAAGCGACAAGTGTAGCATCTCTTGCGGTTGCAAGGGAAAGCGGTCTTTGTGGAAAGCAGACAGGGGGGGAGATGGGAAGATGTGGCGAGTGGTGGGGTCACGTTGGAGGTGGTGAAAATGACGGAGGACTATTTGTTGTGATGGCTAGTGGGGTGAAAGGTGAGGACTAGGGGGACTCTGCCCTTGTGTGGGGTGAAAGGTGAGGACTAGGGGGACTGCCCTTGTTGGGGTGAAACTGCAGATGCTGGTTTAAACCGAAGATAGACACAAAAAGTTGGAGTAACTTAGCGGGACAGGCAGCATCTCTGGAGAGAAGGAACGGGTGACATTTCAGGTCGAGGCCCTTCTTCAGACTCGAACATTGTGAAGAACATTGTCTAAGGTGACAATAGGATATAGATCTACTGTAAATTGGACAAAGGATTGGCAATTAAAATTTAACTCAAACAAGCGTGAAGTGGTGCATTACGCAAAGGTATACCAAGGTAAGAAATATACAATAGATGATGGGTCCCTGATGAGTCTTTTTGAACATCGAGACTGAGAGGTATAAGTATATCGTTCCCTGATACATTTGGACATGCCTATGAAACACTAACCTTCATTGAGCTGAAATATAGTTGGAACATCATGTTACAACTGTACAAGACGTTGGGGAGACCATACTTGGAAAATGGTGTGTTCTTCAGGTCACCATGCTATAGGAAGGATGTGATTAAGTTAGAGAAGGTGCAGAAAAGATGTTGGGATTGAAAGGCTTGAGTTATATGGAGAGATAGGCTGGAAACATTTTCCCTGGAGTGGAGGAATCTCAGGATTTACATTACAGAGGTTTATAAGGTCATGAAGGGCATAGAAAGGATAGGGTAAGTTTTTCCTTGGGAAGGGAGACTAAAACCAGGGGGTATAAGTTTAAGGTGAGAGGATGAATATTTAAAAAGCATCTGAGAGATGGTAAATGCTAGAAGCAAGTACAATAACAACGTTAAAATACTTTTGTTCAGGTACATGGATAGGAGAGTTTTAGGGGGCTATGGGCTAAAGGCAAGCAAATGGTATTAGCTCAGGTAGGCACCTTGGTTGCCATGGATGAGATGAACTGAAGGACCTGTTTCTGTGCTATTACTCTAATGAAGAGTGGACTGCATTGGGTGAAGCACAATTACCATTCTGTTCAGGCAACCCACCAGATGTCCAGGGTAATTTTAACAACATGCATAAAGTCTGAAGAAATGGGGCTTTGCACATGCCTCTGCTGACATTAAATGCATGGTCCCATCAAAATATGAATGAGGTACTCCTCATTGCAACTCAATGCCATTCAGACCAAAGGCACATTGCACTATAATAAATGTCTGGCAATTGCACATCATACAAAGGCAGAGACTTTTAACTGCAGTAATAACACATTGTTGGCTGAATAACATGGATACAGACCTAATTAAGTAATTTCAGCCCTTCAAAATGTAACCCTGGAAATCTACACACTTTTGCATTGGTTTTAATATTGAGGCATATAGGTCAATCCTACACAAATTGTTAAACCAGTGAATTCTATAAGCAGGCCAGCGTATACCGTGTGGAGTCAAAAATGATTTGAAAAATGTCTCTGTTATTTAGTAATACTTCATCCTCTTGCGATTTCATTAATAACATCTTGAATTTTAACTTGGTCAAAGCAATAACTTAAAGTAAATAATCCAGGCATTATATAACCAGTGCACTACCATCTTCAACACAAAGTGATCATGATTAATATCTGCTACACAGTCTTAAATACAAAGACCTGAGACATGAATCAGATGTTCTTAACAGGAACAATACGAGTACAATCCACCAAGAAGAAAATTGATATTTCATTCATAATTAATTTTAGACCTTTTCTGGCCTTGATAAGGGTTACTAATGATTACATTGTCTGCATTCATATTATACACAACTTTCACACAAGATCCATTATCATCCCACACTAGCAAGACATATGGAAAATCTAATCAAAGGATTGGTATTTCAGTTTTTCCCACAATATTTATTACTGACAAAGGGAAGGATAGTTGCATTTCCAAGTATGTTGGTAACACTAAGTTTGATAATGTCAGAAGGAATAAAAGGGTTAGGAAGCATGGCCAGATTAAGTGAACATGCAAATCTGTGGCATATTGGGGACATCTGAACAAACACCTTTTACCCCATAAAAAGCTGACCACAGGGTTGACCGAAACCTGAGAAATTTTGAAGTGGAGATATTTAAAGGACCAAATGCAAAAATTATTGGAAGTTAATAGGTACAAAAAAGTTAAAAGGTTAATAGTTAGCTTTCCTCTCAAAGGGACTGGAATGAACTGTTCAGAAAATGTGCTGTGATAGCATAAAGCTCTGGTTTAACTAGAAAAAGGGTACTGAGGACACAGCATCCAAGACTGGGCATCCTGAATTGGATTTTGAGGTCAACGGTGAAGCAATAGGGGGTTATGGGTCAAAAGCAGGCAAAATGGGACTAGTTTAGATGAGTATTTCGGTTGGCATGGAAGAGTTGGGCCGAAGGGCCCGGTTCTGTGCTGTATGACTTTATGACTATAACAATGCCTGCCAGATTCAAAGAATGTTGGGGGAGTCCAGAACCAGGGGCCATAAGGAGTAAGCCATTTAGAACGGAGATGAGGAAAAAAAAATTCACACAGAGAGTTGTGAGTGTGGAATTCTCTGCCTCAGAGGGTGGTGGAGGCTGGTTCTCTGGATGCTTTCAAGAGAGAGTTAGATAGAGCTCTTAGGGATAGCGGAATTAAGGGATATGGAGAGAAGGCAGGAACAGGGTACTGATTGTGGATGATCAGCCATGATCACATTGAATGGTGTGCTGGCTGAAAGGACCGAATGGCCTACTCCTGCACCTATTGTCAATTGTCTATTAACATGATGGCCACAAAGATCCAGAATCCCTTCAGGATTGTTTGTTTTATTTCTCGGTGTTGGATTTGTAAAGACTGGAGAACCCAGGAAAACACTGACCAGTATCATGGACATCCAATCACAATTAAGCACAGATGGTAGCTAAGTTTTTAAACATATCACAAATCTTGAAGTAGAGATTGACACCATGTAGATGCAGAATAAAATGGTTTCCTTAAGACTTAAAATAAAATGTATTTTGAGAAGTATCATACATTCAAAAGTTTATGTGGGTATTATAAGCAATAGATGTCAAGAATAGATTTGTTTTAGGGCCATTGAGTTTATGGAACCATTAATTGTAACAGTACACCATTAAAAAGAAACATTCATGCAACAATTTCAGGGTATTTTACAGATGATATTCTCATTAATTCACTGATTTCCTTTCATTGTGGTCGGGAAGGGACAAAAAAAGAGCAACTTCTAGGGGAGCATTTAATTACTAACAGCCATGCACCGTGAGGAATCCTATAGTTTTAGTAGTGCAAAAACACATTGTTGTTCCTCAGAAGGGAGTAGTGCAGATTGATTTGAAAGATATCAGGGTTGAAATGGTTAAAGTTGTGGGAAACTTTGAATCAACTCGGCTTGGATTCCCAGGGTAAGTACAATATGTTAAGGACCAATATGATTGACTATTTAACGTGATTAAAGGATTGTAAGAGTGGGCAGAGATATCGATCTTCCAGTGGGGAAGTTGAGAACAGAGTGACACCGCTTTAAACCTGTTGAATTATGTCAGGAAGGTTCTTCATATGAAGGACAGTGGGAATCTGAAATTCTCTCCCTCAAAACAACTGCTGAGGGAAGGTCAGTTGTAAATTTCAGAATTGAGAATGATAGCCTTTTTTTACAGGCAAGGGGATTAAAGGATATGGAACCAGGTTAAATAGAGTTAACATCTGGAGCTGGCCTGATACAAGTGAACAGGTTTAAAAGACTGAATGGCCTTATTTTTCTTCTCTTGCCTCCATGTACCTAATATTCCTTTAATTTATAAATATTTTTTTTTTAAACAACTAATCATTTAACAGGCTTCGAATATAAATTAATGAGTAACATGCAGATGTGACAAATGTGTGGATTATACAGCCCTGATACTTGTCCTTCAGCCCATTCTGGTTAAAAGGTATAGACAGTATGTTGTGCCTCCAGCCATCCCACAAAGACACACATCTGACAGAAAAAAACACAATGAAAATGTGATTGTTTTCAAAGCAGATATGACAAACTACTTTCTACCAAATAAATCCAGTCATGAAACCTTCAGTTTATAATGTTGATGGAAACCAAGTTATTTTAGTCACGGTTGCAGCAAAGCCAATGAAAAATATAATCTCCATAAAATAGTTTATACTGTTTGGTAATCTGGCTCATAATACGGCGGTGACCCATTCTCCGTGCTGGGAGATCAGAGTACCATTAAGTGCAGTTTATTTGACCCACAGGAAATAAAGGCAACAGCAAGCCTGCCCAAGGACATATCATTATGACCAAGACACTCTGCATGTCCTCCATTAACTCACCAGCCACTAGAAACACAAATGAAGTTGGTACAGTATTTCACTCACAGTCAGGGGTCATACATTGTAGATCAAACATTGTCTGTCACATAAATTTGGGTCTGCCAGTTTGTAGCTGTACACCTTCATCATAAGTGATCATCATAAGTGATAGGAGTAGAATTTTGCCATTCGGCCCATCTAGTCTACTCCGCCATTCAATCATGGCTGATCTATCTCTCCCTCCTAACCCCATTGTCCTGCCTTCTCCCCATACCCTCTGACACCCGCACTAATCAAGAATCTATCTCTCTGCCACTGCCTTGGCCTCCACGGCATTCTGTGGCAAATAATTCCACAGAATTCACCACTCTCTGACTAAAGAAATTCCTCCTCATCTCCTTCCTAAAAGAACATTCTTTAATTCTGAGGCTATGACCTCTAGTCCTAGACTCTCCCATTAGTGGAAACATCCTCTCCACATCCACTCTATCCAAGCCTTTGAGCATTAATGACCACAATGGGCAGAGTTCCATCCCTCAATATGCTCGCCAAATTTCAAATCACATCACACAGATTACCATGATTGAAATTCATTGATATGTCTGCCATCTTACAAGGCAAATGATACATGGTGGTGGGCACCATTTAGTTCATTTTTTTAGTTTAGAGATACAGCGTGGAAACAGGCCCATCGGCCCACCAAGTCCATGCCGACCAGCGATCACCCGCACACTAGTTCTATGTTATCCCACTTTCGCATCCAACACACTAGGGGCAATTTTCAGAAGCCAATTAACCAACAAACCTGCATGTCTTTGGAATATGGGAAGAAACCAGAGCACCCAGAGAAAACCCACGCGGTCACAGGGAGATCATAGAAACTCCTCACAGACAACACCCGTAGTCAGGATGAACCCGGGTATCCCGCCACTGTGAGGTAGCAGCTCTACCACTGCGCTGCTGTGGAGGGAAACATGGCAGAGGTTCAGGAGATAAAATTAAACACTCATTTGTATTATTTCATCAAAGTCAAAACAGAGGGACAGAGAGATCATACTGCTAATTTGGCTTCTCAGAAAGATTGGGCAATGTTAGTGCCCCAAGGTCCTTTGTGGGCAACAAACAAACACAAAGCACTCACTGATAAATTATGTACGATTTTTTAAATACTGCCTTGCAAAACAAAATCTCACAAATTCACAATTACATTGTGCATATTCTACAGAAGTTCTTTTACTGTTTTCTTCTTAAAATAATCTGTTGCTAAAACATAGCATAAATGTGATTACACAACCACAGCTGTTGTAATAAGCAAGTTATTTAAAAATATATATTCATTTCTATATATATTGTAAATGACTGTTTTATTATGTAAAGTATCAATTTAATTTTCTTCTGGATTCATATTTTGTGTCATAGAAACATAGAAACATAGAAAATAGGTGCAGGAGTAGGCTATTCGGCCCTTCGAGCCTGCACCGCCATTCAATATGATCATGGCTGATCATCCAACTCAGTATCCTGTACCTGCCTTCTCTCCATACCCCCTGATCCCTTTAGCCACAAGGGCCACATCTAACTCCCTCTTAAATATAGCCAATGAACTGGCCTCAACTACCTTCTGCGGGAGAGAATTCCACAGATTCACCACTCTCTGTGTGAAAAAAGTTTTCCTCATCTCAGTCCTAAAAGATTTCCCCTTTATCCTTAAACTGTGACCCCTTGTTCTGGACTTCCCCAACATCGGGAACAATCTTCCTGCATCTAGCCTGTCCAACCCCTTAAGAATTTTGTACGTTTCTATAAGATCCCCCCTCAATCTTCTAAATTCTAGCGAGTACAAACCGAGTCTATCCAGTCTTTCTTCATATGAAAGTCCTGACATCCCAATCTTCTGGAATTAAAGCTTACTGCTTGAACTTAACTACAATGGACAAAATATATTTTGGTCAGCATCTTCAGATGAATTACCAGACTGTCCTCACATAAGTGATGATGTTAAGTGTGGCCAATTTCAGGATTTGCACATTTGTGTCTGCAAATGTCCAAGAGTCCAGAACTTGGAGGCTCCTCATCACGAGAGTTCAGTTATGGGGTGCTTCTAAGTATGCTGATAACTACTTTACTTACTAGGTAAGTGGTCTAGTTGGCTCAGTACTGGTAAGTTATACCAATGACAGGTTTCAGCAAGATAATATGGCCCAAGTTCTATGTCTTTAGTCAGAGGGTAGTTCATCTGTGGAGCTCAACGCCACAGAGGGCTGTGGAGGCCAAGTCAGTGGATATTTTTAAGGCAGAGATGGACAAATTCTTTGATTGGAACGGATGTCAAGGGTCATGCTGAGAAGGCGGGAAAATAGGATTAGGAGGCAGAGATCAGCCATGATTGAATGGGGGAGTAGACTTGATAGGCCAAATGGCCTAATTCTACTCTTATAACATGTGAACGTGATGTTTGAAATAGGAACAATGTGCACAGAAGGGCAACAATACCTGCTAGTCAGGAAATCAAAGGCAAGGTGTACTCCGACTATATTATGGGATGGCAATACTAAATAATATTTGTCTAGTTCAACGGAAAAAATAATTTAACTCCATAAATCAGAGCAAAAAAATTCAATTACATCGAAATTTAAATTGCAAAATGCTGTTGGTTTTTTGCAATTTAAATAGAGACAATTGAATTCAATTAAATATTTTAAGGTTATGAATGCATAGCACTGAGTAGAAAGCAGTGACAGGATCGGTCAAAGTCAGCACGGATTTATGAAGGGGAAATCATGCTTGCCTAATCTTCTGGAATTTTTTGAGGATGTTACAAGTAGAATGGATAAGGGAGAACTTGTTGACGTGGTGTATCTGGACTTTCAAAAAGCCTTTGACAAGGACCCACACAAGACCGCAGTTATTTACAATATATATTAACGATTTTGACGAGGGTATTAAATGTAACATCCCCAAGTTTGTGGATGACACAAAGCTGGATGAGCTGCGAGGAGGATGCTATGAGGCTCAATGGTGACTTGGATAGGTTGGATGAGTGGGCAGATGCATGACTGATGCAGTATAATGTGAATAAATGTGAGATTATCCAATTTGGTGGCAAGAACAGGAAGGCAGATTATTATCTGAATAGGAGGTAGACAAAAATGCTGGAGAAACTCAACGGGTGAGGCAGCATCTATGGAGCAAAGGAATAAGTGATGTTTTGGGTCGGAACCCTTCTTCAGACTGATGTGGGGGGGGGGGTGGGAAAAAGAAAGGAAGAGGCAGAGACAGTAGGCTGTGAGAGAGCTGAGAATGGGAGGGGAAGGAGGGAGAAAGCAAGGACTACCTGAAATTGGAGGTCAATGTAAGCTACCCAAGCGAAATATGAGGTGTTGCCCCTCCAATTTGCGGTGGGACTCACTTTGACCATGGAGGAGGCCCAGGACAGAAAGGTCGGATTCGGAATGGAAGGGGGAGTTGAAGTGCTGAGCCATCGAGAGATCAGGTTTTTTATTGCGAACTGAGCAGAGGTGTTGGGCGAAGCGATCGCCAAGCCTGCGCTTGGTCTCACTGTTGTAGAGCAGTTAACACCTGGAACAGCGGATGCAATAGATGAGGTTGGACGAGGTGCAGGTGAACCTGAATAGTGTCAGATTAGGAAAAGGGGAGGTGCAACGAAACCTGGATGTCCTTGTACATCAGTCACTGAAAGTAAGCATGCAGGTATAGCAGGCAATGAAGAAAGCTAATGGCATGTTGGCCTTCATTGCGAGAGGATTTGAGTTTAGGAGCAAGAACGTCCTAATGCAGTTGTACAGGGCCCTGGTGAAACTGCACCTGGAGTATTGTGTGCAGTTTTGGTCTCCTAATTTCAGGAAGGACATTATTGCTATTGAGGGAGTGCAGCATAGGTTCACAAGGTTAATTCCTGGGGTGGCAGGACTGACATTTGATAAATGAATAGGTTGACTTGGCTTGTATTCACTGGAATTTAGGATGAGAGGATATCTTAGAGAAACATATATAATTCTTAAAGGATTGGATAGGCTAATTGCAGGAACAATTTTCCTGATATTGGGGGAGTCCAGAACCAGGGGTCACAGTTTAAGAATAAGGGGTAGGCCATTTAGGACTGAAATGACGAAAAATGTTTTTACCCAGAGAGTTGTGAATCTGTGGAATTATCTGCCATAGACGGCAGTGGTGGCCAATTCACTGGAGGTTTTCAAGAGAGAGTTAGATTTATCTCTTAGGACTAAAGGAATCAAGGGATATGGGGAGAAAGCAGGAAGAGGGTACTGATTTTGGATGATCAGCCATGATCATATTGAATGGCGGTGCTGGCTCGAAGGGCTGAATGGCCTACTCCTGCACCTATTGTCTATGTTTCTATGAATGACTCCTAAGCGTTATTATTCAATGTATTTATTGTTTTCATATTTTGCTTGGTTCATTATTGCTTTTTAATATTTTTGGAGGTTAGAGATATTCAGATCCGTTTTAGATTTGAGCAGTTTTGACAGCTAGCTCAAACAGTGGCAAAGTTTAACTGACTGTCAAACTTTGTGATGGCCATTTTGTTGTTTACTCCTGGAAGGAAGTTTGGGATCTTTGAATCTGAGCAGTATCAAATCTAAACATACAATGAAGACTGCAGGCAGTCCATTCTCGCTCATTTCAGGAACATCTATATTATTAAAAGATAAATAGATGAAATAATTTATTCATAATCTTAAAATATGAATGTCCATTGCAACAATATTCAGATGTACAAAACTGTCATAAAAGAGGCTGAAACTGTACCAAAAACAATAGTTGAAATATCCCAAGGTGCAACAAAAAAGCCTTCAGAAGAAAGCACTTCAAACTGCCCATGTCACTTGATACAATGATTTTCACATCAGGTCCTAAATATTTCTATCGTTAGTATTAAACACAGAGCTCTGTTCTCCTGTGGTTAATGGATCAAGCTTTGCATTCTTTAACAAACTAACTGCGTTCAATAATGGATTTGCATTCCCATCTGAATAATATGTATTGACGTGCTTTTCAACATTAAAAAACCCTCTGTTTTATCGTTTACATTTGGCCTACTTTGTTTTGTTACTTCAACCAAAGATTTTGTTAAACCTTCCACATCACATACACAACCTCAAAAACACTTACTCAAGTGAGGTTTAATTCCTGCAAACTCTTTTGTAAAATAATTACTTCTGAAATTATTTGTCCAGCGTTCTCAATTGGTAGCACTTCTGCTACCAAGTTGAAAAGGAGAGGACTTTACTCAGTGCTCCCGTTGATTTTGAAGCAACAGCAACAAAGAGAAGCAGGAGAAAACACTGATTGGCTCTAGCCCGAGTGGGAGGAGAGTTAGAAGTGAGTCAGAGGGGGAAACCAGTTTCCGAGAGTCTTCGGCGAGGAGGCTGAGGAGAAGAGGCTCACAAAAAGCTGGAGAGGGAGAGACAAAAGAAGGTGATGTCAGGCAAGCTGATTCAGTGTGATGCTTGCAGTATGTGGGAGGTCAAGGACACTGCTGGTGCCTCTGGCTGTGACAAATGTGAGAAGTGCATCCAGGTACAGCTCCTGAAGGACCGTGTTGGGGAACTGGAGAAGCAAGTGGATGACCTCAGGTTCGTCCGAGAAACTGAGTCGTTCCTTGATAAGTCCTAGAGTAATATTGTTACACCTAAGATACTGGAATAGAAAAAGTGGGTGATGGTGAGAAAGGGAGGGAAACTTGGAAAGCAAAGGTCCCCGGGTGTTGTACCTCTTGTGAACAGGTTCGCCCACTTAAAAGCCGTCGGGACAGAAGACGTTATCACACTGAGCGGCGGACTGGCTTGCGAAGCAAAAGGGCTGTTGAGCCAAAACCAAAGAGGCCAACATCAGGCAATGCCATTGTAGTTGGAGACTGCATTGTGAGAGGTACGGACAGGGGTTTCTGCGGCAACAGATGTGATTCGAGGATGGTGTCCTGCCTTCCTGGTGCCAGGATCCAGGATGTCACGGACAGAGTGCAGAAAATCCTAAAGGGGGAAGGTGAACAGCCGGAAGTGGTAGTGCATGTCAGCACATAAGATGTCGGAAAGAAGGGGATGCATATTCTGCAGCGTGACTTTAGAGAGCTCAGAAAAATGCTGAAAAGCAGGACCTCCAGGGTTGTTATCTCCGGTTTGCTTCCAGTTCCTCGTGCTGGCGAGAGCAGGAACAGGGAGATATGGGACCTGAATGTGTGGCTGAGGAACTGGTGGACGGGGCAGGGATTTAGCATCTTAGATCACTGGGATCTGTTTTGGAGTAAGGGGGAACTGTACAAAAGGGACGGATTGCATCTTAACATGTGGGGGACCAGCATTCTGGCAGGTAGGTTTGCCACTGCTACACGGGTGGTTTTAAACTGAATAATGGGGGTGGGGTGTCAAATGGGATAGTCGAGGATGGAGTTAAAGGGAAAGAGAGTAAAGGGATGGTTAATGACCCCAGAATTAACGGGAAAGGAAGCTCACAAAGGGATAGGAGAGTATGGCCAAGTGTAATAGGGATCGATGTGAAAGGTGAGATGCGTCAGGAATTACAAGTATTGTATATGAATGCGCGAAGTATAAGAAGTAAAGTAGATGAGCTTGAGGCTCAGTTAGAGGTTGGTAGATATGGCATTGTGGGGATAACTGAGACGTGGCTGCAGGAGGATCGGGCCTGGGAACTTAATATTCAGGGTTATACATCCTATAGAAAGGACAGGCAGGTGGGCAGAGGAGGGGGGTAGCTCTGCTGGTGAGGGAGGGAATTCAGTCCCTAGCGAGGGAAGACATATGGACTGACAAGGTCGAGTCACTGTGGATTGAGTTGAGGAATTGTAAAGGCAAGAAGACACTAATTGGTGTTATTTACAGACCTCCAAATGGTAGCCCAGATATAGGGTGTAAGTTGCAGCAGGAGTTAAAACTGGCATGTAACAAAGGTAATGCCACTGTGGTGATGTGGGATTTCAATATGCAGGTAGATTGGGAAAACCAGGTTGGTTCAGGACCCCAAGAGTTTGTAGAGTGCCTCCGAGATGGATTCTTAGAGCAGCTTGTAATGGAGCCGACCAGAGAAAAGGCAATTCTGGATTTAGTGTTGTCCAATGAACCAGATATGATAAGAGAACTCGAGGTAAAGTATGATCACTTGGAGGTAGTGATCATAATATGATTAGTTTTAACCTGCAATTTGAGAAGGAGAACGTTAAATCGGAAGTGGCAGATGCAGTTGAAGAAAGGGGACTATGAAGGCATGAGAGGGGAGCTGGCCAAGGTAGACTGGAAAGGGATCCTAGCAGGAAGTCGGTGGAACAGCAATGGCAGGAATTTCTGGGCATAATCCGGAAGAAGCAGGATCATTTCATTCCAAAAAGGAAGAAAGATTTTAAGGGGAGTAGGAAGCAACCGTGGCTGACAAGAGAAGTTAGGGATAGAATAAAACTAAAAGAAAAGATGTATAACACAGCAAAGAGTAGCCGGAAGCCAGAGGATTGGAAAACTTTCATAGGACAACAGGAGGAAACAAAACGGGCAATAGGGGCTGAAAAGATAAAGTACGAACGGAAGCTGGCCAGGAATATAAAGAAGGACAGTAAAAGCTTATTTAGATATGTTAAGGGAAAAAGAGTAGTAAAGTCAAATGTGGGTCCCTTGAAGGCAGACATGGGTGAAATTATTATGGGCAACAAGGAAATGGCAGACGAGTTTGATAGGTACTTCGGATATGTCTTCACTAAGGAAGACACAAACAATCTCCCAGATATACTGGAGGACAGAGGATCTAAGGGGGTAGAGGAATTGAAATAAATTTTTCATTAGGCGAGAAATAGTATTGGGTAGGCTAATGGGACTGAAGGATGATAAATCCCGTGGGCCTGATGGTCTGCATCCCAGGGTCCTCAGGGATGTGGCTCTAGAAATAGTGGATGCATTGGTGATCATTTTCCAATGTTCAATGGATTCAGGAGCAGTTCCTGGGGATTGAAGGATAGCTAATGTTATCTCACTTTTCAAGAAAGGAGCGAGAGAGAAAACAGGGAATTACAGACCAGTTAGCCTGACTTCGGTGGTGGGAAAGATACTGGAGTCAATTATTAAAGAGGTCATAATGGGGCATTTGGATAGCAGTAAAAGGATTAGTCCAAGTCAACATGGATTTATGAAAGGGAAATCATGCTTGACTAATCTTCTGGAATTTTTTGAGGATGTGACAAGTAAAATGGATGAAGGGGTGCCAGTGGATGTAGTGTATCTAGACTTTCAGAAAACGTTTGATAAGGTCCGGCACGGGAGACTGGTGACTAAAATTAGAGCACATGGTATTGGGGGTAGGGTGTTGACATGGATAGAAAATTGGTTGGCAGGCAGGAAGCAAAGAGTAGGAGTAAACGGGTCCTTTTCAGAATGGCAGGCAGTGGCGAGTGGAGTGCCGCAAGGCTCAGTGTTGGGGCCGCAACTGTTTACAATATATATTAATGATTTGGAAGAGGGAATTAGGAGCAACACTAGCAAGTTTGCTGATGACTCAAAGCTGGGTGGCAGTGTGAACTGTGAAGAGGATGTTAGGAGGTTGCAGGGTGACCTGGACAGGTTGAGTGAGTGGGAAAATGCGTGGCAGATGCAGTATAATATAGATAAATGTGTATTAATGGTGGCAAAAACAAGCGGGCAGATTATTATCTCAATGGGGTTAGGTTAGGTAAGGGGGAGGTACAACGAGACCTGGGTGTCCTTGTACACCGGTCACTGAAAGTTGGCGTGCAGGTACAGCAGGCAGTGAAGAAAGCTAATGGAATGTTGGCCTTCATAACAAGAGGATTTCAGTATAGGAGTAAAGAGGTTCTTCTGCAGTTGTATCGGGCTCTGATGAGACCACATCTGGAGTATTGTCTACAGTTTTGGTCTACTAATTTGAGGAAGAACATCCTTGTGATTGAAGCAGTGCAGCGTAGGTTCACGATATTGATCCCTGGGATGGCGGGACTGTCATATGAGGAAAGATTGAAAAGACTAGGCTTGTATTCGCTGGAGTTTAGAAGGATGAGGGGATTATCTTATAGAAACATATAAAATTATAAAAGAACTGGACAAGCTAGATGCAGGAAAAATTTTCCCAATGTTGGGCGAGTCCAGAACCAGGGGCCCCAGTCTTAGAATAAAGGGGAGGTCATTTAAGACTGAGGTGAGAAAAAACATTTTCACCCAGAGAGTTGTGAATTTATGGAATTCCCTGCCACAGAGGGCAGTGGAGGCCAAATCACTGGATGGATTTGAGAGTTAGATAGAGCTCTTGGGGCTAGTGGAGTCAAGGGATATGGGGAGAAGGCAGGCACGGGTTATTGATAGGGGACGATCAGCCATGATCACAATGAATGGTGGTGCTAGCTCGAAGGGACGAATGGCCTCCACCTGCACCTATTTTCCATGTTTCTATGCTGAAGTCTGTAGTTTGGGCTGACAATCCAGTGAAATCTTGTGGGAATGCTTGCTATATGCTTGCTAAAATATTAAACTAATGGCTAATCTGCTCTCTCAGATTGATATAACCGATTCAAAGAAGAAAATGAACACTGATAACTATATTTATCCCTCATTAACTGGTCGTTATACTGCCATTGGTGGTGCAAACTGGCAGCTATATTTCAAACAATACAAAAGTGCCATTGTTTTAAAAATGTACCTCAGTGGCTATAAGTGCTCTGGGATATCCTGAAAGTGATATGAAAATGCAGGCATCCTTTTTTCATTTATGTTGGAGATAAAAAAGAGAAAGTATTGGTGCTATTTTGTCAATTTCCATATTTCTATTCAAAAATAGCTTGATTGAGGGGAAATGGAGATAATTCCTGAATACCCTTGCAAGTTACTGGAGTAAGCCTACACCTCTGGCAGCCTAAATCAGCTGAATGTGAACCACACGGAATGGAAACAACCCAGTGAATTTATATTACATTGATGCTTTGTTTTCAGGAAGTTTGTGTCTGGGAATTCTCTCACTCGGAAGGTTCTCCATTTCAGGCAACTGCTTTCCAAAAGCCAAGCCATCACTTTAAAGAAATTGCTTGCTGACATTATTTCCGATTCCCAAAACCAATCACAAAAGAGAAGATTAATCATATCCACTCTTTTGTTCATGTACTTGCCTCTGAGAATAATTTATGATAAACTGTTTTGGATTAAAAATAGTTTTAGTCTCAGATAAGTTTCTTTAAGATATACCCAATGTTAAATGGTTTAAATGCAACCAAGCTTGTTCCTTTAGTTCCGTGCACATATACTGCCAGTCTGTGTTTGTATTCGCTGTACTATTATTTAATTAGTTTGCATGAAATATTTATGGCCCCGTCAGTTCGAACACCGTGCAAGCATGTGCAACATGTTCTCATTATTGACAAGATTGGTGACTTTGTTGGGACCATCCACATCAGTGCCCAACAGTGAAGCGCTGATGTGCTGAGGCCAGCTGATGTGCTGATGACACTTCACACTAAAGGGCCTGTCCCACTTAGGCGATTATTCAGCGGACTGTCGGCGACAGTCAAGCTCGTGGCACTCGCCTGAAAAACCGGGGGGTGAAGCGGGGAAGAAGGGGGGGATGAAGGAGTGGAGACACTTTTAAGAAGCCAGACAACTTTTAATAAGCCTGAGATACACAGCTGTGAAGTTAGGTGGGCATTTAACATTATCGGTCGGTTTTCTTTGGTTCTGAAAACTCGTGTTTACCTTTTTATTTCCCCCAATGAGCCAATGAAAATGTCCGGCCAGCAAAGGAGATTAACTAAAACTACCTACGGCTACCTTGACTACCTAAAACTACATGGCGACCCCACTACCACTGCACCTACGACTACAGGATTATCGATTTTCTCCATGGTGACCAATTTTTGGTTGCAGAAAAATTTTCAACATGTGTTTGAGGCTGCGACTAGTTCCCAGAATGCAGGAACTCCTCGCGACCATGAAGGAGACTCACCAGAGGCCACCAGCAAACATGTGGCGATATTGAGGCGAGCGCAGAGTCTCCTGCACTCGCCTAAAAAGTCGCCTAAGTGGGACAGGCCCTTAAAGTTCCTCAACTCTACCTCAGGTCTGGCTGTTAAACAGATGGTGACTCTGTTCATTGGAATGGCTTCTAGGATGCTCTTCAGTTTCAGTTTATTTTATTGTCATGTGTACTGAGATACAGCGAGAAGCTTTTATTGCGTGTTAACCAGTCAACGGAAAGACAATACATGAATACAATCACCTCATATTCCGCTTGGGGAGTCTGCATGACTCTTGGGGTGGCATGAACATTGATTTCTCACAATTCTGTTAGCCCTTGCTGTCTCCTCCCCTTCCTACCTCTCCGTCAGCCCTCATGCTCCTCCTCCTCCTTTTTCCTTTCTTCTCCCCGCCTCCCCCCATACCCCATCAGTCTGAAGAAGGGTTTTGGCCCGAAACGTTACCTATTTCCTTCGCTCCATAGATGCTGCTGCACCCGCTGAGTTTCTCCAGCATTTTTGTGTACCACATGAATACAATCGATCCATTTACAGTGTATATAGATACATCACAAGGGAATAACGTTTAATGCAAGGTAAATCCAGCAAAGTCTGATCAAGGATAGTCCAAGGGTCACCAAAGAGTTAGATAGTAGTTCAGCACTGCTCTTTGGTTATGGTAGTATGATTCAGTTGCCTGATAACAGCTGGGAAAAGACTGTCCGGAATCTGGTGGTGTGTGTTTTCACACTTCTATACCTTTTGCCCGATGGGAGAGGGGAGAAGAGGGTGTGATTCATCCTTGATTATGCTGCTGGCCTTGCCGAGGCAGCTTGAGGTGTAAATGGAGTCAATAGAATAGCTCTTGTGGAAAATGAGCAAGTGCAGGTAAGTGTCTGGGTTATTTTATATCATCTTCGTTTTTCATAATTTGTTAGAATGTTAACATTTTTTAAAAATGTTTTATTTTATTAATTATTTAATTAATATCTGCATTAGGCCATCAATGTCTGTCAGAATGCTACAGGGAATAGTTTCAGCAGATGCTGGTTGTGGTTGAATTACCTTTGGTTCCTAATTCTCATTCAGCCTTCTGCATCTGGTGCAGGTAAACCCCGGTAAGTGGACAGGATGGGCAGCAAGACCAGGCTGTGGGACAATTCCAACATGATCTATCCTAGTCGATTCTCCAGATGGTACATTTTCCTGCAATACTGCATTTTAGGTCTATCCTAAATGAGAGAAATTATATTCTCCAGTGAATCTAGCCACTAGTTATTTACTGCTTTTTGACATAATAACATTATTACTCCACAAATCCACTTCCACATGTTACACACCAATTCTTGGGCTGTTTCAGAACTCCAGCCAACCACAGATACTTCTGACTCTCAATTGTTCCTGCAGTGCTTCAAAGTTGAATTAACACTGTTCTTTCTGCACAAAAAGTCAGGGTATTCAAAATTGAGAACCTGATGGGTCTGGTCTCCTGATCAGGGATGAACATTTTCAGACTAAACACGAGAGAAATTTGCTTTCTCAAAGAGATGCGACTCATTGGAATTCTCTAACTCAGAGGCCTGTGGAAGCTTAATCTTTGTGAATGCATAATTCTTGGGTACAAAGTGATCATGAACAAGGATTAGCAGAAAAGTGACTAAGATACAGACTTGTCCATGATTTGACTGACTGTTCGAGCAGATTTGAAGTAAACTTTGGTCTATGCATGTTTTCATAATACAAATTGCAATTTTGCCTGATTATGTTTCTCACATTTTTGGAGGAGGGCTTTTAATCAATAAATTTAAATTAGTTTTTATCATTTTATTTTGCAATTCCTCTTTATTTGCTTTTTGTCGTGGCTTCTCTGCTTCATACACTATTCTCAATCATGTAACATTTGCAACACGGAAAACTGGTTCTAACAGGATATTCGCTTGATTTCGCACAAGGTTGGGCCAGGTACAATCTTCAAAACTGACACCACTTTTTGTCATGTTTTAGTCTCCTCTCCACCCCAGTGAGAAGACGGATAAAATATAGAGCTGGTAGTAAACAAAAAACTAGCATTAATACAGCACTGTTTACAATCGCAGGTGTAAAGTGTTTTTGTCAATGAAGGCCTTCTAAACAGCAGCCACTGTTTGTTTAAAGCTTGCACTGTAGCAGACATTTTGTGTGCTAACTCCCAGTAATGTGATAACAATTAGATTACCTGTTTCATTCACTAGCGTTGGTTGAGGATATGACATGAGTCGAACACCGTTTGCTCCTTTTCAGGATAAGGATATGGGTTTTATGTCTACTTAAGGATACAGAATCACTGATGACAACGTGAGAGGGCCCTCAGCCAAATGTATTTTCAAAATGTTTAGGAAGGAGCTACAGATGCTGGTTTAAACCAAATATAGACACAAAAAGCTGGAATAACTCCGCGGGACAGGTTGCATCTCTGGAGAGAAGGAATGGGTTACGTTTCGGGGCAAGACCATTCTTCAGACTAGTTAGGGAGAATAACGAGAGATATAGACGATGATGTAGAGAGATAAAGAACAATGAATGGAAGATATGCAAAATGGAACAACATCTCATATTTCGCTTGTACAGCTTACAGCCCAGTGGTATGAATTTTGATTTCTCTAACTTCAAGCATTCCATCTCTCTCTCTCCCTCCCCCACCAAAGTCGCACCAGCTTCTTGTTTTCACCTAACAAACAACTACCAATGGCCTGTTTCCTTTATCATCGTTACCTTTTTGCATATCTTTCATTCATTGTTCTTTATCTCTCTACATCATTGTCTATATCTCTCGTTTCCCTTATCCCTAACTAGTCTGAAGAAGGGGCTCACCCTTAAAACGTCACCCATTCCTTCTCTCCAAAGATGCTGCCTGTCAATCAATTGCCACGTGGAGATTGTACCCACTTGCTGCTACACAGCTCTGTTGAGAATCAACTGCAAATCCCGCTGCCTGCCCACCTCACAGCAGAAAGATTACTGAATTACTAGCTCAAATGTGTACCTCTCCCTCTCATTGGCTTAACTTCCAAAAATAAGAAAGAGGTGTCAAAGTAGGATTAGTAATGGACTAGTTTGTGACCACGGCAATCCATGTGAATGACAGCCTGGATTGAACTCTTACATTTAGTTAAGTACATTGCTAGGAACGTTACAGGAAGCAGCAACCACATCCCGTGCAGAAGGATTTAAATAAATCCTGATTTGGTTTGCATTTAGGATTCTGCCAGCCCCTGTGCTACATGGAGGAAGAGAAGAATCTGGAGAATGACTTTAGTTTAGTTTAATTTAGAGACACAACGTGGAAACAGGCCCTTCGGCCCACCGAGTCTGCGCCGACCAGCGATCTCAAAACATTAACCCAAGCCTACACACACTAGGGCCAATTTACACATATACCAAGTATACAAACCCAAGCCAATTAACCTACAAACCCGCACCTCTTTGGAGTGTGGGAGGAAACCGAAGATCTCGGAGAAAATCCATGCGGTTACGGGGAGAACGTACAAACTCTGTACAGACAAGATTTGAAAGTGCTGTAAGGCAGCAGCTCTACAGTTGGGCCATCATGCTGTCCAGTCCTTGAATTGGTTCAAGATATCATGGAGCATAAAGGCCACAAATGGTAGGGCCAATTGGCCCATTGCTTTGCAATCTTGATGTATTTCTATATACCATATATTCATGTTGAATTGGTATGGTTTTCTATGCATTGATTAGGGATTACAATTAAATACATAAGTAAAGAATCTATACATACACAATGGGCATTCTTTACTATCTTCAGGGGATAACAAAGAAGTTCTGGAATTCGATCCCTTCAACACAAAGTAAAATTGTAAAACAATATTTAATGAAAAGGCTGTTGATTTAATCAATCAAAGCAAGTAAATGATCTTGGAATTATTTACCAATGTGACATACAGTTCAGCACAGAAAAACCTTCGACTCACCAAAGGAAATCAGGAGGAGGTGAGCAATGACTATAAATTTTACATGAAGCCAAGAGCAGCAGGAGTGCTCCTTCTTTCTCCATTATAAAGCAAGAGAAAAAGCTATTACATTTCCAGATGATAGAAGGCAGGCATTTGAGGATTGTGAACTTGACTGCCTGGATCTTGAAAGCAGTAGCACATAGAACATGCTGAAAACAAGTTGCAATTACATTTTGAGAGAGGGCTTCAAGTAGCCATTGTGCCTCTCTTTTCATTTGTAGTCTGAATTCATTGTCGATGAGACCAAAACCGGCTGTGTAGTGGTCACTGAAGAAAGTTATCTAAGATTACAAAAGGTTTGTGATGAATTGGGAAAGAGGGCCAAGGAATAGCAGATGTCATTTAACTCTGGTAAGTCTGAGGCGTTTTTTTTTTTGGCAATATAAACCAGGGCAGTAAATAGCAGGCTGTTGGAGAGTGTTATGGAAAGACCAAGTGGTGCAGGTATATAGTTCAATGAAAGTGGCAACACAAGTAGACAGGGTGGTGAAGAAAGTGTTTGGCATACTTGTCTTCATTCATAAGGGTATTGAGCACAGGAATTGGGTTGCTATGTTGAACAATACATGTTGGCAAAACCACATTTGGAGTATTATGTGCAGTTTTTGGTTGTCCACCTATAGGAAATATGTCATTAAGCTAGAACAGATGCAAAAAAAATTCACGAGGATGTTACCAGCATAACAGTAATGTCCAGTTTCAGGAGCACCTTCTTCCCTACAACTATCAGGCTATTAACCTTCAAATAGGCTCTTACATATCTGCTGTGCTGCTGCAAGCAAGAATTTCATTGTTCCCTTTCGGGACATATGACAATAACGTACTCTTGACTCTTGAGGCTGGTTGGACTGGGACTTTTTTTCTGGAGTGTAGGAGGTTGAGAGGTGACATTCGAGAGGCATATCAAATAATGAGGGGCATAGATAAGGTGGATAGTCACCGTCTTTATCCCAAGGTTGGAGATTCTAAAACTGGAGGGCATAGATTTAAAGTGAGAGGGGAAAGATTTTAAAGTGACATGAGAGACATCCTTTTTTCTCAGAGAATTATCAGTTTTGGCAACAAGCTGTACACAAAACTCCAGAGATGGGTACAATTACAATGTTTAAAAAACATTTAAACAGGTACATGGATGGAAAAGGTTTAGCAGGATATGGGTCAAATGCAGGCAGATGGGACTACCTCAGATATACATCCTAGTCAGTATGGACGAGTTGGATGATGATGTGTAATTGTGCCTCTATTTCAGATGCAAATCATGGAAAATTATGCAGGAGATTCATTTATAAGGCGTGCAATGTAATTCTAACATGGAATGATGTATACAACTCAGCCACCATATTGACATTGTTGTGCTTGGATATGGGCATCATATTTCATAGGCAATGTTCCGTACTCTTCCATATAGTTTCAGATCACATCATCGGGAATGGGAATTGAATCGGTCATGAACATAGGATAGGGAAAATGAAATGGATTGCCTGGTGTAGGTGATTTCAAACAAGGTTTATGCTTCACAGTTCCCTCTAAATATTCTTCTCATATCTAATCCATAAAATCCATGCAAACATCTGTATTTTTTTTTGCAATATTGAGTTTCGTTAAGTTTAATTTAGTTTAGAGATACAGTGCAGAAACAGGCTCTTTGGCCCACTGAGTCTGCGCCGACCAGCAATCCCCACACATTAATACTATCCTACACACATTAGGGACAATCTACACATACACCAAGCCAATAAACCTACAAACCTGTACGTCTTTGGAGTGTGGGAGGAAACCAAAGATCTCAGCGAAAACCCACGTGGTCACGTGGAGAACGTACAAACTCCGTACAGACAGCACCCATGGTCGGGATGGAACCTGGGTCTCCGGCGCTGCAAGCGCGGTAAGGCAGCAACTCTACCACTGCGCCACCGTGCCGCTTCATCTCTGGAGTTTGACAGGGCTAATGCACCTGCAAAACTTAATTTTTCCCCTTCTGCAGGGAATTTCCATAACTTTCCCTACCTTTAGGGAACTAATTTAGTGCTGTTTTGAACATGGATCGACAATATTTAGATGATGCTCTGGCATTAAAAAAAAAGCAAAAATAATAAAACCCCAAGCACGTGCCATGAGCCAGCTACTATTTATGCTGTAGGAATGGGAGTAATGCTACACTATTGTTGTCACGGTATCTGGCACCGAGGCTATGATTCTTCCTAAAGGAGCACACTATTGCTTTCAGCCTTAATATTACCTGCTGCTTTTTGGACGATATCCATGTCCTTTCTGCCTGTGCCTACAGAGAGAGCCTTCATAATCAGTGAGCATAAACAATGGGAGCTGCTTTCGAACAAGATAATTTGTCTTTCATCAACATGAGCAAAGGAGGTTCATATTTTAAGCAGTTGCTAAACAGGCAGGTCGATACATCATCAAAGTACTGCTTCTGACTGAATGCCCTGGCCTTTGTATTACAGCAGAATCAAATCTAACCCATAACGGCTGAGACTACACAAGAAACCCCAACTGCTTTTGTTATCTGTCTGGATTTTTTTTCTTCCGAATGCGTAAAGATTAAATAGATGAGCGATACTGTTCCTTATCACAGTATCAAAATGAGTTGATTACACAAGACAAGAGGAACTGATTAGAAAATGTCACAGAAGGTGGTATCTATTCACTCAGACAATGGGGATTAATAGAATCTTTAAAATATGTGCAACATAGAGTAAAAACACACGGAAAGAATAAATGGTGTGGTTTGATTAGTGTTACTATTTACCAGTCAGACTCTATTAAACTATAAGATTAGTTCCAATGCTGATTCGACTGGTTGTGGTTGCAAGCATGTGCTGCAAATGTAAAGATATCTCATGTTTGAGGCCCATAATCTGCTGATTTAGTTGACCTGCTAAAATAATATAGCCAGCAATTGTTGGGCAGGGATAGAAAACCGGAGGACACAGGTTCACGGTGAAGGGGAAAAGATTTAATAGGAATCCGAGGGGTAACTTTTTCACACAAAGGGTGGTGGGTGTATGGAACATGCTGTCAGAGGAGGTAGTTGAGGCTGGGACTATCCCATCGTTTAAGAAACAGTTAGACAGGTACATGGACAGGACAGGTTTGGAGGGTAATGGACCAAGCACAGGCAAGTGGGACTAGTGTAGCTGGGACATTGTTGGTCGGTGTGCTGAAGGGTCTGTTTCCACACTGTATCACTCTATGACAGGAGACATGGACAAGCCATGTATGGTACCCTCCCATAGAATATAAGTTATTGAACTAAGTTCACCTATGTCAAGAAAAATATATTGAGATCTCTTTCTAGAACCATAGTCATATTGTTGCCAACACCTTGAGAAGGAGAGAAGATAATAAATAAATTGGTGGAAACACAAAAGAGGAGGAAAACAAATAACTTGGGTCATGTGCAAACTATCTCTAAGCCTGAAAAGAGAAAGCATCAAGAAAGGGTCTCAAACCAAAACGTCACCTATCCATGTTCTCTTAGAGATGTTGCCCGACCTGCTGAGTTACTCCAGCACGTTGTATCCTTTTGATGAAAACCTTCATTGACCTTGTAAAGTAAATTGGACATTTCTACAACACAACCATAAAAACTATAATCTTATAGCAAAGCCAAACTGATCAGTGACATTTACCAATTTTAATAATAAGGATGCTGAGTTTCTCCCACCTTAAACATAAATTCCAAATTTCTCCCAAACACAGGATCATCAAATAATTAACAGGAATCAACAAGCTGTCAGCCAGATTGCATTTAACTAAACAACTAGAAAGACTAAATCAGAAAAGTCTGAAGAAGGGTCTTGACCCAAAACGTCACCCATTCCTTCTCTCCGGAGATGCTGCCTGTCACGCTGAGTAACTCCAGCATTTTGTGTGTATCTTTGGTTTAAACCAGCATCAGCAGTTCTTTCCTACACAACTAAATCAGAAACATATTTTGACCAATATTCTAACTGGAGACTGTAAAATTCATTTTAATCTCCGTTTTGATTGGTAAACAGTTAATTTGCTTTAATTACCAAATGCCGTAATACAGCACTAGGTGGAGCACTACTTACAAATTGATATCAATCTTTCAGAGAAGCGAAAGAACTACTATAATTTGTCTTGATCTGAGACATTTAAAAAAAGCTGGGGAGTGCCAAAGAAATGCAAGGCCCTTATTATACCCTGGCAGTTCAAAAGAGGATTTGTGGTGGGTGCTGGGAAGGTGGAGGAAGTGGGCTCAGAAAGCGAGAGAACTAAAGATTTAACAAGAACTTTCATTTTTTTTAGATCCAATCCATATTTCCATTATTAGGATACATCTAAATGAAAAGGGAATGAAAGGCAAGCTCATGAAAGGCTATGAATGAAAGTTTGATGCTGGAAATGTTATACAAGGTGGAAATAAAAGAATGTGTGAAGTGAGAAGATCTGGGCAGACATTCCAAAAAGCAGTTCTGAGCTGCCATCAATGACAAGGCAAATAACACGATAAACCATCAGAACTGGAGAGGTAAGGTTTGCTTGGGAAAGTTGTATGAAGATATAAAGGAATATTATAAACACAAATTACAAATTCCATAGACTGTGGTTACTGAAGGTTAGGGATGGGGAGTGAGATACCTGCAGATGTTTGTGTGATACAAGACTTTGGCAGCCACGACTTGGTCATGTTGAAGAAGGATGGGAGACTGGGAAAGATTACATTGGAAAGAAGGAGCAATGATGCAGAAAAGTAAATGACCTTGGTAATGGAGAGTTTGAAGTCACGGTTGTTCAGGATGCCAAGGTTATTTATGCATGTTTTGACTAGCGTTTGTAGTTAAGGAGGGAGGTGGGGTGAATGAAAAAACTGAAACTATAGAATTATCAAGACCCATTGCATCAGTATTTCCAGTAATAAAATGAAAGACATTTTTTGGTTTAGCAAAGACTGATGTCAGATAGAATGGTGACAGCATTGGGACGATGGATGAATATTTCAGAGGGATAGAACCAACTTTCATCGGAAATTGACTTCATTTATCTGGAAGAGAACAATAAGAGCTGTAGGTTAAGGATAAACATTTGGAAATGACTGAGATGGGGTAGGAAGATGATGGTGGTATGATGTTTATACTGGGATCTGCCAACACAAGACCAGCTCCTTGGGACTAGATGATGGAGTAACAATGAAAGAAAAAGGTTGTGGCAATACAAGAAACTGGATATACTGGAATATGGAGCAAAATATAAAGTGGATCTGTGGAGGGATGGTCACCATTTTGTGTCAAGATCCTGCAACATGACTGAGAGCACTGAGGAAAGATATCCAGTAAAAAATAGAAATGAGAGGGAGGAATCAGGCAGAGGCTGGTGGGTGATAATTGGAACCAGACCAAAGGGAGGGGGATGGTGGGCAGATGGAGCCTGTTGGGGAGGGGGAAATTTAAGACAGGTTTAAGATAGGTGATAAGAGGAAACACAAGAAATGAAACAGGCAAGTGAAGGCCGTCACTGTGGCGTAGCGGTAGAGTTGCTGCCTGACAGAAAAATGCAGCGCCAGAGACCCGGGTTCGATCCCGACTACGGGTGCTGTATGGAGTTTGTACGTTTTCCCCATGATCTGCGTGGGTTTTCTCCGAGATCTTCGGTTTCCTCCCAAAGACATACAGGTCTCGGTTTGTACTCGCTAGAATTTAGAAGATTGAGGGGGGATCTTATAGAAACTTACAAAATTCTTAAGGGGTTGACAGGCTAGATGCAGGAAGATTGTTCCCGATGTTGGAGAAGTCCAGAACATGGGGTCACAGTTTAAGGATAAGGGGGAAATCTTTTAGGACCGAGATGAGGAAAACATTTTTCACACAAAGAGTGGTGAATCTCTGGAATTCTCTGCCACAGAAGGTAGTTGAGGCCAGTTCATTGGTTATATTTAAGAGGGAGTTAGATGTGGCCCTTGTGGCTAAAGGGATCAGGGGGTATGGAGAGAAGGCAGGTACAGGATACTGAGTTGGATGATCAGCCACGATCATATTGAATGGTGGTGCAGGCTCGAAGGGCCGAATAGAAACATAGACACATAGAAAATAGGTGCAGGAGTAGGCCATTCGGCCCTTCGAGCCTGCACCACCATTCAATGTGATTAGAGGTTACCTAATGGCCTACTCCTGCACCTATTTTCTATGTTTCTATGTTTCTATTATCCAAATGCACTGTATATGTTGCAAAATGTACAACGGGTTTGAGCAAAATACAGAATGGATGTACTGAGCTACTAGGTTGTGGTATCGGTAAATCACACCGCTTGAGAATCAATGTAATAATGATCCTTTCATGTGATTTGGGGCAGCACTGTAGTATTGCTAGAAGAGCTGCTGCCTCACAGTTCCAGTGACTAAGGTTTAATCTTGGCCTCTGTGGTGCTACTTGTGGGGAGTTTGCATGCTTTCGCTGTGCCCCTGAGGTTTCATGCAGGTGCTCAGCCTTTCTCCTGCATCCCAAAAATGTGTGGGTTGATACGTTAATTAACCACTGTAAATTGCCCCATGAACACTGGAACATGGATAATGAGGGGTGAACAAAAATGGATTAGCAGTGCATTTATGCAAATGGTCCTTTGATGGCTGGTGCAGTCCCAGTGGGCTGAAGGGCTTGGTTCCATGTTGTTTGACTCCAAACACCAGCACTACCCACAAATCCCGCTTCCCGAAGAGCAAGATTACAAACAAACTAGCGACTTACTGTAATCCTGAAGTGTGAGCACAATACTACTTTTTAAAGTCTCCATGTTGTGGTCATGAGGGAGTGAAATATTAAAAGAGAATGGAACACTTTCCCATTTCAGGTATCACTGCCAAGTTCAAACACTCCCAGGTCAGGTGTGGGTTAAAGAGCTCTACTTACTGCAACAATAGGCCTTCGATCTATTCTGAACAAAGCACTTCCAACTCCACAAACATACGTGTATTTGCCTTGCACATCAGCTATTCGTCATGCCTCCTCCACAAAAACATATGTTTGACAGCAAATTACAACTGTTACTCTGCCACTAACCCAGGGATACTTGCAATGTATTGATACTTCCTCATTTCATGTTTGATAGGATTCGATCAAGACCCTACTATTTCAAACGTAACTCAGAGATAACCGATCTATACGGGTACAGCATATGAGAAACAATTGCAAGTTAAAGCCACATAAAACTGTGATGGGATGATCATTATAGTAAGTATACAATTCCAAAACTTTAAAAAGCGAATATAAGAAAACAGTGCAGTTTAAAATTTAAAAATAACAATTGATTATATTCATGACTGAATAAAATATATACTCTATAACCAATGTGAAAATATGCTCATGTTCTTTAATATTTGGGTAATAAATCCAAAAGATATATTTTATGCATAACTTTATCTTTTCATATCTGAGCCCTTTTTCATCACTGTATATCTCCTCTTCATAACATCTGTTTGTAGTTAGTCAGGATTAGACTTTTCCAAACAAATTCCTTTTCTATTTTCAAAAAAAAAAAAATGTAATTCTGATCTGTGGTTCTGCAAAACCAAATGACCAGTTTGTAGAATAGAAATGCTATGGATGTAAAAATATTTTAAAAATACTTCCTCACTGTGATTGTGAAATGATATTGGAAAGTGCCTACGTAATGACAAATTTAGGGTAAGCCAACTTCAATTTTCCTACAGTCTAGCATCAAATTTTCTGTCATTCAAAAGAAGTATTTCAAATAATTCAGGTATGAAGCAGAACCTCTTTAATGAGTTTCCAAAAAAACATGTTTCGCCTGACACACAGTGGAAAAAGTAGAGCACCAAGCTTTGCATGATGTTAAGTGTCATTGAGTTCAGAACACGTTTTTAAAAATATATAATATTTTAATCCCCAATGGATAAACAGTCATCCACTAAGACGTAGGGATAAAGATGTTAATGGCATCTTGCTTTAGGATTCAAAAAAAATAAGGCAAAGATGAGTCCCCATCTTCTTAGAACTAAATTACTGAGATTAAAAATATGTAAACACAAAATGAATGTATTCAATTTGCATATTACATTTCGCTCTTAAAGTTGATATGGAAGATTAAGAGACAGCATTTAATCCTCACCATCGTAATCCTTAAAATTACAAAGACAGACACAAGTGCATGTCTACAGCAGTAAATTATCCTGATATAAAGCAAATTCCTTATGAAAAGAGACGCATATTTATATAACAGTGCTTTAAAAATCTATCGGCTAAACATATTTTCCCCCCAACATTAACCAAACTAAGCTCTGACCAAAAACCTACAGTTAAGCAACAGGACTTTCAAACAAATTCCCAACTCTCAAATTACACCAATATCTTGAATCGCTTCAAATCTTTGATTAAGTAAGTTAATAATTTTTTGAGCCATTATTCCTCTTTGTTACTTTGTTCTAATACCAGTTCTGTAAGTTCGTAATTGTATGAATG
This sequence comes from Amblyraja radiata, assembly GCF_010909765.2. Classification (NCBI taxonomy): domain Eukaryota; kingdom Metazoa; phylum Chordata; class Chondrichthyes; order Rajiformes; family Rajidae; genus Amblyraja; species Amblyraja radiata. Next base: position 42,598,370 of record NC_045959.1, read on the forward strand.
CTCAGGAAATTACACTATTCCACCTTGAAAAAAAAGTAAGGAAATTATTTACGTTTCTGTGCCATAAATTAGTGGCTGAGTGATCTAGCTGACTTGCATTACAAGGTTTGTTATGGTAAGACAAAATGTTGAGCTGCTGTGTTTGGAGGTCCTAGCTTTGACTTACAGTAAAAGCTCTCCTCTGTAAAACGTGAAAGGAGTCTGAACAAATAAAGACAAAAACAGATCGTCTTATATTACGTTCAACACAAGAAAATAAAACTGAAATATTCTTTCGGGCTGTTGTGTTGCTAATCAGTCATAAAATAACTACTCAGGCTTAACTCGATTTAAACTAGCTACTGAAAAAAAATATGAACAGCAAATGATATTATTTTTCTGGATAACTATAATCAAGATTTTTTTTAAAGTTTTGTGGGGCTTTGAGGAAATAATCAGATTTTTTCATGGCACTTAATTAAGGGGATATTTCTTATGCTTCTACCATAAGCAACATATCTTGAAACGATGCAACGATTCTTAACCAATTCTAGCCATAGCCAGTCATGCAGTCTAACATATGCAATTATAAAAGCAGGTTAATGAAGACTGCACAAATTGCAATTAATTTCCATTTTAAGGAAATCACTTCAGACAAATCAACTGCCTATCAAATGTCTGTGTGAATTATACTGTACAAAAGTTAAATGATTAGCTTAAAATTCACATGACACAACTTTCATACAAATAAAGGAATGTTTGTTCAGGGATCGCCCAAAATGTAACAAATTCCAAGTGATTGTAAATTTAAAATAAACCATCCCGGTTTGGGAGTTTACAGACACAGTTCTGAAAAATGTAATTTGGTCTCATTCAAAATAGCAAATTGTTCTGTTTTTGGAAACCACAAATCTAGATTGATTTTTCAAAATTTAGTTTAAAATTTTTCATAGTACTTGTATTTTGATACCAAAATTATGTTTTTTTTAAATTTATGTTTCATCTCTAAATCCCATAAACTACAAACTCACATTTTATGCACCGTAATTAGTTTTTCCTTCACTGTACCGATATAAATTGATATAATTGTTAACAAACTGTATTTCTACATTAATACTCTACATTCTGTTAGAAGCAATTTTTGAAAGCACATTTTCTGAAACTAATACATTTGAGTTATTTTTCTATAACAAAGAATGAATATCATTTCCTGGAATAGAAACAAGCCTAACTGTAACCATAGTTAATAAATATATTAAATACAAAAAACCTTTCAAATATAGTCTTATTTAAACTGTAATATTCACCACTGAGTAGGTCTGAGGAAGGTAACTATATCCAGTATTTGCCTTTTCTTAAAAGCTGAAGGAACATTCAGGGAAGCAAGAGCACAGAAACTCTTTTGTGAGCTTCTTTCTTGTAAACTCATGGTGATTGGCATGCCCAGCGTTCACTTTGGGCCACTCTATACTGAAGTCATCATCTACACCAAAGATTACAATGGCGGGCATAATGAGTCTAAATACAAAGTATACTCAACATGCCAGCATCTGCTTTGAAGATTAGAACATTAGTTTTCTTTGATTTTAGGCAAAGAAAATACAGAAATCAGCTGCCGTTTCAGCGAGTGAAAAATCCACATATCATATCAGCTGATTCACACACTCATGAGATGCCTGATATATTAATCGTATTTGACTGTGATTATTGAGATTGTTCCAGCTACCATTCCCAGATCTCTAATAGCACAACAGCAGCAAGGCTCATGCTCTTTTACATGGCAATTAAAAAAAAAAGTTGGGATACATGTCCACAAAACTGGCTGAACAATTTCCAAACGTTAATATTGAATTCTTGGTAATGGACAAGAAGAGTTAACTAATCTACATAAGCTGAAATTTATCAACATTATCCTAAGCAGACAGTTCTATCAGGTCTATTTCATAGCATTAGGGATTACTGCAGACAATGTAATCCTACTGAACCCGAGGGTGGTAAGTTACTTGCATATGAAATCCAAGCCAATATGGACAAGAAGGTTAAATGAGTGACTTGGTCTGTAATCAAATGTCACAGTCATTACCTATCTATTCAAAGAAAACTAATGTTGAAAATCAATTAAGGGCACATCATTACACCTTTGCTTTCTCATTCCATAAAAGGTAGATGGATGCTACAAAGTGTGCAACAGGGTCCGAAATCAACTCTACATTTGTTGGAGAAGGTGTTAATGATTTTAAAGCTTCATGAGAAATGTTTATTATTATTGACAAATTCAAAGAATGGACTTATTTTTATTCACTAACTCATTAGGTTCCCTTTGTTGACAGTTGTTCATGGGGTAATAAAAACACATTTGTGAGCAACCACTCAGTATCTCAGCAAGGTTCAGAAGATGGAGGAAAAAATGTAATTAAGAATGGTGTGTTTAGAAAGACGGAATAATTCTACTGGACTAATATTTATCTAAACTCTGCATATTCTCTTGGTTTTCATATGGTGATATCAGGTGAACATTGAAAAGGAAAATTCATCCCCATGTTGTTTCTGTTTACAATAGACAATAGGTGCAGGATATGAAATTCGGCCCTTCGAGTCAGCACCGCCATTCAATGTGATCATGGCTGATCATCCCCAATCACTACCCCATTCCTGCCTTCTCCCATATCCCCTGACTCCACTATCTTTAAGAGCCCTATCAAGCTCTCTCTTGAAAGTATCCATAGAACCAGCCTCCACCGTCCTCTGAGGCAGATAATTCCACAAACTCACAACTCTCTGTGTGAAAACGTGTTTCTTCATCTCCGTTCTAAATGGCTTACCTCTTATTCTTAAACCGTGGCTCCTGGTTCTGGACTCCCCCAACGTCGGGAACATGTTTCCTGCCTCTAGCATGTCCAAACCCTTAATAATCTTATATGTTTCAATAAGATCCCTTCTCACCCTTCTAAACTCCAGAGTATACAAACCCAGCCGCTCCATTCTCTCAGAATATGACAGTCCCGCCATCCTGGGATTTAACCTTGTAAACCTAAGCTGCACTCCCTCAATAGCAAGAATGTCCTTCCTCAAATTAGGGGACCAAAACTGCACACAATACTCCATGTGTGGTCTCACTGGGATCCTGTACAACTGCAGAAGGACCTCTTTGCTCCTATACTCAACTCCTCTTGTTATGGAGGCCAACATGCCATTTGCTTTCTTCACTGCCTGCTGTACCTGCATGCTTACTTTCATTGACTGATGAACAAGGACCCCCAGATCCCGTTGTACTTCTCCTTTTCCCAATTTGTCATCATTTAGATAATAATCTGCCTTCCTGTTTTTGCTACCAAAGTGGATAACCTCACATTTATCCAAATTAAACTTCATCTGCCATGCATCTGCCCACTCCTCCAACCTGTCTAAGTCACCCTGCATTCTCATAGCACACTCCTCACAGTTCACACTGCCATCCAGCTTTGTGTCATCTGCAAATTTGCTAATGTTACTTTGAATCCCTTCATCTAAATCGTTAATGTATATTGTATATAGCTGTGGTCCCAGCACTAAGCCTTGCGGTACCCCACTAGTCAACCAGTCACTGCCTGCCATTCTGAAAGTGACCCGTTAATCCCTACTCTTTGTTTCCTGTCTACCAACCAATTTTCTATCCATGTCAGCACTCTACCCCCAACACCATGTGCCCTAATTTTGCCCACTAATCTCCTATGTGGGACTTACACAATATTACTTACACAATGTGCTCCCTCCCTTGATTCTTAGGCAAATTAAAGCTGATGCATAGCCTTGCATGATTGATCCTCTGGCTGCTGAAGTAAAAATGAGCAACTCCTATGCCATTAGTAACCTAGTTTAAATCCCAGGAAAACCACCAGAGGTCTTTGTACCAAGCCGGAAGGATCCCTTTGGAGGTGACGGCTGGAAATGGTCATGCTCTTTATAATACTTGTCATTCTGTACCAACATCACATGTTTGTGCACATTGACAAATGGTTTGACTTGTCCACCAAACCTGACCTCAAGACAGGAATAAGATGAAACCTGGTAATTAATATTGGACATTAACAATAGTCATCCACAACATGTGGTTAAAGAAATGGCATCTCTTACAGAGTGCACCAAATTTCAATCACCAAGCAGCCTGCATCAAGGGTTTACCCTGAAGTGGCGACTATCTGCTCATGACCATGAGGGATAACAAAAGTTCTGTTAATATCTGTGTAGATTAATTTCTGTTAATATCCGGATAGATTAATGGAAAGACAAGTGTAAACCTTCTTTTGTTCTGCCACCCATCATCACTTATCTATCTTTGTACAGCAATTATCATTTCACACTGGTCTGATATAACTTGCAGTGTCATTAATTTGATGCACAAATGAAAGATGATAAAATCAGAGTGTGCGCTGACTAACATAATGAGATGTAAATATATGTATTCCACCTATGGCATACAACTGACCCATCTTGAAGTATTTGGTTTCCTGCACAGGACATCATTTTTATATTGATGCTGTGATTTTGGATAATTAATTTGAACAGTTATAAAGGGCCATAATATCTGCTGCCAACTACAAAATCAATAAGAATTATAATTTAGACTATTAAAAATGAAAACGATATTCAGATTTCTCAAAAATTGCTAAATAATTTTAAAAAAAATTTAAACATGCGTACATTTGCACACACATGTTCCTATTTTCTAATGCACCATCAGCAAACAGTTTAAATCAAGAGTTTATACTGAAGTGGTGACCATGAAAATATTTTGTATTAAATATATTATAATAAATTAATGTCTATGCAAATATGTCAACTACTATTTCTTGATGCTTTTGCAATCCTGTTGGGACAATCACAGTCCAATAATTGGAATCTCCTATATGTCAGATGTTTGATTTAAATTAAAATGTTGATGCAAGCCTTTTCAAATGAGAATAATATGACTTCAGTGTTAATAATACGCCACACAGCACATCAGCGGCTCCTACTAAAATGCACAGAACGGATGCAACCATAGTTTACATTGATAGTCTGCTTTCAGTTCTATTACTCAGCTATTCTCCATGCAAGATCTAGCAATAGTGCTATCATCCATAACGTGGGTAATGAGAGATCCTCGGCATGGCTCCCCCAGGAAGCTGCTTTACTAAAAGTCATCTGAGGACCAATTCTCAGTTGTGCCTCGTTGATAAAGATAAAGACAAGCAATGCATACAGGCCTAGGCTACTCCTTCCCCAAATTTGCAAAAGGCATAATGGAATTCAGACAGACTATTCTGCTTCACTGATGACAGACGTAGAGATAGGAGATGGAGTAATTAATCAGTCCATTGCTTCCAGCTCACAGCTAGAAAGACAATGGACACCTCAAGTAAAAATACCCAGGCACACAATCCCAGCTGAGGAACAGGTGTTGCATGGTATTTGCATTTCTTGCAAAGAACATTCGAGAGGAAGCAAAGCTAGCCAAACCTAAAAATTCTTCATTTCAAATGACCCAAAGTAGGCTCTGTAAAATCCACAAAAGAATTATTCATTTGCTCAAAAAAAACATTTTTTTTTTGTCTGTGACTGCACTGTTTATCTTCATATCCATTACCGTTGTAAATACGTTTTACAGACACCAAAAATAATATTTTGGAAAAATAAGGCTCTGGGAGTTAGTGGAACAATCATGCATTGTAACTGTGGGTGTTTAAAGAAAAATCATCAGCCCAAATTGGTGTTACTGATTCAATTCATATGCTTACTAGTGGGGTTTATGTACCTCAGCCACAGATGTACTTTGAGTTCACCAGTAGTTAAGTCTATACGTACCTGTAAGGGACTTCCCCAGACTATGCACGGTTCAGTAATACTGTTGTTAGTGACCGAGAATTAGTTGCATAAAGTCACTGAAGGGCAGCTAAATCAAATACTATACCATGGAGGGTTTAGAACAAACATTTGGTATTCACATACCAACAGAGAATCTAACCCATTCTTTGCTGTATCTCGCTTCTTTTATCACCGTTGATAATTTACGATCAGCTGCTTCCCTGATGTTTCGGTCAACCTTTTCCCAAATTCGTAACAGGAGCTTCAATTCCATATTTGGAAGAAAGGGAAAACAAATAAACAATGCCTGGATTGCTTGATTAGCATTCGTCTAATGGCAGCAAACACTCATATCAAATAAACTCTGCCATTTAAGCAAATGATTAATATTGAGGTTAAAATAATGTTCATCCAAAAACCAGGATGAGAGATGGAGACAGAGAAATTGAGAAATGTTTTCCTGCTCGACTCGAAATTTGTTGCATTATAGAACATAATACTGCTAAATGATGTTTAAGTTCATGCGCTTCCTCGTATTCCTCTCTGCCAACCAGTATCAATGGCATTAATATCAGCAATTAGAATTATCCTTTTAAACCTAATGAAAAAATGTCAGTGCTTGATATTTTGAGTTCTGTATTATTAGCGGAAAGAGGAAACTAAAGGCTTGGTTGGTAAAGACTACTTTTCAAATTGATGCCATGTAGTTGCATAAACAACCTGAGACATATCCTGTCACAAACCTAAGGCAGGAAATTGTGGATGAGAAATCCAGAGCTACTGGTATAGCCATGTGTTGATGCTTTAGGGGGTTTTCAACTAATTTTCAATGGACATCTGAGGAAGCCATTGTTGGGCTTATGAAGGCAGGAATCAATTAATCTATTTTAGTTATTTTGCTACAATACCAACAACACACTACAGAAACTAAATATGAAATAGAATGGTTTAATCATACATGTGCCCGATAAATTCTGTTCAATTCACAATTCCTCAGATAATGAACAGACTGTTGTGAGGCAAGATCTGGACAACCTCCAAGCCTGAGCTGAGGAATGGCAAATACTATTTGTGACATAGAGGTGCCAACTCATGATGTCCAACAGAAGAGGGTCTTGTAATATCTCCAAGATTTTCAATATATTTAACATTGAGGAATGTCTTATCATCAACATCCTGGGTTTCACCTTGCCCAGACGCTTAAATGGACTGATAATATAAATACTGTGGCTACAAGAGCACGTCAGTAGTCGAATGTACTGCAATGTTTCTCCTAACACCCGCAAGTCACATCACTGAGATAATAATTTTACAGGAGTGCATCTTCAACAACACACGAGAAGATCAGCACCGAAGACAAAGCAGACTACACGATTGTCACCCCAATTACCAGCCTAAATATTCAATCACACCACCATCAGCCAAAGTTCATTGCCATGTGTGCCTTTCCATGAGTTACTTGCAACAACTTCCCCGCCCTTCTTCAACACTATTTCCGAGTGATTTTCGGCACCATGAATATAGGCAGCAGATGCACAGTAACACTACACCTCCATCTGCCTTTCAAAGCCAAACACTTTCCAAACTTGGAAATACAGGTAATTCTGCTACGAGATACATTTCCAATTTCCATAATACAAATCAGATCTAACATGTGATGAATTAAGGAATACTATTTGCATAACACAGGCCAAATTAGTTATAATGCGAATTAATTCGGGAACTACAGAACCACTTCAAAGTTACTTTCGAAATTGGCAAACAAAAAGATTCTGTTATGGTTTTCAACAATATAGGGAATAAACAAAAACTGTTTAGGAAAGAACTGCAGATGCTGGTTTAAATCAAAGGTGGACACAAAATGCTGGAGTAACTCAGTGGGATAGGCAGCATCTCTGGAGAGAATGAATGGGTGATGTTTCAGGTCGAGACCCTTCATCAGACTGATGTCAGTGGAGTGGGAAACAAAAACTGTTTCCATACAACCTCAGACACCATTGTCTCTTCAGAACACAGTTAGTTTCAGTACGAGTGGTCATCGAAATTGACAAGTAATTTCTTTTATTGACATTTTTTTGCAATGATAATCTATTAAACCTTGTAACTTGCATTTAGGATTTTTAGCTCACAGTATCAAAAATAAACTTGCATCTATTAAAAAAAAAACTTTTCTAAATACTGCACAATAATATTTTTTATTGTATGAAACAATTTCTTAGCCCCCTTTTCTACTGCCCGAAAAGTCACCCATTCCTTCTCTCCAGAGATGCTGCCTGGCCCGCTGAGTTACTCCAGCATTTTGTGTCCTTCTTCAGTTTAAACCAGCATCTGCAGTTCCTTCCTACAACTAACACAGGTTTCTGTGTGTTCTCAAAATATTGCCTCATGGTTCTCAATACCATCCCCAATGCAGTTTCTCCACTTTGAACAGAAATGGGCCAGAGGATCCCAGAGGTCAGTGGAGATGCAGCACTACTTTAAGGAAGCTTTGAGGACATCCATGATTTTTTTTGTCTACCCAGTACTGTCCTCCCATGACAGATGTAAGTGCAACTGACTTCAACATTTGACTTCAATACATCCAAAACATATAAAACAGTACAGTACAGGAACGGGCCCTTTAGCCCACAATGTTTATGTTGAATATGATGCCAAATTAAACTGATCTCATCTGCCTGTACATTAACCATATCACCCTGAGGCGGACGCTGGACAAAGGGCCCGGTGAGAGGGTCTTACCTTCTGCGCCCTCAAAGTCACCTGTGGGATCCACCCCCCACCCCCCCCCACCACATGGAACGAAAGCTGAAGAGGGCCAAGCATGGAGAGGGACAAGGGTTTGCAAGACAACCAGAATACAGGCGATGGCTGCAATCTGCCTTTGTGGCCAGATGTATAATGGTGCCAACATGGCACCTCTCGCATCTGGACTCGGTGGGCTGTTCTGTTCATTCTGTACTGACCGGGGTGATTGTGCTTATGTACGGGGAGAGTCTTGCTGAGCTGTACGCAAAAAAAAAATTTTCATTGTACCAGGTACATGTGACCACAAATAAACCATTGAACCATTGATAAAGAAACCATTAAACCTGTTCTCTGCACTTCCATGTGCCCATCTAAAAGCCTCGAGCTCCACTATCGTATCTGTCTCCACCACCACCTGTGACAACACGTTTCAGGCCCCCACTGCTCTGTTAAAAAAACTGTCCCGCATATCTCCATTAAACTTTCCCCTCTCACCATACAGATATGACCATCTCGGCTAAAGCAGACTGCTTAATTGACCATCCATCCATCAACCACAAAAGGTACAGTTACTTATTTTGAGCTAACATAGTGCTTCCGCACCTCAATTTTTTTTTTCCTGAAATAGACTCCCAAATTTCCTGGAATTTGATGGTATTTCCTGAAATTTAAGCCTTCCCCAATGGCACATGTGCGACTGCTGCCCCAACTGCACACGCGCGGATGCCGGGCGGAGATGGCATCATTTTGTGTCCCAACCTCGTCACCGGTGGCATTTTCAATTGTAAGAGGCTGACACACCTCCCCCAACTGCGCAGGCCCGGCCGCGGATGGTCGAAAATGTTTTATTCCCCCAAATCCCTTTGCGTCTCCCCGTGCATGCGCAGTGGGCCAGGTATCCGCGCCTGCGCAGTTGGCGCGGCAGTCGCACATGCGCAGTTGGGGAAGGTTTACCGGGCCGGGAAATTTCCCGAAATTATTTAATTTCCCTAAAATTACCCGAAGACAACCAGAATTTCCCGAATTTCGGGTAATTTCCTTCAAAATGGAAACACTGAGCTGACAGCACTTCCCACATCACCAGGTTCTATCACCAACAACAAGGGCGTGGTAGCACCACAACATGTATGGCCTCCTCCAAGTTGCACACCATCCTGACCTGGAATGCACCACTGTTCCTTCATATTGCAAGGTATAAACCCTGGAACTCACTGCTCCACAACACTGTGGAAGTATTCTCATCAGAATTAGCGCAGTGGCTCAAGAACGCAGCTCATTGTTACTTGTCATGGGCAATTAGGGAAGGCCTAGCCAACTGCACCTGCCTTCTGAAAAATGAATAAAAGTAATCTAGCTCAGTCACAGTCACTTTTATAATTTAGTAGTTTTCTATATAACTTCAAGAGTCCACAACAAGCCAACTCCAGAAATGAGGACAAAACGTGTAGACATGAAGGTCAATAGTTGCAGTGAACTTGAAATGTTTCCAGTTTTGAGCCATAATGATCAAATCTATTCAAATCAGTTTCACAATTTGTGCTGGTGGTATTTGAAGTTGTTTGCCTGCAAAACAAAATGTAAAATCTAATACTGTTTTGTGTAATCTAATGTTATGCAATTAAATGTTCATTGCCAACAGTGAAACATAATAACCAACCGCTTCCGGATTATTTCATTTCATTATGGAAATTTGACTGGGCAATTCTTGGTGTGTGTCACTCTTAAGATATGGAACTAATTTCCACACCAGGGACACATCAATGATGCTAATCCTTGCCACTCTTTTTGGAGTATTACAGGGGATCTTGAAGCACCAGCAGCACCCTTCATATTCTGTTACCCACCTGGCAGCAATCCCAGGTCAACGTGGTCTAACAACCAGAGCACTGACTGGATGCCTGCCAGGTAAGCAAATGGCAGGTCTGCATCCTTCCAGCCCTCTCCTGCTTTGCAGCAACTTCCCAACGATATGAATCCCACCATCGTTCTCAATCCACACCAGAGGGCCTGAAATCATCCAAAACCAAGACCCAGGCATGGAAATCACTATCATAATATGGGGGGGGACAGGGGGGGGGGACACAATTTCTTGGCGGCCGCGCACACACACACACATACACACACACACACACACACACACACACACACACACACACACACACACACACACAAGGCCATGGGCCGTGTGAACGGTAATTACAGCTCAATCCAGCGCTAAATGCAGCTCAACTCTGCCTGTCTCACCAGGTTAACCTACAGCCCTGCCTGGATTGACGGGACACCAGCCTGGAGTCTGCTTCTCCGCTCTGGCTGTAAATCTGTGCCATATTTCCCGTAAGTCCAGGCGGGGCTGTAGGTTAACCTGATGGGACAGGCAGAGTTGAGCTGGTTTTAGCGCTGCTTCTCTGCGCTGGCTGTGGGCCTGGGGGCACAGCTCCCGTCTGAATCCTGATGTCTCTGGCCACCCCTGGGCGTGGGGGGGGGGGGGGGGCACTCAGGTGGGGACGGGGATAGTCCAGTGGCAGTTCGACAGCGATTGCAGTGCCGGAGACCGGGATCGATCCTGGCTGCGGATGAGTCACAGGTCTGTGTCCAGGGCTGCCAAGAGTGTTTTGGCACATCTCCCTCCTCCAATCACCACGCTCTATCCTCAGTCCCACCCCCTACATCCGCCTCTGACCGCCACCTCCCTCCTCCAATGATCGCGCTGAATCATCATGTCCTGCCCCCATTGCCTGCTGACCGATCTCTCTCGTGAAATCAGCGCCCTCGATCATCAGTCCCACCCCCACTGTCTCGCGGAAAGCGAAGATTTCACCGGGTTTTAAAATCCGGATTATAAAAAATGGGGGGGATCGTCCCCCACCTCTCAAAACGGTGGTGGGGAACGTGTCCCCCATGCCACCCCCCCGGGATTTCCGCCCCTGACAAGACCCACGGCCTATCACGTGCCCCAGCACATCCGAACAACAAATCTGCCAGTTAAAGGGCCTGTCCCACTGTCACGACCTAATTCACGATCTCTGCCGAGTTTGCCCTTGACTCGCAGCATAGTTGTCACGAGGTCGTAGGAGGTCGTAGGTAGATCGTGATGCTAGTCGTAGGTACTCGTGGCATCAAGTTGGTCGGGGCGTTTTTTTGGCCTGATGAAAAATGTCCACGAGTTAAAAAAGGTTATGAATTAGGTCGTGAAAGTGGGACAGGCCCTTAACAATTCACCACCGCCACTGATATTGCCAGCCCTGGAGATATACTAAAATTACAAATATCAAAAGAGTGGTTAATTTTACACCCACTGCCACTCCACCACATCAAACCTGTAGTCCCTTCATCAATACGTTCTAATTCTCCAATTTGCAATATGGGGTGCTGTGCAGTAAATAGCATGAAATAGACAGAGCTAAGTGATCTAACAGTTATGGGATCAGATTGAAGCTCTGCAGTCCCATCACATCCATGCTGCCAGTCTGCACCCATGTCTTCTGATATAGGGACCCGTTCATACAGTACCTGATCTAACTGTTTCTAACATGCAGATTATTCTTCCTTAAACTGTGCCTCCAAACATGACGCCGAATAGTACCTGATCCATCTGACTTCCAAATATCCAGAAAGTCCATTCAAGTTGACGTAATCCATTCCCTTTCATCTAAACAAATAGTCCCCGATCAATCCATACAAAATAAAGATTGCTAGATCATGATCCATCCCTACAAAATATATGGACTACTTATACCTATACTTGATCTATCCTTTCTAACAGCCATATTCCTCATCAATCTGAAGAAGAGTCTCGATCCAAAACGTCACCTATTCCTTCGCTCCATAGATGCTGCCTCACTCGCTGAGATTCTCCAGCATTTTTGTCTACCTACGATTTTTCCAGCATCTGCAGTTCGTTCTTTAACAAATATTCCTCATTCCCGACCTTTCCAGACCTAACATCCAGATTCCCCATTCCCATTCTATCCACAGCTAAAATCTACATTCCCTATTCCAACCACAGTTAACATCCGGTCCACCCCGCCTGATTCTCCTCTCTAAACATACATTCACAATTCGCCAATCTTTCTTTCTTGATGTCCAGACTATAGTTCCCAATTCATCCCTTTCCAGGGGAAGAAATCCCATGGGGGCCAGGGGTGGACATGTTCCTCCCCCCCCCCCCTCCCTGTTTTGAGAGGTGGGGGATCCCCCCCATTTTTTGTAATCCGGATTTTAAAACTCGGTGAAATGTCCTCTTTCCGCGAGACAGTGGAGGTGGGACTGATGATCGAGGGCGCCGATTGGAGGAGAGAGATGTCGGTCAGCAGGCAATGGTGGCAGGACATGATGATTCAGTGCGATGATTGGAGGAGGGAGGTGTCGGTCAGAGGCAGAAGGAGGGGGGTGGGACTGAGGATAGAGTGCGGTGATTGGAGGAGGGAGACGTCCGTGGAGCAAAGATCATAGAGCAGAGCTTGAATTGCATGCCCAGGTCATAGGTCACAAGTGAAAAACACTTGGCAGCCCTGCACACAGACCTGCGCCTCATCCGCAGCCAGGATCGATCTCGGGTCTCCGACGCCACAATCGCTGCCGAACTGCCACTGGACCATCCCCATCCCCACCCGAGTGCACCCCCCCCCCCCCCCCCACGCCCGGGGGTGGCCAGATACGTCGGGAGTCAGACGGGAGTGGTGCCACCAGGCAGCGCAGAGAAGCAGCGCTAAACCCAGCTGAACTATGCCTGCCAACGACGGTCCAGGTTTACAACCAGCGCGGAGAAGCAGCACTAGCTCCACGGCTCCGGACTGGTGTCCCGTCAGTCCAGGCAGGGCTGTAGGTTAACCCGGCGAGACAGGCAGAGTTGAGCTGTATTTAGCGCTGCTTCTCCGCTGGCTGTGGGCCTTACACGATTTTTTCGGCGACTGCCAGCAAGCCTCCGAAGCCGTGTGTTTGTGTGTGTGTGTGTGTGTGTGTGTGTGTGTGTGTGTGTGTGTGTGTGTGTGTGTGTGTGTGTGTGTGTGTGTGTGTGTGCGTGCGTGTGTGAGCGCATGCGCGCGCGGCCGCCAATAAAAATTGTGCTCCCCCTGACCCCCATGTTTTGATAGCGATTTCCATGCCTGTCCCTTTCAATATGCACAATATCACTTACAACCCATCTTCTGTTAATATCTAGACTATGAGTTTATCCACTTGAAAATAGCCAAATATCCATGCTCTTTTAACATCCAAATCAACAGCCCTGAACCTATCCCCTCCCAAACTCCGGACTATCAGTTGTGAATCCATCCCCTCATCCCATTCAGCCAACCGGACATTGATCTGACCATCCCAACTTCCAAATGACCATGATCCATAATAATGTCAAGGCCACCCGTCCTAAACAATTCCCTCCTTGTATCCAATCTTTGCGGAAAGTCCCATCTCCACACTAAAGCCATATCGCTCACTAAAAATGTGCTGAATGGGATGGACTTAATAAATCTGGGATCCACAAAGCACTCTGGACTGTCAAAGCACCAGAAATGCACAGCGTCACAATCTGTAACCTCATGTTGGTCCATGGGGAATGCAGCAGATTACCAGAGGATTCTCCAGACGCCGGAGCACCATCACCCGGCGAGAACGGCCTGGAACATCGGGCCTCCGTAAAGGCAACTGTGGAGGCCTCAATAGGCCCGACTATGGGTGGACATGGAATGGGGACTGGACACTGTGCCTTCCCTCATAATGGGAACCATTGTGGGGGGGATGTTTTTATGTTTAAATTTCTTTTTTACTGTTATGTCTGCATTCTTTCTTTATGTGCTGCATGGCAAGAAGCATTTCACTACACCTAGGTGTATGTGACCAATAAAATAACCTTTGAACCTTTGAACCTAATAATGAAGTGGTGCAAGCCTAATGTATTTGCAATATGAGGTGCTGTGTAATAGATCTTATGAAATAAAACAGCCAAGTAATCCTATAGTTAAGGGATCCGATTGAATCACATACAGTGATAAATTGTAGTGAATAATTAAACAATTAATAAGAAATGTCTACTCCAGAAACATTCCTATCCTCGGTGTATGCATGCTAAAGAAAATGCAGAAATATCACTTGCAAAGAGTCAAAAAACACAGAAACAGGGAGAGCGTACAAGCTCCGTACAGACAGCACTCATGGTCAGGATCGAACCCGGGACTCTGGCGTGTAAGTTACCAACTCTACTGCTAGGCCACCATGCCGCCCCCGTTCTGCAAGTGCAACACTTTAACGCTGTAACACTGTATTCTGCATTCCAGTATTTCTAATGTACTTGTTTGGCTTGATCATATTCACGTATAATATGATATGACTGGATAGCACGAAACAAAGGCATTCACTGTATCTCGGTACAAGTGACAATAATAATCCAATAATGATGGACAAGCTTCTAATCAATGGAGTTGTTGAATGCCTCCTAAATCTAAATAAAATGTCTGGAAATAAATGCCATGATGCACAATTACTGAACATAGGTGACAGATGGGGTGTAGAACAGAGAAATAGTTAATAACTGGCGATTTACAACACAAACAGAACAATAACTTGAACACACAATTCCCTTGAATTTCCTGCGTGCAAGAACGAGTGTGAAAATAGTGCTGCGGCAGAGATCTGCGGTAGTTTTGTGCAGTCTCAAGGGTGAAACGCCTCGTGCCTCTGACATCGTGAATCCCAGGTCGACAGTTAGCAATTGCATATAAAATAAACGTAATCAGGAAAGCCCGCAATAGAAGCATGAACTTTGCAATGTAACCTCCTTTCTAAAACACCGTACTCAAAGTGCACAACTAGCCCGTGATCACCAGGACATCGTGCTGCTGGGAATGACACTCAAGGTTAGTGGTTGTGGAAGGTGCAGGTCCCAGCAATCGAGAAAACAAGGATGTACTCCACCCAAGAACAACCTCAGACTCAGCCAGTCATTTAAAATGGAGGAGCGTATACATTTCTTCTCCCAGTGTAGTGAATCTCTGGAATTCTCCACCCCACAGGTTAGATCATCAACAGTATTTCAAGTGGTGGTAAATACAATTTTGAAAGATTGAGTAATTACAGAAATGGGGATCTAGTACAATGGACAAGGTGAACCCTAGGGTAGATCAGCAATTAACTTATTGAATGGTGGGTAGGCTAGGTAGCCTATTCCTGCCCCTATTTTCTTATGTTCCCACATATTCAATTCCCCCAGCAATAAATCAAATCATTAAGTCATTCCTGAAGAAACAACGAACAGCAGATGCCGGTTAATACACAAAAGGACAAAAAGTGTTGGAGTAACTCGATGGGTCAGGCAACATCTCTGGAAAAGGTGGTTAAGTCTGAAGAAGGGTCGCGACCCGGAAACGTCATCTATCCATGTTCTCCAGGGATGCTGCCTGACCTGTTGAGTTACTCCTGCACTTTTGAGTCTTTTCATGGAGTCATTCCTGGCATTCTCAATAGTGGCCCAGATGGAGAGAGGAGCTGTTAAATAATGCTGGAGCAGTTCTACACCTCCTTTGAAAGCCTGCACGTGCTTGAGGCTATGACATTTCCATTACAATATTACAACAACTGTAAAATGCACTGTGTGTCATTGACTTCACTGCTGCATTGTCAATGGTACATCACTAGGCAACTTCCATCGCCATGTGTTCGACTGCAGTTGTTAAGGGATCCAGGGTTAGTGCAGGCAGATGCAGCTGAGGTAAAAGGTCAACCATGACCTTATTGAATGATGAAAAGCACAAGGGACAACGGCCTGCACTTGCTCCTTTTAATACTGTACTAAAATATAATACCTTACAAAATAGGAGACTGTTTTTGCTCATGAAATCTATAACCAACTCATAGAATTCGTCGCCTATTTCCTTCGCTCCATAGATGCTGCTGCACCCGCTGAGTTTCCCCAGCAATTTTGTGTACCTTTCATAGAATTCTATGTTCCCCCACCCTTCATATCACCCCAGATCCTATCACCAATACATTTAGGGCAATTTACAGTGGGAAATTAACATATCAACATGGGATGTGGGAGGAAACCAGAGCACTCAAAATAATTCCATGTGCTCGCCAGAAGGCTTCCCGACAGAGCCCATGCTGGGGCCCGGGTCGGCACAGTGGAGGAGTGAAGTGGGGGCATCGACAGTGGTGAGGCTTCGGCAGCGGCAGTGGTGGAGTCTCATGACAATGGGGCTTCAGCGGCGGCGGGGGGGGGGTGGGGGGGGGGTGCAATGGACAATGGGGACCCGGCTTGGGGAAACTGTTGGGGTGGACGACAAAAGGGGAGTAAACATGCTTTGTAACTCTGGCAGCGCCGTAGGTGGCTGTTATTTGTATACATTGTGTATGCAAGCAAAGAATCTCACTGTGCCCAGTTTCATGTGACAATAAAGTATTCCTATTCCTAACCCTAGGCAGACAAGACCAGAAGTCAGAGTCGTATCCACATCAGCAGAGCTGCAAGCCAGCAGCTCCACTTACTGTGCCACACACTCCCTTCTTCTAAGCAACAGAATTTCTAGCACAACGAGATTTTTAAAAACTGTTTAAAAAAAAAAACTTTTAGCACTTGCTTTATCAAACATACGTTGTATTATTAAAATCAGGTGAAACTAACCTGTTTGAACATGAAACCCAGTAATTCTAATCCCTCAGACATGCCATCGTGCACTGACAGATGAGACTTTACTTCCTGGTTAATTCAAGGGAGTGATGTGCTTTCAGAAAAGCTGGAAATGTCTCCTAAAGCCACACAGTTTCACTCCCTCTGGCTTGCTTCAGAGCAAACACATCCTTCAGCTTTCTATGGAGCCAAGGAGAGTAGTAATTCTCTTCAACAGCTCCGTACTCCGAGTCACTGACCCCTCTCATTGCCTACTCCATCACAACACAGTAGCACAACAAACAGAGCTGCTGCCTAACAGCTCCAGCAAGCCAGCTTTGACCCCGACTTCCTATGTTCCCCGTGGACTTTACACGTTTCCCCTGGGACCGCGTGGGTCATACAGCACGGAAACAGGCCCTTTGCCCAATTTGCCAATACAACCAAGGGTCCCCATCTAAGCTAGTCCCCTTGGCCCACATCCCTCTAAACCTTTCCTATCTATGTACCTATCCAAATATTTTTTATATGTTATTGTGCCTGTCTCAACTACTTCTTTTGACAGCTTGTTCCATATCCCCATATTGTGTGAAAATATTGTCCCTCAGCTTCCTATTCAATGTTTCCCCTCTCACCTTTACCTTTGCCTTCCAGTTCCTGATGCCTCTAACCTGGGAAAAAGATGCATTCACCCTATCTATTCCCTTCATGATTTTATATAATCATCCCTCAGCCTCCTGCACTCCAAGGAGTAAAGTCCTAGCCTGTCTAACCTCTCCCTATAGCCCAGGGCCACAAGTTCTGGTAACATCATCATGAATCCTCTCTGCAATATTTCCAGCTTAATAGCATCTTTCTGACAGTAGGGAGATTAAAACTGATCATAATAATCTAAACACATCCTCACCAATGTTTTGCATAACTGTAATATAACATCCCAACTTCGATACGCAATTGCCTGACTGATGAAAGACAGCATGCCAAAAGTCTTCTGCACCACCCCATGTACTGGAGATGCAGATCCATTTCATGTGTGAACTTTGGCTGACTTAATTGACCAGTCTAAATTGACTCAACTGTGTAGGTGCATGTAGTATCTGGGAGGTGGTGGGGGCAAGAGAAAAGGGGAGAAGCTGATGTGAAGGTAGGAAGAATATAATAGCTTAAAATAAAGATAGACACAAAATGCTGGAGTAACTCAGCGGGGCATCTCTGGAGAAAATAAATGGATGACGTTTCAGATCGATACCCTTCTTCCAATCCCAAAAAAACAATCCTTTTTCTTGATCCAAAGCATCACCCATTCCTTCTCTCCAGAGATGCTGCCCGAGTTACTCCAGCATTTTGTGTCTATCTTTGGTTTAAACCAGCATCTGCAGTTCCTTCCTGCACATTTAATGGCTTAGGGTAGGATCAGTGTATAATGCTTAATGCAGAAACTAGTAATTGCAGATGCTGATTTACACAAAAGGCCATAAAGTGCTGGATTATCTTAGTGGGTCAGGCAGCATCTCTGGAGAACATGGATAGATGGCGTTTCAGGTTGGGACTGTTCTTCAGTCTGATCCTAGATTGGAGTGGGTGAGGGGAGTAGACAACTCAAGACTGCTGATGTTGCACTGGCAGTTGGAAATAGAAAGGTCTGGAGAGGGCAGAAGGACAGCAAGGGAGCAGGGGGTCCATGAGGTTGGAGAATGCTGGAAATGGGAGAAGGGGTCATCACTGAGAGGCAAAGACTCCTTCCCATAGGATCCCGACTTGAAACATCGCCTATCTATATTCTCCAGAAATTCTGCCTGAGCCGCTGTCACTCCAGCACTTTGTATCCTAATGTGTGCTTGCTGTTTGGTTTGGACTTGCTGAGCCAAAGGGCCTGATTCTGTACTATAATTCCCATATGACTCAGTCAAGACTGTTATTCTTGTGTGCGGGGTGATCATTGGTCAGTGTGGACTCAGTGGGCTGGGGTGTGCTGTTTGTCTACAATCTAAAAAAGTAAAAGATTCTTTCTCCTCTCCCCAAAGTTGCTCAGATTCCTTGTGGCATCTTGTAAGTCCCTACTTCATTATTGTCCTTTTAATCAAGGGGCGGCATGGTGGCACAGTGGTAGAGTTGCTGCGTTACTGCACTTGCAGCGCTGAGACCTGGGTTGCTGTCTGTACGTAGGTTGTACGTTCTCCCCGTAACTGCATAGGTTTTTCCCCCAGTTCTTCAGTTTCCTACCACACTCCAAAAATGTACAGGTATGTAGGTTAATTGGCTTGGTGTAGGTGTAAATTTGTAGGATAGTGTTAATGTGCGGGGATCGGTGGTCGGCGTGGACTTGGTGGGCCAAATTTCCGCGCTGTATCTATAAACTAAAATTACCTTCCCAACTAGCAAGGCTTTATAAAAAGCAGGTTTAAAACCTCATCACGTTGTTTATTAAATGCTCTAGCTTCAGTACAAAATACATAGCGGCTGCTTTAAAACCATTCAAATACACCCAGCATCATACACCACTAATGAGGCAGTGTATTAAAGCTTTAAACAACACACATTTCTTATTACCACTGTGTAAATTAAATATTTAGAAAATATGTTGGTTTTTATCTTCTGTTCCATATTTGACGATATTTGTAGCATAGATGCATAAGCCAGACTACATGCTCATACACTTCATTCAATGCCTGGACTAACAAGTGAGTGACACAAGTTCCAATCCGGCATCAGTGGAGTTTGAATTAGAGTCATAAGAGTCATAGAGCAGGGAAACAGGCCCTTCGACCCAACATGCTCATGCCCATGCCCATCTAGGTGCTCCATATACACTTGTCCCACCTGCCCATGTTTGGCCCATATCCCTCTAAACAATTGCCTATCCATGTACCTGTCCAAGTTAATTTAAATTATTGTTATAGTACAATATAAGGCAAAGTGGCGCAGCGGTAGAGTGGCTTTCTTACACCACTCGAGACTCTGGTTCGATCCTGACTACGGGTGCTGTCTGTATGCAGTTTTCTCTGAGTGCTTTGGTTTCTTCCCACATTCCAAAGACGTGCAGGTTTGTAGGTTAATTGGCTTCTGTAAATAATCCGTAGTGTGTAGAACAGAACTAGTGTATGGTTGATTGTTGGTCGGTGCGAACTCAGTGCACTGAAGGGCCTATTTCATGCTGTATCTCTAGACTAAATAAGCTAAATAGTAGATAGACCCAAAAAGATGGAGTAACTCAGCAGGACAGGCAGCATCTCTGACTGAAGATGGCTTTCGACCCGAAACGTCACCCATTCCTTCTTTCCAGAGATGCAGCCTGTCCTGCTGAGTTACTCCAGCTTTTTGTGTCTATCTTCGGTTTAAAACAGCATCCGCGGTTCCTTCCTAAAGTAAATAGTACCGGCCTCATTCCATGTACCCATCAGCCTCTATGTGGAAAAAGTTGCCTCTCGGATTCCTACTGAATCTTCCCCCTCTCACTAACTTATATCCTATGGTTTTTTGATTCTCCTCACCGTTGGATTGCAACCTTGTCATGGCTGTGTGTCTCAGTGACCCCAAGAACTATGCCAGCGGGAGATTCGTCTCCTATTAAGGTCTCCCATGCTGGACAGGTCGAAGGGTAGAGGTGAAACAAAGAGCGATCCACTGGTCCTCCAGGTTGGAGGTCGAGCACACGGCTAACAACCCTGTCTCGTAAAACAAATATGTTACGGAAACAACAACTGAAGGAATCAACACTACTGGGCGTGATGGCCTTCCAGGGCTATCGACAGATGCTAGGATGAATGTCAATAGAAGAGAACCAGACAGCATCCCAAGAATAGTCCTGCACTGGACACCGGAAGGGAAAAGGAAAAGAGGGAGACCCAAAACCTCCTGGCGTCGAACTGTAGAGGAGGAAATGAAAACAATGGACCTGAACCTGGGGTAGTGTCCAGAAGCTAGCATAGAACAGACAGGAATGGAGGACCTTTGTTGCTGCCCTACATGCCGGAGGCATAATAGACAGTAAGTAAGTACGTTTGATTCTCCTACTCTGGGCAAAAAACAGCTTTTACCCTATCTATACCCCTCATGATCTTATACGCCTCTAAAAGATCACCCGTCATCCCCCTGCATTCCAAGGAATAAAGTCCTAGCTTAACCTCTTCCTGTGGCTCAGGGTCTCATGACCTGGCAACTTCTTCCTAAAATTCTGTTAATTGAATAATCCAGAATATCGTAAAAATTGTTAATTTTAATTTGGTAACCATAGAAGTACAATACTGCTTTAAAAAATATCCATTTGGTTCACTTGTTTCTGTTAAGCTAGGAAATGTGTAGCCCTAACCAGTCAATCCTAGTATTGACACGAGACAATAACAATGTCGTTGACTTTTAATTACCCTCTGGAATGGCCAAACGATCCACTCATTGGGTGATTTCATTGTCTGTAAACAAGCAGACAGACCATCCACTACGAATTCTCACACCAAATGTGGAACTCCTGTCATTCCCAGCCGAGTCAAACTTGCAGAGTCCTCACCAACAGTTGAGGGCTGGAGTCCACATTGGGAGAGCTAGTCAAGAACCTGATATACAATCATATCAATCATAGCTTACAAAAATATAAGGCCAGATCCTCTGGATACGTCCTCGAACACTGGCAGGACAAATACACCAAAGGTAATGATACAGTGCACCAAGGCAGGACTCCAGCTTCTGAAATCTCATTGCATCGTCAAAAAATGGGCAAAGAAGCCTTTTCTTGTGACTAGCTACCTCAGATCAAGAATTAGTGCACCTCATGTTGAATCACACTTGGAAGAAGCATTGAATGCAGAAAGGACACAAACATTGCCCATCACCAAGATGGCACAGTGGCATCATCAGTGACCACATTTGACAAGCCCTGAATGACACAACAGTCAGAACGAGCCTGTAGCAGATGGTCAGTGAAGCAGCACGAGGGATAAATGTATTTGATACCTTCCTCCCCGAGCTACCCATTGTACATACACCTGTACACTACAGTATTAGAAGTGGTCAAGAGAGAAAATAATGAGATAGTCTGGTATTTATATTAAGTACTGTTGTGTAAAATGGTATAGCTTAGTTTAAGGGGCTTAAGATTGGCATCCATCAGGTGTGAGGCAGCCACAGTACAAAGAAAGGTAAAGGTGGTTTCTGGAGACCAATCTGCCCAATCCCTGGGTGTCACGGCAGCCATTTCTCAGGGTAGAATGCTCAGCCTATCCATCTTCTATTGAATTAATGATTGTGACATTAGGGCTATTTACGGATAACTGCACATTGTTTCATGCTATTTACAATTCCTCAGGATAGGTAGAAAAGTCCTTGGCAATGTTCAGGTCTGGGCTGATAATCAGAAAGCAGGACAAATATCACACAAGCACCAGACAATGAACATTCCCAGCAGGACAGTTTAACCAATCATCCTTGACATTCATGGATATTTCCATCTTTATGTTCCTCATCATTAAAATCCTTGAGATTCAACATTGACCGGAAATTCAACCGGGAAAGTTACATTGACACCGATTTCAAGAACCCATCAAACATCGGATATCCTGGCTTTTCGGCATATTAAGTGAAGAAAGACACCCACACAAGAGTGATTCTCAAGTTCACAAATTATAGGAGTAGAATTAGGCATTTTGTCCCATCGAGTCTACTCCACCATTCAATCATGGCTGATCTCTGCCTCCTAATCCCTTTTTCCTGCCTTCTCCCCATGATTCTTGACACCTGTTCTAGTCAGGAATTTATCTATCTCTGCCATAAAAATATCGACTGATTTAATCCCAATCGCATTCAAAACGTTCAGCACTACCCAAGAACAAAAACTATATTTGCCACCCATATCATTAATTTTCTTCACAAGGGTGCTAGTTATTTACACAATTCATTGCAGTTACTTGCCTCAGCTCCTCTGACAACACCTCTCAAATCTGCAAACTACAAAGGCAGCAGATAAATGCCATCATCCTTCCTAATTACACAACAACCAACCATAAAATCCTAAAACATAGAAGCAGAATTAGGCCATTTGGCCCATGGAGTCTGCTCTGCCATTCGATCATGGCCAATCTATTTTTCCCTCTCAACTCCATTCTTCTGCCTTTTCCCCATAACTTAACGTGGAAAGATAACATTAAGAAACAGTTAGACAGGTACATGGATAGGACCGGTTTGGAGGAATATGGACTAAACGCAGGCAAATGGGATTAGTGTAGCTTGGACATGTTGGTTGGTGTGGGCAAGTTGGGCTGAAGGGCCTGTTTCCATACTGTATCACTCTATGACTCTATAACATTGGTCCTTTGTCATCACCGACTCTAAACTTCAAACATTGGGGAAGTATCTTCACCAGAAAGAATGTTGTGGATCAACAAGATCGATTAACAGCATCTTCCAAAGCCACTTAGGGATCGGCAATAAACGCTATCCTTGCTAATAATGCCCACATCCTGAAACAATCCTGGTGGCTGTTCTAGTCCGTTGCAACAGATGATGTGAATAATCCATTTCATGATGGAATATTTTGCAGCTGAACCTAATCTTATCCTAAATTGTCATTTAGTCATAGAGTCATACAGTGTGGAAACAGGCCCTTCGGCCTAACTTGCCCACGAAGACCAACATGTCACAGGTACACTAGTCCCACCTGCCAGCATTTGATCCATATCCCTCCAAACCTATCCTATCCATGTACCCATCTTACTGCTTCTTAAATGTTGGGATAGTCCCTGCCTCAACTACCTTCTCTGGTAGCTTGTACCATATACCCACACCCTTTGTGT
The DNA here is from genome assembly GCF_010909765.2 of Amblyraja radiata. Taxonomy (NCBI): domain Eukaryota; kingdom Metazoa; phylum Chordata; class Chondrichthyes; order Rajiformes; family Rajidae; genus Amblyraja; species Amblyraja radiata. Next base: position 42,622,298 of record NC_045959.1, read on the forward strand.
AAAAAGGTTGCCCCTCTGATTCCTATTAAATCTTTTTCCCTTCACCTTAAACCTATGTCCTCTGGTCCTCGATTCACCTATTCTAGGCAGAGACTCTGTGTGTCTATCTGATCTATTCCTCTCATGATCTTGTACACCTCTATAAGATCACCCGTCATCCAAAATACAAGAGACAATTTAGCATAGTGATTTGTGCTATGCAGGAAGAAAAAAATTAAATACACACAGCCATGGAAAATGTCAGAACGGCTGGATAAAATAGTCAATTTTTTTCAGCCCTCCTTGTGAGACAAGAAGGACATAAACTCTACAAGATTTGTAAACAAGATACCGTGCCAAAGCCCTGCACAGGTCACAATGTCATTACCTCTCTGCAACCTTTCAGTTCATTTCCAAAACATTACCCATTCCCCTGTATTCTCCTTCCATGATTTCCCCATTGCATCAATGCCTCTCCGATCCTTTCTATTGTCCTGCCTGTGATGCTCAATGTTTCTCAGATCTTCCCCACCCACTTCTCCTCTTGACACTTCCATCTCTCATTGTACCCACATGAACAAACATGTCCTAATATTTTCCAGCACCAAAACAAATCTTCTCACAATGACTCTCAATGCCTCCCAATCTGACTAGGTAGAAATAATGATAATCAGATCAGATCCTCCCACCAAATGCCACAGGAAATGAGGGAAATGTATTATTTCAGCTTGCTTTACCTCAATATTCATATCTATTCCTTCTCTGCTTCTGGAATGAGTCACAAGAGAGCAAATTTTGGCAAGGGTCAACAATAGGAGAAAAGAGTGGGAAGAGATGTAAAATTGTGACTTTAAGGAAATAAGTCCCCGAATACCTTCCCATTGCAGAATCCCATCTTTAAACATGTCAGCAGATCGGATCATCTCTGTTGATTCTTCTGGCCTTGAGCAATGCAGAAGACGAGCCCAACTTGTCCCATGTACTACCTCGTTTAACGGCATAATTGAGTAAACTCACTCAAGCAGAACTTTACTGATAGAAGAACAACCCTCAATCAGATTGAAAGGTAAGCAACAATTGAATAAATAGCATACCATCCCAGTGCACCCTGCAATCTCTGGTGGGTTCATGCTTAAAAAAACCCCAGAATGGTTCAGACTAACATTTGAAAGCTCAGCTCGGTCTCTCTGTGATCTGGAAAGTATTAAAAGCAGACTGTTTTCACATTTCTACCCAGTGATTTTTCAGCATGTTATAACAAGGGCTTGACTTACTCTCAGATACAGACAGCTGAAAACACATATTGTACATTTTACTGAGTAATGAGTGAGAGATTACTGTTGCAGGCTGAATGACAATGAGTCAAACACACCTTCTCCAAAATACTCAGGGCTTGCTTTGAAGAAAAAGGCAATTCAGGTTAAAGAGAACTTCTTAAAAAACAAATCTGCATTAGTAATTGGTGAAGGTGTGTGAAGCTTGCAAAATATGTGGAAAGTCCAACTGCAAATTCCGTTTTTCATTAGAACAATCAGCTTAATGAATTGCAGCAAACTATATGAATTCTGTGAACTGTCTTACAATAAGTTAAAAGAACAATATTGGTGCCAGTGAGCAAAGCAAGGAAGAGAAAAAAAGATTTTTCACAGAGGAGTGTGCAATAGTGTTGTCAAAAGGCAATATTCTTAATTAACAGTAGTTTAAGAGTGACAACAGAAGAGTATGTTTAAATGCTCCTCTTCAGCAAAGACATTTTGTTTGAGAATATTCAATCGTGTGAGATAAACATCGACTTCTAAAAGGCTTGATAAAGACTTCATACAAAATTATTAATTAAACACAGATTTCAGGGGGAAAAAAACATGGAAGAGATGTAAAATAGACCAAAAAGGGAGGGAACAGGATGCTGTATTTGTCAAAAAAAAGTTTTGACAGAGATGGGTGAACAGCAGTGTGCAAGCCAGAGCTGTGTTTAATTTAGCGTACAGCATGGAAACAGGCCCTTCGGCCCATGGAGTCCATGCCAGCCACCATCTGATCATCTGTTCACGCTAATTCTATGTGATCCTACTTTTCTCATCCACTCCCTACAAAACGGTGGGCAATCTGCAGTGACCAATAAATCTACAAACCTACACGTCTTCAAGAAGTGGGAGGAAACTGGAGCGCCCGGAGGAATCCCACATGGTCACAGGGAGAGCATGCAAACTCCACACAGAAAGCACCCTGGGTCAGAATTGAACCTGGGTGTCTGACGTTGCGTGGTAGCAGTTCTACCAGCTGTGACGCCCCTGTGCTCGACATTGTTTCTATATTATTTGATTATAGTAGATTCATGAATGCAGGCAAATTCTTCATATATGTAGGCACCTGATACAGCCAATAGCACTGTAAAGAAGAGGGAACTAATCAGACAAGCATTGTCCATGAATATGCTGAAATAGCGAAGGATAACTCTGGCAAAGACTGGCTTTGTCTTTAAAAGAGTAGCACTGATTCTTGCAGTGCAAAGCAGCAATGGTGTAAACATGAGTCAATAATAATGAATCCTAATAAAAAAAAACATTATTGCTGCCAGGCACGCAAATCGCTATCAAAACATGGGGGGGGACACAATTCCTTGGCGGCCACGCGCGCATGCGTACACACGCGCGAGGCTTCGGCCATGGGGCCCTGTGGACGGTAACATCGGGAGCTGACCTGGTTGGTGACCGACTCCGAACTCCAGCAACAGCAGCTTTGTCCGCCATGAATCGTGGGGCTTGAATCGGCCCGCTCTCGGGGGATACAACATCGGGAGCTTCGATACAGCAATTTGACCGTGGGGCGGTGGAAGATCCCACGGCCGATGTTAAGCCGCGCCGGGCGATGAAAAGCCCCATGAACGGGTCGATTCAAGCTCCGCTCTATGATCTTTACTCCATCAGGACGTCTCCCTCTTCCAATCACCGCGCTCTATGTCACCACGTCCCCCTGTCCCCCCCCTGGGATTTCCGTCCCTGATTGCTGCTTTAATATTACAGATAGTTTTAGTGCAAAAGTGACCTCAAACTATTGGAATGAGTGAAGTCCAGATATCTCAGTTAAGGGGAAATATTGGGTGGCTACTGACTTCAGTCTTGAAAGAAAATGTTTCTGAAGTGAACTGAAATCTTTTTTTTCTGAAATCTCACTCCAGTGAGTTTAATTGATAAATTTGTACAATGTCTTCATCAAAAGTCTTTTAGAAGTCGAGGTGTATCTCACAGGATTGAGTATTCTCAATCAAAATGTATTAGCTGTACAGGAGCATATCAAGTGCATTTAAACTTACTCTTCTGATCTTAAAAATGTGTATAAGATTGTTAAGTGTACAGAAAAAAAGGTATTACTTTACATGGTGGGGCATGTACAAACTGGTAAAAGGGAATCCTGAAATGAACTGTGGGAAAGCTTTTGAATGATTGACTTATGGAGTAGACTTTCCAGAAATAATGGAAGAGTCAAAAAATCCTGAAACCATTAAAAAAAAATTAGCTGCTTGATCAAAGGTTCTCCCTGAATGGATGAAATATGATGTGACTTCTAAATATTTTGTGATCTGCAAAATTTCAGCCCTTGGATTGGCCTTTTGCCAGCTTTCAGCGCTAACCCTTCCACAACATACAGACTGAAGTTAAACAAGCAATTTGATCGAACCCGCTCCGTCATAACATAATTTAACTTGTATTGTTAATCAATACGATGTAATTTGATCGAAGAAACACAGATGTTTCTGAAAAAGCATTTTATTAGTTCTTAGTTTTAAACTAGTGCAATGATAGTCTTTGTTTCCATTTTAAAAATTAACACTGCAAATGCGACTGTTTACATAAACTCATGGAACTTACGGATAAGGATTGCAGGATAATGATTAAATGCACATCTCGTGAATGGAAAAAATAACATGAGTGATTTTAATCCTGAAAATAATGTATCCTGATTCACTGCATTACCATAGAATGTGGCTTTGGGCAGCAGAACCCTCTGATTCAACGTTTATGTCTGTTTCATGATTTACTGGCTACTGCTCTAAATAGTCTGTGTGCAGTATTTAAAAAAGAAACAGCACCTCACCCATCAAAGAACAGGTGCAATACACCGAGTCAGTGTGCGACTAAGCCAGGCCATGTGTCAATATACAATACACATAAAATCCCTCTGTATAGGGTTCAGAAAGTCTTGCGTGCAAATAATTTTGTTTAATTGTACTGTAACTCAGAACCACTAGAATTTTTCCATTTGCTCTGAAAGAACCCATTCAAGAAATGTTACTAGTGTAGCCTGAACACTGGCATGTTTGCAATTGAGTAAGAACTTTAAAATGCAGCTGAAATGTCCTGCTGAGTTTCTCCAGCATTTTGTGTCTAACCCTAATATCTATTAAGCAGATTCAGTTATTGACAACATTTATAGACACAAAAAACTCAGAGTAACTCAGTGGGACAGGCAGCATCTCTGGAGAGAAGGAATGGGTGACGGTTCGGGTCGAGACCCTTCTTCAGACTGATGATTGATGACGTTTTCTTGACTGAACAAACTCAAATTATGGCTTGTTGACACAGTGTTTGGTAACAATGAACTTCCGTTCAAAATCTTCAGGATTAGTAATTCTGCTATGTGCAATAGTGAGCGGATTTAGGTAACAGAACTAGACCCAGAGGTGTAAAATGTGACACTGACTCAGGAGTCACAGATCATTTGGCCTGCAGGGAAAACTTTGATTTCACGACAACATTGTTGACTAAGTCTGGCAGAATTCTCATCCTCTTCTCCAGCTTCAAAAGTTGTTAAGTACTTCCTAAAGTACATTGAGTACTATTTAAGTTTTATTTTTTGAACTGTTGCAGAGAAATAAATATTTGGGTCAATGACTGGTAGCCTCATCATTGAGAAGAACATTTATACCAAATGGGTAGGAAGGAACTGCAGATGGTGGTTTAAACTGGTCCAGCTCTGCATTCTGACTGATGGGTTAATGATTGAGAGAAGACTGACAGGGTGGTTATTGACTGGAATTGGTTTGTCCTTTTCCTTTAGAACAGGACACACCTGGGAAATGTTTTACTTTGTTGTATAATTCCTAGTATTGCAGCTGAAATGGAACAGTTTGGCTTAGGGCACAGCTGGTTCTGAGCAGCACAGCTGGGAAGCTTTCAGTGACCATAGCTGTTGCTATATTCAATGTGTGGTGCGGTTTCTTCACATCATATGAATCGGTTGGCTGAAGGATGGGGGTCTGTCATGGTTGCAAACCCCTGCTGAGACTGGGCGCAAACACTTCAGCCTTGCTTTTAATAGTCAAAGCTGGCTGCACCATTGCTAACTATGGAAATTCAAGAGGAATTCTCCTCTCACTACACATTTAATTGGTCCACCGCCTCTAAAGACTACATGTAGCAGATTTTCAGACACAATACATAGAATGGTACAGCATCAGGTCACCCCTCAATGTCCATGCCGAACATGATGTTAAATGCCTTTGTCTACACATGATCTATATACCGCCATTTCCAACAGAGAAATATAGAAAATAGGTGCAGGAGTAGGCCATTTGGCCCTTTGAGCCAGAACCGCCATTCAATATGATCATGGCTGATCATCTAAAATCACTACCCCGTTGCTGGTTTTTCCCCCATATCCCTTGATTCCGTTAGCCCTAAGAGCATATCCATGCACCTTTCCAAAAGCTTACACCACCACCTCTGGCAGCGTGTTCCAGACACTCACCACTCTCCGTGTAAAACATTTACACACACATCTCCTTTAGACTTTGTCCTTCTCACCATAAAGTTATGATCCTTTAGGCTTTGACATTTCTGACCTGGGAAAAAAAATCTTATGACTGTCTACCCTAGATTGCCTTTCATAATTTTATATACTTCTATCAGGTCACCCCTCACTCTCCGACGTTCCTGAGAAAACAATCCAAGTTTGTCCAACCTCTCCTTGTTGCTAATACCCTCCAATTCATGCAGTGATCTGGTAAACCTCTTCTGTACCCTCTCCTGAGCCTTCACATCCTTCCAGTAATGGGGAGACTAGAACTGCATGCAAAACTTGGTTTTGCAATATCCAACTTTTATTGTAGCCTGAGATGGACATAAAGAGCTGGAGTAACTCAGCGGGACAGGCAGCATCTCTGGAGAGAAGGAGTGGGTGATGTTTCAGGTTGAGACTCTTCTTCAGACTGGTTAGGTATAAGGGAAACGAGAGATTATGGATGGTGATGTGGAGAGATAAAGCTTGTTGTTTCCATTGCTTAGCATGCCTTGCTGTAAATTCATTCAAAAGTCACCTCATTCTTTGATTCATTCTGTACTGCTCCTGCTATGTCATCTATATACCTAAATGAATCCCAGCAATTGGACCATGATTTTAGTGGTATACCATCCAAGGCCAAATGAATTTCCAGCTTCGAACTGGCATATCTATTTCTGATCTGAAGTGAAATAATGGAAGTTGGAAAGCTAAAATAATAAAAACAAATTATCGAATACATTGGAAATACACCAGTTCAATCAACCTCTGTGGAGCTCCACTCTCCAGAGATGCCACCTGACGATAATACGAGCATTTTCTGCTTTTATGTTCTCAATCTATCCCATTCACCTCACTAGTTTATCACACAAGTAAAGGGTTACCACAATGAATGGGCAGTGGTGAGTCCTAACAATTATTTTCTAGACAATGCAAGAAGAGCAATGAGCATCAGATTAGATTGGTTTTCTCCCCGCTTAGTGGTTCTCTTACCACTTGATACAAGCCTAGTCTCGTGGTTGTACATCAGGATTCTACCAGCTCTGTTGAGTATCTATTCATAACTCACTCTTGGAAATGGACGGGGAAGAGTCCCAACCCAAACTTCATTTGTGTCCTTTCTAGGTTGGTATTCCAATGTTGCTTAGAGTCATGCAGCATGGAAACAGGCCCTTCAGCCCAACTTGCCCATGCAAGTCAGATGGTTCATCTGGGTTTAAGATGTCAAGTTTTAACATGGCTTGATACAATGGTGACTTGCTAAAGGGCAGTTATTTGTCCCTATCGACACTAATCCCACGTTTGGCCCAGATCCTAATAAATCGTTGGTGTTCATGTAATTGTCCAAATGGCTTTTAAATGTTATTGCATTTCATGAAGACATAATAAGTTATCAACTCAGTCAGGACAGCAGATAGTAATTAGGAGTTTGCTTGCCTGCCTTTGATCAGATTTCATGAGATATTCCAGAATCAATGTTATGTGTTCCCAGGGTTACATTATTTTGGATATATACCACTGTGCTACCTCAGAGACTGCATGTGTGATGCATGGATTGTGATGGTGGGGTCTGGGGCAAGGGCTGAAATGTATGATTCAAGTAAATCAGAGAACTGGATATTGAATTAGATACGATAGTTCAGTGGCAAAACAAGTTACATTCCGCCGGTTAACTAATTTTAGAAATTTGGAAGAAACAGTTTGCTTTAGTAATGATAATAATGAAATCTCCAGATTGCCAGTAAAGGCCAAAAGCAAAATAGTGCAATAGGTGTAAATTTGAAACAAGGAAATGCTAAAAACACTCACAAGTTTGGGCAGCACCAGTGCAGAGAGAAACAAATTAACCTTTCATCAGAACATATCATCAAGATCTCTGACATAGTTTAGGAAGGAAATATCTGAAGAAGGGTCTCTACCCGAAACGTCACTCATTCCTCCTCTCCAGCGATGCTGCCTGTCCCGCTGAGTTACTCTAGCATTTTGTGTCTATCTTCAGTGTAAACCAGCATCTGCAGTTCCTTCCTACACAATGTGCCACCCTTACCTGGTCTTGGCTATATATGATTTCACACAAACTGCTGCCCTCTAGCAAGCCATCATTGTTCTTCTTCTTGCATATGGCGTGCACAGCCTAAAGCTGGAGATCAAGGGTAGTCATCCAGGCCAAGGCAGCATCAGTTACTGGGTGGATGGCTTTGATGCCACTAGGGAAAAGCCTCAGTGGGCAGTCATTCACGATATGTGGGATGGTCTGGTCTGGATGTCCACAGTCTCAAACAGGGCTGTCTGCATTCATTGTAACAAGCCATGATAAAACTTGACAAGTTAAACCCAGACGAACCATCTGATATCAACCTCAGCACTGGTTTCAGATTCAACGAAAGGCCCAATCAAACTTGGGACATTGTCCTCACAAACATCTGATAATTTAGAACAAAATCTGGGAAGTTGTCACACTAATTAGTGAAGAAACAATCTGACAATAACCACAATCACACCAGAGGTTGTTATGTAGTGTATTCCAGAAAGGCACGAGTATCCATAGAAATGTCACAAGATTAACATTGCTTCAAGGGCAGTGAGGCCTACAGGTTGAAGAGGCTCCGAAGAAGGGTCTCGACCCGAAATGTCACCCATTCCTCCTATCCAAAGATGTTGCCTATTCCGCTGAGTTACTCCAGCATCTTGTGTCTATTTCAGGTTATTCTCAACGACTGTTCTCTCTCAGCTGATAAACAGAAATGCACCCCATCGAACACATTTGGAAGAAACAGACGGCAGAAAGGGAACATAATATGTTCCCCACTCTCCCCCACCTCATCCCTCACTCCACAGAATCGTCGCAGAAGCTCACAAGGACCATATCACATGCCCAGACATCTTCAGCTGTTTCAGCAATGCCCTTCTCTCCAGCACAAAGGGCAGGAGCTTGGGTCTTTGTTCACCACTACATTGCTTTCATCCCTTGGCTGTGAATTGGCTTTTGCATTTAACATGAGCCGGCCAATATTCAGGTCAAGTCAAGCCAAGTTTATTATTAAATGCACAAGTATGGCGAGGCACAGCTGTAAATGAACATCTTGCATGTGGCAGTACCACAGACACCACACAGAACATAAATTACATGCAAATAGTACATAAATTACACAAATTCTGCAAGGCAATGAAAGGAAAGAGACTGCGCAAATAAACAAGGTGTTAGTTCAAAATACAATTAGTAAGTAAATCCATGGTGGTGCTTGAATGGTCCGTAGTGTTCGGTGCCGAGGTTGGATTTGTGTTGTGCAGAAGGTAAACACTAAATGCTGGAGTAACTCAGCGGGACAGGCAGCATCTCTGGAGAGAAGGAGTGGGTGACGTTTTGGGTCGAGACCCTTCTTCAGACTGATCTACACATTAGTGTTGTGCAGGTTGGTTCAAGAACCTGATGGTTGTAGGAAAGTGCTGCTCCTGAAACTGGAGGTGTGGGATTTCAGGCTTGACTGGGACAATGAGAGGGCATGGGCCGGATGGTGGGGATCCTTGATGACAGATGCAGCCTATCTACATGAGGCAGTGCATCATGTAGATGCATTTGATGGTGGAGAGGGTTGTGTCCATGATGGGCTGGGATGAGTCCACAACGTGTGCTCCTGTGACCCATAACTACGGCACCACACAGTACCGGGCATTAACCAACTCCGACAATCACAAAAATAGGCTCTTAGGCTTTTCTGCTCTAACTATTAGTCAAGTTACCACTGGCCAACTTACACCAACCAGCCTAAATGATTTATAAAAAAAAAAATTTAAATTCCATTTCAGTGCGTAGATACCACATAAATCTAGGGCAGCTTGTAAACTTAGTGGATGGCTAATCTTTCAAATCATTTTAGATGTCTCCTTCAAACCAAAAAGACTCAGAGGTTTACAGCTAGTGGCCAAATATGTTATTTTAAAATGTAGTTACAGATACAGAGGGTTTGGCTTTGCACTTCAAAGTACCGTACAACTTGTTGCTGCAATAAAACCTGCCAGTCAGGGGCTTACTACACCCATACTATTTCCGTTAAGATTTAAATTCTCTTTGACCGTAAAGCCAATCCTCAAATTATATGCAATTTTCTTTCAGTCCATATACGGTTTTGTTGCCTATACTCTGTCGGGGAACTCTGCAATGGAAATGCCTGTCAGTTTTCCTCAGATTGCACTATATAAGGTTCTCTTTGTCATCGCCAAACTCAGCTCCAGCTGCATCATCGTACACCTGCAGTTTGGAGGAAATGCTGGTGAGCTTTTGATGGCGTATGATTTTAATAATGATGCCATGATAGTTGAACAGAAACACACACATGTTCACACACACACACACACACACACACACACACACACACACACACACACACGGTTGCGTATGCGCCTGTATTAATAGAATTAACTGAAAACAGGTGCTGGCAGCAGACTTCCCCAACCCCCATCATCTCCCACACCATCCCCTTCCCGATCATGACTAAAACAGGTTCTCCATCTGTATATTGGTACAGCCTTTGATTTCTTTGGATTGAAGTGCTACTCTTTTAAGAATAATAATGTATTGGTTGTTTTCTTACTTCATTGGTTCCATGTTTAATGCTTTATAATTATTGCCAGAAGACTCAATGGTTTATATTAATTTCATTGCACTATACATCATGGATTACATTTAAGTAATACATTTCACAGTACCGTGTAGCATTTTTGATTGGCAAAGAGTGCACACAAATCTTCATTGTTCGTACAAAGTTTCCACATTTGGTTTGTTTGCACAATTACCATTTTAATAGGGTAAAATTTACTGAGCAGAATTTCTTCCAAAGTATTAAATAATATTTGATCGCTGATAAAAATGAGCAAGCTGAAGGGAAGCATTGTGCATGAATGTGCCATATTGCATGACTGGGCTTGGTTTACAATCATAAAGTGATACAATGTGGGAACAGGCACTTTGGCCCAACTTGCCCACACCGACCAACATGTCCCATCTATACTAGTCCCACCTGCCAGCATTTAGTCCATATCCCTCTAAATTTATCCTATCCACGTACTTGTCTAAATGTTTTGTAAATATTGCAATAGTATCTGCCTCAACCACATCCTCCAGTTCATACATCCATTACACAAACTCCTCGGGTTCCAATTAAATCTTTCCTCCCTCACCTTAAATCGATATCCTCTGATTCTCGCTTCCCCTATTCTAGGCATAAGACTCTTCTCATGATTTTGTACATGATAAGATCAACCCTCACCCTCCAAGAAACATAGTCCGAGCCTCCTCAACCTCTCCCTGTAGCTCAGGCCCTCGAGTCCTGGCAACATCCTCATAAATCTTCCAGGCACCCTTTGCGGCTTGACAACATCTTTCCTGTAGCATGGTGCCCAAAACTGTACAAAATACTCCAAATGTAGTCTCACCAACATCTTGTATAACTGCAGCATGACCTCCCAAATTTTATACTCAGTATGTGTAGGAAGGAACTGCAGATACTGGTTTAAACCAAAGAGACACAAAATGCTGGAGTAACTCAGCGTGTCAGACAGCATCTCTGTAGAAAGGAATAGGTGACATTTGGGGTCAAGACTGAAGAAGGGTCTCAACCTGAAACATCGTCTATTCCTTTTCTCTGACTGATGGCGGCCTTTTGGCCCCACCCCATCTACCTGTCAAGGAACCATGTGATTGTATGCCTAGATCCCTCTGCTCTATAACACTCCCCAGAGTCCTACCATTCACCGTGTAGATCCTGCGCATGTTACACTTCCCAAAACGCAACACCTCACATTTTTCTGTATTTAATTCCAGCAACCATTCCTCAGCCCACCTGACAGCCATTTTGACAGCCATCTTCACCATCTACAATATCACCCACTTTCGTGTCATCTGCAAACCTGCTAATCACACGTACTTTCTCTTCCAAATCATTGATATAAATGACAAACAGCAATGGGCCCAACACCGAACCCTGAGGCACACAACTAGTCACAAGCCCCTACTATTACCCCACACTTTCTTCCATGAAGCCAATTTTCTATCCATTCAGCTATCTCACCTTGGATCTCATGCAATCTAACCTTCCAGAGCTGCCTACCATGCAAATCCTTGTCGAATGCTTTGCTGAAATCTATATATACAATGCCTACAAATCTGCCCTATTTAACCTTTTTCGTAACATCTTCGAAAAACTCATACTTGTGAGACATGACCTCCCACATACACAACCATGCTGACTATTCCTAATCAGCCCCTGCCATCCAAATGCATGTATCTCTTATCCCTCAGGATATTATCTAGTAACTTTCTTACCACAGATCTTAGGCTCACTGGCTTGTAGTTTCCAGGCTTTTCCCTGCAGCCGCACTTGAAAAGAGGCACATCATTTGCCACCCTCCATTCTTCCGCCACCTCACCTGTATTTAATTACGACTTGTAATTCTCAGCCAGGGCACCTGCAATTTCCTCTCTAGTTTGCCTCAGTATCTTCAGGTATATCTGATCAGGCCTGGGAGATTTGTCTACCTGTCATGCACATCAGACCTTAAACACCTTTTCGACTGTAATTCTCCGTGGATTGTCACCTTGATGTGGTGGAGAAGCTTGTGTGGTCCTGAGATCGACGCCATCTGGAGCTATGCTCCTGGTAGGGCCACCCATGGCGGTAAAGTCGAGGGGGAGGACTCTGACAAAGAGCAATCCACCCAAGACCTCAACGGTGGAACAGGCGGAGGATGATGGCTGCCCTTAGTGGAGCGTCACAACGGCTGGGACACAGGATGAAGGCTGCAGCAGAAAAGGGTCCCTGGTTGTCTTGGACTCCATGCCACTGGATCCTGACCCAGATCTGTCAAGGACCCTGTGGTGGCTGTCTGTGCACCAGTCTCCCCACGTTAAACAAAGTCACGCACTGGCGTCCTCCACCCCTGAAGACATCTATGGTCAGCCATGACTGAGACATGACTAAGAGCTGACTGCTCTCAAGAAACATCTATTGACTGCCTCAAGTTCCCCAGTCCTCATGTCTTTCCCCACAAAGTTATGTGTGAACATTACCCCAAAAAAGACACAAAGTGCTGAAATAACTCAGCGGGACAGGCAGTATCTCTAGGGCACATGGATAGTTGATGTTTCGGGTCTGGACCCATCTTCAGACCCGAAACACCACCTATCCCCATTCTGCAGTGATGTTGCCTAACCCACTGAGTTACTACAGTAGTTTCTGTCTTTTCTTTTGTAAACTAGTATCTGCAGTCCCTTATGTCTAAAATTACCCCTTGGTGTATTTTAGTAATTGAACTGTGGGATCAACTGTTAAAAAGTCAGTCTTTTTTACTTGAGAAGGCGAACCAGGAAAAGCATTAGAACCGGAATCTTGTTTGACAATTTACACTACTTCTGAATGTATTGACTGTTACTGGAAGAGAGAAGATGGGAGACAGTGAGAATGTGAGGGAAGCATGGAATGCCAACGTCCCCAGGTGTTGTACCTCTTGTGAACAGGTTCACCCACTTAGAAGCTGTCGGGACAGAAGAGGTGTTTACACTGGGCGGCGGACTGGCTTGTGATGCGAATAGGGCTGTTGAGCCAAAACCAAAAAGGCCTAAGGCAGGCAACGCCATTGTAGTGGGAGACTCCATTGTGAGAGGTACGGACAGGGGTTTCTGCGGCAACAGACGGGATGCGAGGATGGTGTGCTGCCTTCCTGGTGCCAGGATCCAGGATGTCACGGACAGAGTGCAGAAAATCCTCAAGGGCGAAGGTGAACATCCGGAAGAGGTAGTGCATGTCAGCACAAACGATGTCGGAAAGAAGGGGATGAATATTCTGCAGCGTGACTTTAGAGAGCACGGAAAAATGCTGAAAAGCAGGACCTCCAGGGTTGTTATCTCCGGTTTGCTTCCAGTTCCTCGTGCTGGCGAGAGCAGGAACAGGGAGATACGGGACCTGAACGTGTGGCTGAGGAACTGGTGCATGGGGCAGGGATTTAGATTCTTAGATCACTGGGATCTGTTTTGGGGTAAGGGGGAACTGTACAAAAGGGACGGATTGCATCTTAACAGGTGTGGGACCAGCATTCTGGCAGGCAGGTTTGCCACTGCTACACGGGTGGTTTTAAACTGAATAAGGGGGGTGGGGTGTCGAATGGGATAGTGGAGGATGGAGTTAAAGGGAAAGGGTTTCTTAAATGTGTGAGCGTAGAGACAGAGGGGTGTAAAATGAGGGTAGAAGCAATAGGTAGCAAGGTGAAAAGTAAAAGTGGCAGGCAGACAAAACCAGGGCAAAAATCAAAAAGGGCCACTTTTCAACATAATTGTATAAGGGGTAAGAGTGTTGTAAAAATAAGCCTGAAGGCTTTGTGTCTCAATGCAAGGAGCATTCGTAATAAGGTGGATGAGTTGAATGTGCAGATAGCTATTAATGACCATGATATAGTTGGGATCACGGAGACATGGCTCCAGGGTGACCAAGGCTGGGAGCTGAACATCCAGGGATATTCAATATTCAGGAGGGATAGAGAGAAAGGAAAAGGAGGTGGGGTAGCGTTGCTGATTAGAGAGGAGATTAACGCAATGGAAAGGAAGGACATTAGTTTGGAGGATGTGGAATCGGTATGGGTAGAGCTGCGAAACACTAAGGGGCATAAAATGCTGGTGGGTGTTGTGTACAGGCCACCTAACAGTAGTAGTGAAGTTGGAGATGGTATCAAACAGGAAATTAGAAATGCGTGCGACAAAGGCAAAACCGTTATAATGGGTGACTTCAATCTACATATAGATTGGGTGAATCAAATTGGCAGGGGTGCTGAGGAAGAGGATTTCTTGGAATGTATGCGGGATAGTTATCTAAATCAACATGTAGTGGAACCAACGAGAGAGCAGGCTATTTTAGACTGGGTATTGAGTAATGAGGAAGGGTTAGTTAGCAGTCTTGTTGTACGTGCCCCCTTGGGCAAGAGTGACCATAATATGGTTGAGTTCTTCATTAGGATGGAGAGTGACATTGTTAATTCAGAAACAATGGTTCTGAACTTAAAGAAAGGTAACTTTGAGGGTATGAGACGTGAATTGGCCAAGATTGACTGGCAATTAATTCTAAAAGGGTTGACGGTGGATATGCAATGGAAGACATTTAAAGACTGCATGGATGAACTACAAAAATTGTTCATCCCAGTTTGGCAAAAGAATAAATCAGGGAAGGTAGTACATCCGTGGATAACAAGGGAAATCAGGGATAGTATCAAAGCGAAGGATGATGCGTACAAATTAGCCAGAAAAAGCAGCATACCGGAGGACTGGGAGAAATTCAGAGACCAGCAGAGGAGGACAAAGGGCTTAATTAGGAAAGGAAAAATAGATTATGAAAGAAAACTGGCAGGGAACATAAAAACTGACTGCAAAAGTTTTTATAGATATGTGAAAAGAAAGAGATTAGTTAAAACAAATGTAGGTCCCTTGCAGTCAGAAACAGGTGAGTTGATCATGGGGAACAAGGATATGGCGGACCAATTGAATAACTACTTTGGTTCCGTCTTCACTAAGGAAGACATAAATAATCTGCCGGAAATAGCAGGGGACCGCGGGTCAAAGGAGTTGGAGGAATTGAATGAAATCCAGGTTAGCCGGGAAGTGGTGTTGGGTAAATTGAATGGATTAAAGGCCGATAAATCCCCAGGGCCAGATAGGCTGCATCCCAGAGTACTTAAGGAAGTAGCTCCCGAAATAGTGGATGCATTAGTAATAATCTTTCAAAACTCTTTAGATTCTGGAGTAGTTCCTGAGGATTGGCGGGTAGCAAACGTAACTTCACTTTTTAAGAAGGGAGCGAGAGAGAAAACGGGGAATTACAGACCAGTTAGTCTAACATCGGTAGTGGGGAAACTGCTAGAGTCAGTTATTAAAGATGGGATAGCAGCACATTTGGAAAGTGGTGAAATCATTGGACAAAGTCAGCATGGATTTACAAAAGGTAAATCATGTGTGACGAATCTTATAGAATTTTTCGAGGATGTAACTAGTAGCGTGGATAGGGGAGAACCAGTGGATGTGGTGTATCTGGACTTCCAGAAGGCTTTCGACAAGGTCCCACATAAGAGATTAGTATACAAACTTAAAGCACACGGCATTGGGGGTTCAGTATTGATGTGGATAGAGAACTGGCTGGCAAACAGGAAGCAAAGAGTAGGAGTAAACGGGTCCTTTTCACAATGGCAGGCAGTGACTAGTGGGGTCCGCAAGGCTCAGTGCTGGGACCCCAGCTATTTACAATATATATTAATGATCTGGATGAGGGAATTGAAGGCAATATCTCCAAGTTTGCGGATGACACTAAGCTGGGGGGGCAGTGTTAGCTGTGAGGAGGATGGTAGGAGACTGCAAGGTGACTTGGATAGGCTGGGTGAGTGGGCAAATGTTTGGCAGATGCAGTATAATGTGGATAAATGTGAGGTTATCCATTTTGGTGGCAAAAACAGGAAAGCAGACTATTATCTAAATGGTGGCCGACTAGGAAAAGGGGAGATGCAGCGAGACCTGGGTGTCATGGTACACCAGTCATTGAAAGTAGGCATGCAGGTGCAGCAGGCAGTGAAGAAAGCGAATGGTATGTTAGCTTTCATAGCAAAAGGATTTGAGTATAGGAGCAGGGAGGTTCTACTGCAATTGTACAGGGTCTTGGTGAGACCACACCTGGAGTATTGCGTACAGTTTTGGTCTCCAAATCTGAGGAAGGACATTATTGCCATAGAGGGAGTGCAGAGAAGGTTCACCAGACTGATTCCTGGGATGTCAGGACTGTCTTATGAAGAAAGACTGGATAGACTTGGTTTATACTCTCTAGAATTTAGGCGATTGAGAGGGGATCTTATAGAAACTTATAAAATTCTTAAGGGGTTGGACAGGCTAGATGCAGGAAGATTGCTCCCGATGTTGGGGAAGTCCAGGACAAGGGGTCACAGCTTAAGGATAAGGGGGAAATCCTTTAAAACCGAGATGAGAAGAACTTTTTTCACACAGAGAGTGGTGAATCTCTGGAACTCTCTGCCACAGAGGGTAGTCGAGGCCAGTTCATTGGCTATATTTAAGAGGGAGTTAGATGTGGCCCTTGTGGCTAAGGGGATCAGAGGGTATGGAGAGAAGGCAGATACGGGATACTGAGTTGGATGATCAGCCATGATCATATTGAATGGCGGTGCAGGCTCGAAGGGCCGAATGGCCTACTCCTGCACCTAATTTCTATGTTTCTATGTTTCTATGTTACTGAGGAATTCCCATGGATATACTAGTTTTGATAATAAAACTTCCCCAATGGATAAAAGATGGTTGCAGGAGTCAGGAAAGAGATAACAATGGGGCAGGCAATCCTAAAGATATTTGTTGCTTTTTAAAAAAAATAGTGGTGATTTTCCCGGGAAAAGTTAGGACTCTTAATGAAAATATTTAAAAATCAAGTTTCCGTAACAGGAAATTCTCATGAAGTGTTTCCAAAGAGAAATCTTGACGTAGTTTTCTCGAAAGGCCAACCCTTTTGGAATTTACGTGAAGGGAGATCCTCAAGTGGTTCTAAGGAGGAAATAAATCTGGAGTGCATTGAAGAGGAATCGTTCTCGGGGTGTGTCAGAAGGAACATTTTTGTGGGCTGTGCTGTATCAATTGGAAATCTTATGGAATGCACTGAGGAGAAAATACCCTGGATTGGGTTCACGGATATTTTTGTTACATACTCTTGGTGGAAGAGTGCTCATAATCTACTTGAGAATATTTATACTAACATGTACGTTGATTTAGAGGAGAATTTCAAGCAGTATTACTAACTGTTTTTAAAGGACAGTCAAGAGTTGACAAAAGTTTTTTAATAATACCCTGTTGTGTTTGACTGTATATTGATACAGAGATGCCCAAAATCAGCATCCACTGAATTAAAAAAGAAAACAATTACACTGACTTGCATTAAAAGCAACACAGCATTTGGTCAGGAAGTGCAAACTATTGGAATGCAAACTCTCTGTGGATGAATCCGAAGGGGATCCTTCAGAATCTGCAGTTGATGGTGTCTCCCAAGAGATTCTCTTGCTGTCATGTGTCCCTTGAATTTTATTGGGACTGTGTCAAGGGGCACAGTTATGAAGCATAATGGGCTCTTTCTGAATGTTAACCAGCAACACAAATAGATAGAGTGGGAAAGAAGGGATATGGTATGCTTGCCTTCTTACGTCGGGACATTGAATAGATGAGTCAGGAGTGCACACTGCAGCTATATGAAACTTTAATTGGGCCACCTTTGGAGGATTGCGTGCAATTCTGATTGGCCCTTTAAAGGAAGTATGTGGAGACTTTAGAGAGAGTGCAGAAGAGGTTTACCAATGTGCCGTTAGAATTAGAGAGCATTAGCTATAAGGAGAAGTTGGACAAATTTGGATTGTTTTCTCTGGAGCATTGGAGGCTGAGGGGGAGGTCTGATGGAAGTAAATAAAATTATCAGAGCATAGACAGTCAGAACCTTTTTTTTCCCAGAATGGAAACGTCAAAGACGAAAGGGCATAGATTTAAGGTGAGAGGGGCAAAGTTTAACGGAGCTGTGCTGAACAAGTTTTGTTTTATACACACAGAGAGTGGTGGTTGCCTGGAAAAATGCTTCCAGGGGTGCTGGTGAAGGAATATAACAATAATGCCATTTTGAGGCTTTTGGATGGGCACATACATATGTAGGGAATGGAGTTATATGGATCACATGTGAGCAAAGGAGATTAGTTTAACCTGGCATCATGTTCGGCCTAGACATTGTGGGTCAGACCTGGGCTGTACTGCACTATGCTCTATGAGATTCTGTCAATGTTTAGTGACTGTTATCAACATTTTAGCAATGTGATTTTGGGTAAGTTCATAGCACATTGAGAATGTATAAAGATTTGGACAATAAATAATTTTAACCATGGATAAAACCATGATTGTTGGAAATTGTCTACTTGATACAATCATCTAAGGTCACATTTCCCCCTTACACGTTTAAGAGTATCACTGAAAATGTTGTCTAGTTAAACCATCAGATTATGTAATTCACAAGTCCTCGTGAAGTTTGCTTTGAAGGATTCCCAAATATCAAGTCAAAAGGAAACTTCAAATAATGCATAGGAAGGAACTGCAGATGCTGGTTTAAACCGAAGACAGACACAAAATGCTGGAGCAACTCAGTGGGTCAGGCAGCTTTTATGGAGAGAAGGAATGGGTGATGTTTTGGGTCGAGACCCTTCTTCAGTCTGAAAGTCACGGGAAAAGGAAATTAGAGATATAGACGATGACGCTAAGAGATAAAGAACAATGAATGAAAGATATGTAAAAAGTAATGATGATAAAGTAAACAGGCCATGGTTAGCTGTTTGTTGGGTGAAAACGAGAAGTTGGTGTGACTTGGGTGGGGAAGGGATAGAGAGAGAGGGAATGCTGGGGCTACTTGAAGTTAGGGAAATCAATATTCATGCCACTGGGCTGTAAGCCACCCAAGCAAAATATGAGATGCTGTTCCTCCAATTTGCGTTTAGCCTCACTCTGACAATGGAGGAGACCTAGGACAGAAAGGTCTGTGTATGAATGGGAAGGAGAATTAAAATGTCCAGCAACCGGGAGATCAGGTAGGTTCAGGCGGGCTGTGCGTGGTGTTCCGCAAAACGATCGCCCAGTCTGTGTTTGGTCTCGCCGATGTATAAGAGTCCACATCTTGAACAATGGATACAGTAGATGAGGTTGGAGGAGGTGCAAGTGAACCTCTGCCTAGCCTGAATGGACTGTCGGGGTCCCTGGACAGAGTCAAGGGAGGAGGTATAGCGACAGGTATTGCAACTTCTGCAGTTGCAGGGGAAGGTACCGGGGGTGGTTTGGGTGGGAAGGGATGAGTTAACCAGGGAGTTGCAGTGGGAACGGTCTCTGCAGAAGGCGGAAAGGGGTGGAGATGGGAAGAAGTGACTAGTGTTGGGATGCCGTTGGAGGCGGCGAAAATTTCAGAGGATTATGTGTTGTATGCGACAGCTGATGGGGTGAAAGGTAAGGACTAGGGTGACTCTGTTTCTGTTGCGACTATGGGGAGGGGGAACAAGGGTGGAGCTGCGGGGTACCGAGGAGACACGAGTGAGGGCCACGGATAGGGGGACATGGGGTACCGTGTCTCTTCGGTACCCCGCAGCTCTGCCCTTGCTCCGCCCTTGCTCCCCCTCATCACAACACAGGCAGAGTCCTCCTAGTCCTTAACTTTCACCCCATCAGTCGTTCACTTGCACCTCCTCCAACCTCATCATGAACATTTTCGCTCAGCCCGCCTGAACCTACCTGATCTCCCGGTTGCTGGACACTTTAATTCTCCTTTCCATTCCAACACAGACCTTTCTGTCCTCAGTCTCCTCCATTGTCAGAGCGAGTCTAAACGCAAATTGGAGGAACAGCATCTCATTTTTCGCTTGGGCAGCTTACAGCCCAGTATTATGAATCTCTCCCTCTCTCACAAATTTTTGGGATGTTTAGTTAAGTTTAGAGATACAGCGCAGAAACAGGCCCTTCAGCCCACCAAGTCCCCACTGATGAACAATCCCCTTATACTAACACTATCCTACACATACTAAGGACAATTTACAATTTTACCAAGTCAATTAACCTAAAAAACCTGTACATCTTTGGAGTGTGGGAGGAAACCGGAGCCCCTGGTGAAAGCCCACGTGGTCACAGGGAGAATGGACAAACTCTGTACAGATAGCACCCGTAGTCAGGAATGAACCCAGGTCTCTGGCGCTGTTAGACAGCAACTCTACCTCTGCACCACCTTGCCGAGTATTTTAATGAGCTTATTTAGTGAGCAGCCTCTTTGAGATGTTCATGAATTTCTATCCAGGCCAGAATCTTTAAGGGGAGAATTGAATTACAATGTTTTCTTTTCAATTCAATACCTGTTGCCTTTTGAACTAGACACAATCAAACTCAGTAGGTTGAAGGGATTAACAAAGGACAGCTTTCAGCTTGCCTATATAAGGTCTGACCTGCAATCACTACTGCTGTCTGCAAGGATTCTCCCTGTCCACCCTGAGCATTATATGGGTGTTTTCACTTGGAAGAAATATTCCCTACTCAAACAGCAGCCATTCCACATCGTTGCAAGTGTAAACTTTAGACTATCACCAATGCCTTAAAGTATTATGTTCTGGTTAAATCTGAGGTCCCTAATTGCAGCTTTTATGGCACATACTTTCTGTGCACAATTATTTTGAACTGTCATTGATTCTGAATGTTTCTGCTGAGAATTTAAAAAAACATTTGTGAAAAATTCCATTTTCCATTTCCATTCATTCCCGAGGACCTTGCTTAAAACCTAGCACTGCAATATCAGTCTACTGTGGCTCGGTATTTTTGAAAAAAATCATATGTCATATAATTGGCATGATGGTTATGCCTTCTGGGTTTAGCTTGTCAAGATTCCTCTTGCCACAACACTCGGAAAATAATAGCAGAATCAATAAAATGGATGAGATATTTGCAGCTGTTGTGTGTCAATAAACCTGCAATAACTCTTTAGTTTGTGCTGACCAGACATGATTCTAAAACCTTCTCAGCAACATTAAACATGCTGATTTGTAAAGAGAGCAAGCACCTTCATGAAAACTAGCAGATTTGTTATTAGTTAAAAAAACTTTCATTATGTTCAAAAATCTCCTCATATTTTAAGTCATTTTCCCCCCCATTTTGTAACCTTGTTACTTTACTAATTAAAAATAGGATTCTGTTCTCACCTTCACATCTATCAAATATTCATGGCATTCCAGCTGAATGTTAAATAAATCTTGCTATTAGTGGGTGTCCTACGTGAATACACAGATAAGATCTGAAGAATGGATTCTATAATTACTGTATATTCTCTGCATGTCAAAGATGATTAATGGTGTTGGCAAGTGCCTAATATATTCTGAATTTTAATCTTCTGCACAAAACAATTTTTCAAAATAAATTTGAATGTTGTCAATCATTTACTAAAGTTTGAAAGTTTTGTAAATCAAGACAACTCAATCAATGCTCAGCTTAAAACAAAACACCAACATTTAGCGGGAAACAAATTTCTAAGTGAAGCCTATTGACAATCATCTGATCATCTCTCTATTTTTTGTTATGTGTCATACATGAAAGACCAAACTTGCCTTCACACAACTGGTCCAACATCAAAGTTACATGCTTCCGGCTTGGCATGATTCTAAAATATCAGCGAGCTTCAGCAACATCACACTTTCAACTGAGCATTCAGTCGTCAGGAAGGTCAACTCGTGATGTCAAGTAAACATGTTGAAACAGCAATGGCCTTTCAAGTTATTAATAATTTCACGATTCTTTGGTGAATCTTGTGAGTCAGCATTCCAAAGAGCCACTTTTCTGCATAATTATTAGTGTCTTGGTCTAAGAGTTCGAAAAGCTGCAATTCGTCAGCCACACCTATCAAGTACTCCTTTTCTGAAGTATAATTAGGAATGTCCATTACTACAACCATATCCTAAATTCATCTATTAAATTTTTTGTCAAACAGTGGGACAAACATGGTTTTGTGCCCAGCTTCATTCATTGAGACTAAAAATATGTTTGGCTTCACAAACACATCCTGTTGTGAAAGAACATCCCAGAAACATACAGTGAGATCACATCCAGCCAGCATCGTGTAATCAACATCAAAAAGTGAGGAAGGGAAACAAACATGTAAAAATTAGGACTGTTATCACTAATAATGCAGTCGAATCTTCTTGTATAGATGACCTCATCTGTGAAGGGTCAATATTTTCATCCCTTAAAAATAAAGGTTCTAATACGAGACCATTTTTTTCACATTCATTGAACAAATGGTTCACTGATTTGCACCGTTATTCCTTATCATTACTGACTTCCTTTCTCGCTGCTGAGGCACACTGGTATGCTTTTTTTTTTTTTTAAACTAAATTAGCCGCATGCACAGAGCTATACATGACCAAATAATGGGAAAATAAACAAACCAAATGTGCCCTCAATAATGGTCAATTTGAAAACTTTCCAATACATACCATTTATCAACCAATTAAAAATGCACAGTCTTGGAAACAATTACCTAATTTAAAATGTATTTTAAATATAATTAAAATAATCCTATATGCTTTAGTTCCATTTCATTGTGCACATTCAGTTTGAATTTTAAGGGATGCAGCCATAATGGTCTGCATTATGCTGGCTGATTTAATTTTTCCATATAATCATTTTCAATTCTGTCATTTCGAATCACAACAAACTTAGATTCATCACAAAATATTGTTTTTTGAAGCACTAAATATTGTATGCATATAAATGATCAGATCTTGTGTTCTTACCTTGTACAGCTTGACTGCTGCCTCGTGCCTATGGTTGGTGCAATGAAGACGCAACTTATCCACACTGTTAGTATAATAGTCACAGGCATTGCATTTCAGATGCACGGGATTCCCAATAGCTACACACTTCAGCCTCCATTCATTAGGTTTGCCACCTTCTCTGATGTGGGCCACCAGCTGATACTTCTGCATGTGTTTGTCTGTCTTACAATGGAGTTGAAAGTTGGCCTTCAGCTGAGTGTTGTAGTTGCAGAGCTTACACTGGTAGACGTCTCCAATCACAGCCTTCCACTCCTCTTCAGGGAGTGAACGTTCACTGTTCACATGCAAGCTCAGGGCCTCCAGGCTGTCGGAGGTAAATCTGTTGCAAACAGCACACTGGAACAACCTCAGAGAAGGGTCATTGATGTAAGGTGAAATCTCACTGGCAGTAAGGAAGGATAGGTCATCGCCCACTAGCTGACCACTTGCAAGCCTCATTTCAGGTGGTAGCTCGCTAGTAACTGCAAAGAGAAAGGAATCAGAAGGAAACAGTTTGCTGTTAAAGTCCAAAAGCACATCCTATGAAGCAGAAACAGAAAGGAATTGCTTGAAAAAAAACCTTGAGGAGTTTGCTTTCTCTGGAGCTTAAACTATAAAAAGCTATTATAGGATTGAATGAGGATCAATTGCAATTATCCCTTTCAACTCTGAAATTCCCTCATCAGGTAACTTTAATTACTCCTATTGGGCATGATGTCATCCCTGAATTTGTATTTTTAAAGGCGTGTAAGTTGATGAATATCAAAACAAAATTGTAGCACATTTATAAGGGCCCCAATTTACTTTCACTTAACTAACTGAAGTTACAGCAAGAATCACCAGTCCTGAAAAATTCCTGGGAGCAGCTCCCTTTACTTCAGCGTTACTTTGCTGTAAGTGCCTCAGAAACTCTATTTACACAGCAATGCTTGCAGATCTAGAGTAGCTCCCAAAAATTTCCCAGGAGTGCCGAAACATTTCTATGTAAAATATTACATTAAAAAAAAATCAAAAGCATTGGTGTTAAATTCAGAATTACAGCAGCACAACAAATGCATCCAAACTATGAACCATCTCACTTAAATTTTGCACCTTCATGATCAGCATTAAAATAAGAATCTTTCAATAATGGAGATCACTAGATTCTCAGCACATTATTAATTGTGCAGATTTATCATTCTGAGAGAGACATAAAATGCTGGAGTAACTCAGCGGGACAGGCAGCATCCCTGGAGAGAAGGGATGGGTGACGTTTTGGGTCGAGAACCCTTCTTCAGACTGATTATCATCCTGAGCTGAGGTATTTGTCATTATATTTTTGCTTATTAACTACTGACATATTAAGCAGGCATTGATACAGGCCAGAGAACTTCATTTTAAAAATAATTTATTTGCCTTGACAGTTACTCAATTTCACAAAACCAATCTCAACTGAAACATAAAATCTTCAAAAGAAAGTATTTTTTAGTAAGGAGAGAACAGATTGCGAACAAAAATAAAGCAAATGACATGTTTGCACAGATATTGCACAAAGTGTAAAAACCCATCTTCCTCAGCATGAAAAGTTTTAAAGCTCAATTCTTAATTAATCTACACAGTGGTCAATCATAACAAAAGGGGCTCGTCAACATTGGGAATTACACCAAAAGTAAAGCGAGATTAAATACATGCATATATAAATTAACACGATGACCTTTCTGCCTAACAGAACATATATATTTGAATGCAATATTTTACGGTTAAGGAACACTCCTGATTACAGCTGGTGATGGAAATTCACAAGAAATATTTAATTCTAGTGGGTAAAAGATGGTTCAAAAAATGAATAGGAAATTAACAGGTTAACAAAGTGGAATGACAATTGCAAATGAAAGAAAACAATGCCAATAAGCACTGACCTAGTCCTGATGCCATAGCTGAAGCTTTTGCAGGATCAAGCTGGAATGGATTTAGCATAAATTGCGGGTCAGCTGGACCTTCCAGTTTCAGACCTGTCATGCCTATGTTTTGGGCCAGATAGTACTGGTAAAGCTCGGCCTCGGCAGGTGCCAGGCCCAAGTGCAGACTGTGCTGGATTTGTTTCATGTTCTGCTGCAAGAGCATCATGTTGTGCATGTGCTTTTCACTCGTCATGTGGATGCGAAGATTCCTCGCCACGTTGGTTTCATAATCACACACCTCGCACCGCCAGGTGGGCTTTTGTTTTGGTTTGGATGGGGATGGTGTCCCGCAGTTGCTGAGGCTAGATGTAGGTCCTGGAGCAGTGTGCACAAAGATTTGTTCTCCGCCGCCGTTCTGAAGGTTTTGAACATTGTTTAGGTGCTTGTCTGACTGCATATGAATACTGAGGTTGCCTTTGGTAGTTGTAGAGTAGTTACAAACCTCACAGCGGAAGGGTTTATAGCCACAAGTGTAACTCTCACCCCTGGCTAGCCTAGGGTGAGGTTGCCCAGTCGTACAATACACACAAGAGCTGCCAGGCTCAGGGTGTTTTTCCTTCATATGTGCCTCAAGTGTTTGTTGATATTTGTAGTGCCAGTTACATTTGGGACATTTCAATGTCTTACACGAGTTCCGTGAATGCATCATAGTCATATGGCCACCTAAAGATCGTGATGAGCCAAGGACCGTGTCACATTTGGGACACTCAACACTGCTTCCTGGTGGACTGTCACCTGCCCCTAGTGTGCACGGGTTGCAGCTGTGCTGGTGATGAGAACCAGGACTATCATCATCTCCATGGATCGAGTCATTTGGTTGAGGGGTTGTGGCATAATCTTTACCGGCACCAGCAAAGTCCTTGCCACCAATGCTATAGATATTTTCACTGCAACTATCCCTGTGTACAGGATGCTGCTTTGCCTTGTCCAAGGCATCAAAAACAGTCACCGAGGAAGATGTACCCTTTTCATTTAAATTTAGCATACTGGGCATTAAAGGAGACATAGAAATGCTTTGGTTTGAGATAGGGAAATCTTTGCTACTATTACGGTCCACTAATCCACTTGACAACAATGCCTCGTCATCATCGAGTTCATTGGAATATGTGTCGTCGTCTTCATCATCATCCATTTGCTCGATGGGCTCACTTTTGATTTGTAACTCTCCATCTGGATGCAAGACAAATGCTTCTTTTGCTCTTTCACAGTTACTCTCTTGGTCCTTGCTCCCTGACAACTGTTTTGACCCAGATGACGAGCGACTGAAGGAAGCTGAGGTAATTGGGGTGGTCAGAGCTGAACAAGACAATCCCCCCAGGTTTGCTTCAGCTTTGTGCACTGTGTTCCCGAGTGACTGATCTGATGAACCGGCAGTGCTCGCGCTTCCTTTCAAGAATGCAAGACCTGCCTGAAAAGAATCACCATTTTCTACATGAAATGCACTCCACAATCCACGGTAGGTTGGATCGGGACCTATGAGGTTTGCACTAGAAAAACGTGGATGAATAGAATTTGAATTTTTTGGTTCCAGAAAGCTTATTAGAGGTTCCTTGTCTTTGCCTATCCCCTGTATGATGGCAGAAATATATTTATTATTTAGGAGCTTCTGCTCTTCTTCATTGAGGCCCATCCGATGGTCATGCACAGCATGGGTTACAAATGACTTTACATAGCCAAAAGACAACTTGCACAAGAAACACATCAAAATAGGTTTCCTTTTCCCATCACTAACACAACCATCGAATTTGGACAAGTCCACATTGTTAGGAACATCTTTGGACACGCAGGAGTTTTTGGCCAAGCCGTCGCTGCTAAGATAATCTTTCTCACTACTATGCCGGACATCATAGACGCGGAAACTGTGCAAGACAGGACCGACTCCTGCAAATGCTGAGGTATTTGGGAAAGCCTGTTCGGCAGGAAATTGTTTCCCGAGGGATGAAGCAATATGAAAAGTGTTGATGACTTGCGGGTAGAACGACATTGGTGTAGCGGTTGCTTGCTCATTCTTTTCCCCAGCTGCTGTGAGCGAGTTCAGAAAAAGTGCCGAGGGAAAGAGCTTACTGTTCATTTCTGGCTGCACGTTCTTCCCACTGTCTTTGGAGTCCTCTATTATAAACGCCGACCCATCAGGTTGGTAAACTATCTCCCCTGTCAGATTCTCCACATCGCTATCCTCCAATTCACTTATCTCGCTGTCATTGTCATCCTTCAGAAGAGGAAGACGGGCATTCGGGCAGTGATGCTCCATGTATTTCTGTAAACTTAAGAAAGAAGTGGCACATTCGTTGCAAGGGATCTCTTTCGCTGAGGTAACCTGAGTGGTGGCAGCATTCTCCACGCCGAAATCCAACAAGCTTTTGCTTCTGTGCTCGTCTGTTCTCAGGTTGTCATCCGTGGCGCTACTTTTCCTGTCAGCCTCCATCCCTGCAACTTTCTCTGGCACCTCATTATCAACTTGTGTCGTTCCACATAGCTTTGAAGTGTTATGCCCATTTTCCTGCCTAGCGATAGTAGGGGAGTCACAGGTTTCCATGGCAATTGCTACATGGGAATCTCATTTCATCCAGCCTGTCAGGGACCTGAATAAACAAAAAAATAAGTTGAGAGAAACCATTTTATTAAATAATATTATTCTCCAATAGCTCATCCCTAGTTTACAGACTATAGAAATTTGATATCTAGTACAAGGTGGACCAATCCAATTTGAAATATGGATCTAAACACATTAGCCTTTAACATTTTACTGAAGCAATACGTTAAAAATTGTTACATTATTTATTTCTCCCCTTAAAGTACATACACAATATTTAATTTATTGATGTTTTATATTCTGTAGTCACCTATATAATATTTCTTCAATATAAAACTTTTAATTAACTAGTCTATCATACACCAAAAAAACAATTTCCTATAAAATCATACTGTCACAGTACTGATGCATTTGTAATGATCTGGAGCTTCAAGAGCAGTAATCACTCACACAAATAACATGGCAACACATCCAAAATACTTCACTTTTCAATACAGGCAGCTCCATAATAAAACAAGAGTCTTAATCCATAATCCACAAGCAAGTCATAATGTATATCCCAACAATGTGCAAAGATCAAAATCAAGCTATAATGTGGGTTTTTGTTCCAACAGGCATATGTAATTGTTGAAAAATACAAGACAATTTTATGCTGTCACCATCTTCCCTACATGTTAGCTAAATGCTAATGCATTCATTTGCAAAAGTACAGCCCTAACAATGTTCTCCTTAAAAATACACATGAAGAAAACACCTAGAACTGATAGGTTACCTCTCTTCACTAAATGCTTTCAAAAGGCTTTCAGATGGTAAAGTTGCGGTGGGCTTTTTATTTTCCTTTTACGCACACAGACTTTCAGTGAATTTGTCAGCGAAAACACGAGAGAAAAGCAAATTATTATAATGCCAACAGGAAAAAAAAGACTGAGCTCTTCTTTGCTTCACATTTGACCAAATAAATCAGCTTACTTCAAATTTTCCTTCTGTGAGAGCTCTCAGCAGGTATCTAACAAGCCCTGATTAAGCACCAATCAGGATTCTTCCACATGCTTCAGCTACTTCAATAGGCATAGAAATAGAAATTAATATTTAGTGCATCCAGTCCTACCATCCTTGGGGAAAATCAGTGGCAGTTAATTTTTTTGTTTCCTACTGTAAAACGTAATGAACACCATTTCAAATACAATTTTGATGTTGTCAGTCCTGGTGGGGTGCCCATCTCTCATCCACTACCTCAATCAACTTCTCTCCTATCTTTAAAGAAATCATATAAAAGCAGCGATGATGAAAATCCTTCAATCATTTTCTCAAAGCAGGTATTGGAGCCAATATATTTCCTTTAGTTGGAACACAGATGTAGTCTGTAAAGGCCCTATCACTATTTCACAGAAGGATAATGCACGGGAAGAACAGTTAAGGTAAGAAAAAAATGCTCTGGCTCTCCTTCAGCCTCATTGTCCTCATTGGACTGCAAATACTGTTGAATTAATTTCATACCTAGATCCCGAGCCTCTGGTTGTTGCAGATCTCCACATTTGCAGAATGATGGCACTATACACACCATCAGGTGCCACTGAGGTTGGTCAGCCACTTCAATGCTAACTCCTCATACACAACAAAGGCTTTGAGCAAGATAAAGGATAGCCCACTGTACACCTTCAGGGACCAATGTACAAGGATTCCCCAAAATTAAGAAAATTGCCATGTGCAATGTCAATAAGCCAGGATAATTTTGTACTATATAGCCATGAATAAAACAAAATATTTACTGCTATGAAACACTTGGGGAGCAGAAACTGCTCCGTGTTGTGAACATAATGCTCTAGTATGCAGCAATTTAGGAGATTAATTTAAAACAACTCCTGACTAAATAAGGCTTGGGGGATGCACTTTGCTATTAAACATTGAAGAATAGCTGCTTAAATTTTTTGCCCTAATCAAATCTAATCTCTTCAGCCAAGTCAAAGAGGAAAATGATCAGTTTAAGAGACATCAGAAGATTTACACAGATTGAAAATGAATTAAAATTAGTTTTGCTGTCTAAGATGGGCTAAAATGACAGTCTAATTGCCTCTGAATTGAATATCATAAAGCTTAGCGTGTAATTTTAATCATTGATGAGCTCCAGGTTAATTATGCTCATGGCTTGCATGCAGCATAAAAAAGCATCTCTGAAATGAACCTCAACACAAAGACCATGAAAACCTAATAATTTTCTAATTAGTTCACACATGAGCACATTTACCTCTCTCTGCATTTGCCAATTTAGCACCAACAATATTTGCATCGGAAATTAGGCTATAGTTTTTTGGAGCATTATACATTGCTCCTAACAGTAACAGAAAGTATCAGCAGAATAAGCCAGGCAGACGTGAACACCCTTTGAACCTCAAGAATTCACAGCCATAATGGGACGTTTTTTTTAGTCTGCATTTGGCAACTTTGGACAGAAACAAACTGGGTTCAAATGATATGTGCTCTTGCCATTTTCAACATAAAGCAGGCTCTCGGTACTTTTTATTTGGTGATCAGGCAGGACCAGACTTGACTATCTCCGCTTGTTAGCACATACTGTACATTCACCAATATCCGCCAACACTGAATAATTTACATCGGAAATAAGCTCTAAACATGTTGTACTGTGTAGAGGACTCCTATTTCATTTCATCATCTGAAAAAAACACACTGAGAAATGATATGTCTTTGCTGCCTTGCAAATAGTTCTACCCACAATTTCAGAAAGATGCAGGGCAGTAAAATATTAAAGGCATGGTATAGAACATAGACAAAAAATTCAATTAAGACAATTATTGTTGAGGGTTCGTGGGGTGGGGGTGGGGGGGGGGAGATAAAATTCTGCATTGTGTTGAAACAAGCCAAAATGCAGCAGACTATGATTTGTAATATGGCATCTCTCAACACTTCAAGCACTAAATGACTCTATGGGGAATGTCTCCATGCTTCTGGGCAATACATTGCAAATCATTATAAACTGATAAATTATAAAATATGCTATATGCATCTGAACACTGATCTTGATTCCTGCCGTTTGGACATGCATGGTTTATACAGCCAACCAAACCAAACCCCTTAATTCTTCTTCAGACAATAGCAGGAGAAACTTTAACATCTAAAAAGTCTTAACGTATGCTTTTGATGTTTTATCTGTAACACATTTGCAAGAGTTAAAATAAATGCCACCTTACTTACACACATTTTTAATCTTGATCCATAATCCTAAATTAATGCTTATATCTATTCCTTACATTGTTCTAATCAAATTTTTATAATAACAAAATTTAAAATCTTCTTTACAAACAACTGACTTTCACATGTGATTGAATTGCCGACTTCTCTCTTCCTCCTTAGCAAATACTGGTTGAATGGCTACGAGCAAAATAATCGATACTCCTACACTAAGATTAACTGACAAAAAGTGTACATGTTAAACAATAGGGCAATGTCTCTGCACTGAATGAATGTTCAGTTCCCATTGGAACAAAGAACTAGAATCACAAATGCCAATTATACCTCTGTTTTTTAATTGAGATTGTCCCAGCCTTCTTCTCTTTTCCAGTGAGACACTGTTTGAGAAGTGATTAAAAAGAATGTGATCTGATCAAGAGAAGAGAATAATGGCAGAAGAATGCGAGGTTTGCCACACTGTTAAGTGCTGGGGGAAAAAAAGGCCAATAGATTTCTTGGCCTTTTGTTTTTCCATCTGCTGTTTAGTTCCTTTATTTAACTTCAATTATTTACTTGTAGTGTTAGGGGCAGGTTAAAAGTTAGCCACATAAAACACCAGTTTGACTCACGTAAAGTTACAATTTACATAACTCCCTTAAAACCCAAACACAATTATGCCAGAATTATATCAAGTTTCCTAAAGGTCATCACTGCCTCTGCTGTGGCCTTTTTCCCCCCATACCAAATCCGCTATCAATATGTCATACCAAGTTAGGCAAAGACAAAAGAGAGGATCAGTGTGAAAACTGCACATATATCTAATCCTGACAAAGGAATGAATAGACCTTCACAAGTGTAATTATACTTGTTTATTTGTTGCCAGATACAAACGACTGATGAAAAATCCATCAAAGCAGACTGGCACCGAGCCCTTTCCTTGCTAAATCCACATTTCGATTCCATTCAATGTTTTTTTAAAAAGTAAAGTACAAACTTTTGCCTTAATTTTTGACAATTCTTTGACACAAATGCAGTGTTATTAGGTACATTCGAAAAATACCCTTCCTGGGCTGTAACCTCCTTTTGTCTTTTGCAGAATCCATGTTCAGAAGCTGCATGAGTGTGGTACATGGTTTGCTGGTCATGGATTGTGAAGAATTAAACAGCTTTTTGCTGCCCTCATCTTTAGCATGCATTTCAATCCAGGTACCATATTTTACATAAAAGACAATAATTATGTTTGATTACTTCAGCTTTTTCTATCTAAAGTAATGTGCCGTTGGTCAACATTCTCCTTTATATTCTCAGTCTACTGGCCATCATCGTTCAGAGCATTTGAAGTTGCTCAGAGGATATCATCAGCCACATGTTCTGGTAGCCTACGTTAACCCATGTGATGGAGATTTTTCATGATATCCCTATTGCACACTTACATAAACAAATTTACAGTGTAGCAAGCCAGCAGCTTATTGCATTACCGATATAGAAAATGTGACTGTTTTAACTTGCTATTAATGCAGAAAATATGTTTTCAAAAACTAAGATGTTTCGTGGTCATTGAATACAACATATTTCTGTAATTATCCAACCATTTTTTTCTGAGAAACTACACATTCTTTCACTATCTAAAAGGAACAATTAAGGTAAAACAATCTGCATAGCTAATGTATTAGTGGGCTCTCCAATTTAAAACAGAAAAGCTGTAATTTTATTTTGCTGGCAATCTGGAAACACTCTGGAGTTAATTACAGCTGATTTGAAGTGAACCACACAAACAAAGGGCAGCCTATGTCCAGACAATTATACTGCATTAACCAGCTTAGAGCTTCCTGCTGATGTTTCAGGGCTCTTCTATTACACCCCTCTACCTTCCCAGCACGATAGAAAGTGCTCCTGCAAGGATGAATTAATGAAGAGAACTGCAAAAGAATGTGTGACGACCTTTTTGGACTTGGCAAAAACTTTCCGCCCAAGTCACCACAAAGACGCGGAAGGTAACTAAGTTTGAATGGAAGACTGAAACAAAATATACATCTGTCTTGTAAAAGGTGAAGAAATTAAACATAAAGATTTCAAAGAAAAATAACTATACAAATATAGATAAATAAAGGGAATATTTGTATCTTTATGCTACCTAGCCTGTCGAAGTTTGTCTTTGATATTGTTCTGCTCCTGATTAATCAAGCCAGTTGTTCTGTACCAATAATCAGTCAACATGTGACATTTGCAACCTTGGCAGGACTATCTCTACATATTTAATTCTAAGAATAAATGCAGCTTTTGGGTTATGCTGGAAGTAAAGTAAATGACATCAGATTATACCATTTATAGATTACAATTGTGATCCAATGTCTTTTATAACAACCTACTTTTCTTTTAAGTAATCAATGAATTGCCACACAAAATAATCCACTGCCAGGATATTAACGTGGTCTTCCCATTCATAAAGGTACAACAAGTCGCAGTGTAACAAACTATACTAACACAAACACCGTCTTGCAGCAACTTTTCCTGTATCTTGTCTCATATGTCTGAAGTTCAATAGTTGTTAAGACATCCCTGCCATTAGAAATCTCCTATCTCTTTCACCTCATGTAGTTGGTGCAACAGACAAACTGGCTGCTCTTATTAACAATCCAATGTTTCCTCAATGTAGAATATACAGCATTTTCAGCATAAAATCGGTAGCACGGGCTGTCATTTTTTTAAAAGTGGAGTGACAATGTTGAGATAAATCTGTAAAAAGATTTACATTTTGAGGAAGTAATATGATATTATCTTTACATGTAAAAAACAACACGTATTTTTAAGTGTGCTGTTTTCATCTTCCTCTTCTTATAGCGCCAAACCCTTTAACTGAATTGATCAACATCCAAAATTACCTTTAGTTTGAAGTATTGGAGTGTTATACACAAAGGGCGGGATAAGGTTGGTAACCAGACTTTGTCTGATATGTGAAGAAATCAGAATCAGCGCCTGAATGGAAAGTGTACAGCCCTTGCTGCTGGTCTGCTTTTGATATGGGGAAGTGGTATACAGCAGAATTGGGCACAGATGAAATGGATGGATTTTCATGTGTGTCTAACAGCCTCATGTACATTAATCACCCTCCCTTTGTCTCATCCATGCGAAGAAGGATTAGATTTAAAATGATGACTGGTTAATCCCTTTGATTTCCCTGTGCTAAATAAATATTAATCTACAAGTCAATCACATCTTATATTATAATGCAAGGTGTACACAATATGAAAGTACTGCATACTGCAGCAGCTTTTACAAGCATTCATCTGAGCATAACATCATTCTTTTACCCCTTAACAAGACAAAATTGTTCCTGATCAGGATTCAATTCAATAAAGTTAACAATTCAGATTCAGATATACAAATTAACTCAAATCATGCTGCCATTACAAATCAAGAGCATGGGCACGGTACACTATTCTGGACTACTAATGAACAATTATTAATGCCATGTTTATTTAAGACTCAATACTCAGAATCTGTAATTTCACTTTACTTCAGTCCCTCATAAACACTGAGAGGCCACTTGGATCACTTTGAAGGACAACGCAGGCAATAAGTGAGAAAACTGCTGTCCCCCTGCTTTTAATTTGTGCAGTTTTCCAGTTACTACAGGTTTTGACATTTTCACTCAGAGTTATTTATGTTCATAACAGATCCCGATATAATTATTAGGTAATTTATTTCCAGTGATGACTCCTCCTAGAGCCACCTAACCAGAATCGCCATAAATGTTAAGAGTTCAAAGCTGATCTGCCACAGATCCAGCTTCAAGGCTAGTTCTACTGTAATTATCTTCATAAAACGTAATCACAGACCAGGTACCCAAGTGGGCATTCCAGAGCTATTAGCAAAGTTTTTGCAGCAAAATCTTTAGTGAAAAAAGATAGGTGTAACAGGAATATAGGACCTGAACTTTGTTATTAAAAAAGTCATTCATTTACGTTGATATATATGGGTTCTGTCCACGGTTAGAGCTATAGTGTGATCTGCAATACTACTGTCGCCATTCTTAATTCAAAAAGTCCTCAGGAAAATGATCATGCACTGAATGAGGTTTTTTAAATGTAAGCACAGCACTACAAATAATGCAAAAGTTTAAAAATGACACTTCCCTATAGACGATTAAGCCAGTAAAACTATGCGAATAAAGCGTACCATATATTCTAAAACTGAAATGACAAACAGGCAAAACACATAGGAAATGAACGCAAGTTGTTTTGTGAAAGTTATACTCAAAAGCACTAAATATAAATAGATCCTCCCCTCCCCCCAAATGATGGTTCAATTTTGTATACTGTTTGTATATTAAACTTTAACGCTGTTTGGGCCGAAGGGAATCAAATAATTAACTGCATTCAGTGATAAACAATTAGCTCACTCTCCAAATGGCATTCTGCTTAAATGTTAGCGCTTACTATGCAGCAGCCGAACAACATCCAACTTCAAGTTACAATTAAAACTACTTTCGTCAGAATGCTTTGAATGCTTAAAGCACTTTACACAAGTTCTTCATGTATGCATTAGAATTCAGCTTGGTTTCATCCTACACATTTTCAAGGGACTTGGCTTACTTTCTGCCATGGATTTTCTCTCCTTCCCTGAAGGTAATACGTCCTTCATGGAGAATGATTCCATTCACCCTCTGGTACTTTTCCCAAGTTGCCACCACTCGTGGAAGTCTTGTCAGAAGCGGCAACCTGCCATTTCTTCACGTGGAGCCGCGCAGTTGAACCCGACACTGCCCTCATTCAGTATCCCACACATACGTCAATTTCAGCAAGGGACGACGTTGGAGACCAGGCAGAAACAGGAGCCCCGGCAGTAGTACTCCCCTCTTGTAACCCCCAGCGGTCCGCCAGCAGACTCCACACAGAACAAGTGCTGAGTTGAAGCTTTATCCCTGTCCGCTCCAGCGACCTACTTCCTTGGAATGTGTGTGTTGTGTCTCTCTCGGACGCCTGCCACAACTTTGGTAACTGATCCGTGGATTCCGTTGAAATTACGGCGGAGAATTCCGCGGAAACTCCGTCGCGTAATGAAGCGGTGGATTTCGTTTTGAATCACCTTCTCTGCATTCCTGTCCGTGCATCACGAATTGTTACCTTTCACATAAGCACCTCATTCTCTTTGGTTGCACCGTTCCGAGCTCTCTCAAAATTCAGAGTGCGTCCAAGCTTCTGAACCATTGGCTGCAATCTCCGCTACAAAAGAGAAATGACTAATTGATTTTGCAGTGATTTATATTTTCTGAGGTTGCAAACTACTTCAACGCGCCAGTTTCTCGGAGGAACACAACATGCGACTGAAGTGAAAGTCTCACGCCACAATAGCTCTTGAACCAGCATCGTCTAACTGGTGTGATGAAATACACAATGATGAGGAAAGTGCCGCCTTCCGATGGGCTCCTCTAGAAATGGACAATTATTAACACAACCTACCCTTCCTCCGACAGCGAAGAACGACAAGAGTCAATCGCAAGCTGGACCCGCATTGTCTGCGGGACAAACGGCCACTGTGGCAACTTACAATATTCAATTCCATAATAAATATTATTGATGATTGATTTAAAGGGATGCTTTATTGGCATAAGGTGGCATCCTAAACTTTATTTAGGTGGGGTGGGGGGAGAGCTAAAAATTAGAAATGTGATTCTTTTTATTAAAGCTACACATGCAGCCAAAGATAAAATGAGATGACACAATCGAGGTCTCGGGCTGATTCTTTAAGGGGCAGTGTAACTCTGTACGCACAAAAATAAAGCATCGGAATGAACAACTTCAGCGCCTCGGTGTTAGAGCGATTAGCAAGTTTAGTTGTCTGTATAATGAAGGCAAATGATTAGTGAGAACAGCAGCTGAGGACTTCATCACCGCAACAAGAGTTAAAGTTTATGACAAGACAGTACCTAAAGCAGGATGTTGATTAGGTTTCAGGTTTAAGTGCAAACAGACAATAAATGGCTGTAATTAACAACGCATCAGGACATTCAATATTAATTGTGCAGCCAAGGAACGCTTAAAAACTACAGTTCTTTGTTGTTGACAATATTTCTGCTATTATTTCAAATGAGAATGTTATATAAAAATTACAAAAGTCATTGGAAATCTTCCGGGCAGAAAAAATAATTCAACATTAATATTGATAGTTTTCAATACATTTAAATTGTTTAAAAAAGGGAATCTCCTGAAGGAACCACAATGATAGATTTAACCAAGATGGCTTCTTCTGGTCTGAAGTATTTACAGAAATTGCAATATTGTTATTTGGATTTGAACTTGATATTTCTTTCTGAATCATAATTTAATTATTCAACAATGAAGAAAAGCAGAAAGGGGGTGATCCAGTTGCTTCTATTTTTAACTCATTATACCTTTCAAAACATGTATTGCCAGACAATAATCAAGCCTCTTTTCGATAAAGTCAGTTGGTTTTTGTTCCTCTTAACGAATGATCTATTTGTCTTTGAGCTGTGAGAGTTAATATAATAAACAATTGTTCTCAATGTTGCAACAATATTTATAACCTTAAACCATTTGAACATTTCTTGGGAGTATTTCATTCAGGGTCTGTGCATCTGCCATATCAATTATTGAACCGTTTTTAATAAGCTAACTGGCAACATAAAGGCAAAACAGTGAAATTAACTATTATTTAGAAATGATCTTTTATAATGCCCTTGAATTATCTAAAATACATGGAAACAGAATTCTCTTCTGCAAATCCACAGTTTACGCTTAACTGCCTTAAATACAGCATTTTTATATTTAATTTATTTGCACTGTTAAGCTATCGCTGAAGTCTAATGTCACAACCCCATCTTTATCCTTCCGAATCCTACTTTATCAAATGTTACCATCTTGAGAATATATAATCTCAAGTTTACTAACCCTGCATCTCCCCAGAGCTCCATTTATGTTGGTCCCGAACACTGCACAAAAGTGGCACTGAAAGGCCTTTTGCCCCCTTTGGTACTCACAGACTCATTGGTCTTGACATTTTCACTTCATCCATGACAAATGATCTCATGACTGCGATCAGATTGCACAAGATGACCACTTTATCCACAACTAAATCATTAGCTTCTATCAGTGCATTTTCCTGATGTGCAAAAAGATTCCATCCCATTAGCACTCATATCATCATTTTCCAAGATTCTGATTTTTTTGATGTTGCCTTTAAAATAATGCTCATTGGCTGATAATACCTGCACATATATGCAATATCTGCTGAGACCCTTCCACTTTAGATCAGACAGGATATGAGAAGACTACTTAGTAAGTGCTTCTCAAGGGATTTCAGTGACTCTACTCAACCTCTGCCCCACTGTAAACAGTGCTGCAGAAATCTTGTCTGTTGTGTATCCTTCCCTTGTTTCAGGGAAAAGACGGTGGTGGGGTTAGGGGGTTGTTGATGATGGACTTTAGAAATTGGGAGGTAGATTACACTCTACTGCATTACTGTAATGTTTCCTTGCATTTTATACCCAACTGCTTAGACAAACAGAAGTTGTCAATTTTACACACTTTGATACCAATGACAAATATTTACACTGCGAATGTCAATTAAATGACAGTTAAATTTTCAATATACAGATCAGAAACCCAAGCCTAATCAAAATTACTAAGGATGAACTCATCTTAAAATAAAAACCTTGATGTTGAGGTGGAAAGAATCTACTTTTATTTTCACCCTGTCGATTCATGTTTGACTTAGGGCTCAGCTACAAGATGACACCTTCAAAAGTGGAGTTGACCTTCTCCTCTGTGAAGTACTATCTATGGTGGGGGCAACACTTCAAGTGATGTTCTTATTGGCACCTAACCCTTCTTATTGGCCCAAGGACAAAGCGAAGTGGCATGTGAAGCCTGGTTCATGAATAAATCGAGGTGAGCTGGAGAAAGTGCTCCCTGTGATTTGCTTGTTGACAGCGAGCACTTAAATGGGCCTCTAAGACCAACAACACTTGGCAGAGCTTAATGACTCCAGCTTTGCAACCTGCATCATTTCAGCAAAAGAACCCCCTTACCATTCTTTTATACTACTTCAAAACCTAAAGATCTGTACCAACACAGTGCTTGCCCTGTCTATTGTGTCAGGTAATTGCTGGCACCCTTTATGTGCTGGGCGTGGAAATTGAAAATCTGCATATTATGCTCGTCTGGTTAA
Source organism: Amblyraja radiata (assembly GCF_010909765.2). Taxonomy (NCBI): domain Eukaryota; kingdom Metazoa; phylum Chordata; class Chondrichthyes; order Rajiformes; family Rajidae; genus Amblyraja; species Amblyraja radiata. Next base: position 42,661,289 of record NC_045959.1, read on the forward strand.
AGAAATTGTAAAATCTACAACTCTCACAAGAACAAATACCAACATTTAATTGCATCCATGATGGAAAGTGAATAAACTGATGAGGGAAACATTGAATAGATTGGATGGAGTCTTTCATGAAGTATAAATTTCTGCATATGTCAAATAGCTTTTTCTTGTACTGTCGGCACAATAAATTCCAATGAATTATATAGTTCTAATATCCCATCAAACTACTTCATACAGACTTTATCATTCAACAGCTGTGGATGAACCTCAATATATTATGTCAATTGTTGTAACCTCATGCCACCTTTTAAAACTTTTGTATTATTACAGATCACCTGAGAAAACATCTACTGTACATACGAGCAGATTATATCTTATACATACACATTGTGTGTATTTTGCGACAGCTTTTTAATCTTAGAGAGAAGTGCTTTCCCAAATTATCTCACCAAGAGAGACTATATGCTTATATCATTTGCATTGGATATCACTTAACTTTTGCCATTTTACATTGAATAGATCATAGGTCTCTCACACACACACACACACACACACACTCACACACACACACACAGTTAATTGCAATACGATTCTTCAGGTGAAATGGGACTTTCATATTGACGGCATTGTTTGGCTGAAGAAGGCTTCACCCATTTTAAACTTTGAATCATTCCTAATAAACAAAATGTGAATTGGTGTTGAGCAAATATTTCGATAAAAAGTTCCCAACAAATTAGAATTAATTGAAACATTAGCATATCTGGAATGGCTTGCTTCCTGCAGTATTCCAAGGAGAATGAAATTATTTTTAAAATGCAATATTCTTATAATTTTTGATCTTCCATTATGGATTTAATCATGCGTTTGGATCTTATATTGCAAACAATGGCATTAGTATAGTTAGATATTCCAAATATTACAGCAATATTGTTCAGAAATATGTGCATTTCAATTAAAGGAAATGTTTAACAATTATGTTCGCACTTACTCCTGTGAAAGGCTGCTTTCAGTGTGGTTTATTGAGCAACTGTTATTCTATATATTTCAAGCTGATACATTCCCCACCAAATATATCATTAAACGAGTACCTGTACTAGTAATTTGTGATTTTGTGATATTGGCATTCTTTGTTCATCTCTGTAACAGTCTAATGCTGAATCTAATGAATTGATACATTTATTGTTATAGAGTAGTTCAAATAACTGATTCTGTTTTTTCATTCATTCTAAAAAAAATCATTCATTATAGATAAATGCTGCAAAATAGATTAGAATGATTATCTTTGCTAAAAAAAGGTTGTCTTATTTTGAATGGCTTGAAAATATGATTTAAGCAGATCTTTCCATAAGAAAATATGGTCTACCAAGATTGCACAAGTCTGTAACAGAAGCTAACTATATACTAATAATAACTGTCAATTTCATATTCCATCTAAGGTTGTTTATTTTCCTGTCAGTGTGCCAATACACTCACTATTTCATAAGGCAATAAAATATAAACATATCAATAGTGGAAAATACTTAAAGCTTCCTATCTCCACCTGTACTTCTAATCAGTCGAAAGCACACAGATTTTATACTTTGCAATTTTAACACAGCATAGCTAAAATGAAACTGATAAGAGTACCTTGAGGCAGCTTGATTGTTTCAAGCTATTTTGTGAATCAAAATAAATCTAATAACCGTGTCACATTAAGTTGCTAATTACCACTTTTTTAACATAGGAGTTTCACTCATAATGTTACAATTGCATTTGTACGATCTGTCCAAAAGACTTATTGGATTATTTCAAGTCTTACAATTATTATTTTAGCAATTTAAAGTAACTTAGCTATTTCTCCTCTATGCTACAGAACAGGGGCAAATTGTAACCAGCTACTAACCTGCCTGTCAATTCTGCAGAGACTGGAAATGTGCCAATTACAGCACATGACAGTTTATTAAATGTGTTTAACACAATTATAAAATATGCCAATCTTTAGAGAAATAGAATATATCACATTTTTGCATGTTAAAAAAACATACACAAATTAAAGTAGCGATATGCAGTTATTTGTGATTTGACTTTATGATATTAAAAGACGGTTGAATCTTTTTCAGCTTAAGTAATTTTGCATTAAAAATTAACCTGACCAGATCTTTATTCAAATGACAAATATGTGCATATAGAAGTTTTGTGAACTGCCAGCAAACAATAGGGGTCAATAGCTGATCGTCTATGTCTACACTTGTTTGGGGCCTGAAAATGTTACTTATTACAGCCTAAATCCTTGTGAAACCGACTAAAGGGATAAGTAAACAGGAAAATGTCTCATTTAATGTTGTCAAAAATTGCACCTATTGGTCTTCACTTTCTAAATGACAAAAAAAAACACTCATCACTTTGAAAGCTGTGAACTAATAAAAAGTAATTTTCTTTAAATGATATCCCTGGGAGAGATTTTAATTTCAGTGTTTAAAAATTATTCACAGCATAATAAACTGATCAGCTGACAAAGACTTATTTACATGATTATCAATCTTTATGTTTCTGCAATATTACTTGTAACCTTTATTGGGGAAAAAAATTGCCACAGAAAGTAGTTGAACCTGGTCAATATTTGGTCTGTGACATGCCTGGCATGTTCATGTAACTCTGTTGTATACAAACCTTTGTTTATCAGACCAAGCTTCACCATTATCATACATATTACTTCACAAGATGAGAGAATCCAAGGGAATTCCACAAACTGCTGAAATATGAGACTATACTTGTTTTCTCAAGTCCTGGACAAATACATCTTTAAAGTGAGCTGAGAATTTGGGAGGGGGGGGGGGGAGAGGGAAGAGCCTGCATTTTCATCTTCCTTTCATCTTAGTCACTCAGTCAACCATTCACTCTGCCATTCAACAGTACTTTTCATTATGTAAAATAATGCTAATCCTTTTCCGATGCTTTCACACTTCTATAAACCTCCATTTCTCCAACTGAAAAGCAATTATATCAGTTTACGTTTCTGTCAAAAAAACAGGATTAATTCTGGAAGAGCAGAATCTCTTCCTTTTTTCATATTCTGTTATCAGAACCTAGAGCGATTATTAGTGAAGGTATTTTCACAATGCTAAGCTACACTTGCTTTTAAGCTGTGATTTAATTGGTCAAAGAAAAACAGCTTTAGTTACTGCGGAAACCCTTTTTCAGCAACAGAATTGACCTTTCCTTGCTAAGGTCTGAATAGAATGAACCTGAAACTGGTCTATTAATCAGAAACAAATTATGAAAGAATGCAGCTGGTCTGGTTGACACCACACTGTCTTAGGATGCACAGTAAAAGCTTAGTAACAATGTCCTCTTCATGGGTAATGAAGAACCATGACAAATGAGACAGAAAAACTATTCGTTTGCATATGCAAATTCCTATACAAAGGAAACATGTGCAAACAAGTGTCGTTGTAAGGTGGATTAGGCAAACAAGGCTTTCTTTTAGGACACTCTGCAGCCCTGAACATTAGTCAGCACAATTAACCCAGTTACCATGGGGACTAATGAAATTTTACCATGGTATGAGTTAAATTAGATAGCTAGTTATGTGTTTCCTCTACCCAATTCAAGATCTATTATTTTCTCCAGACAATAATGCAATTGTGCTTGCCTGATCTCTGCCAACTCAACAAGCCTCTAAATTAACAATTTGCATATGTTAATATAATTAAGTTCTAATTACATGAAAGTTGTACCTCTCACTTGCACTTTCCCCAGACGCTGTTTAGCTTGAACTCCATCCAAGTTCTAAACCCTAAAAGAAGGGATTTTAACTCAAAAGAAAAGAAAATCAGCCCGAGGCTTAAACGGAAGGGCCCTACACTTAATACATTAAGCCTACTAGCATCTTATCTTTCCACTCACTCTTGCTGCTGGTGTTGTGGGTATGTGAACTGTACCAACCTGCCAGGATTTCTGACCTCCAGTCACTGCTTCAATTGTATTAGACAACGTCGCGCAACAATTAACACACACTGATTATTCATTGTGAAATAATTCCAGCATTTACACTTCTACACGTGGACTGTATATTACACTCAAATGGTAAAATTACACTCAAATTACCTGCTACCTAAATATACACAACTGAAAAACTAAGTAGAAATTACATAAATGATTATTCAATTACAATTAGTTGATTATTGGAATCAAATCTGTTCATATTGTTGACAGTGATAAACAAAACTATTTCTAGTGAACCTGTATAAAATAATTCTAAAGTCACATATTTGAAACAGCAGCGCATATGAAATAGATATAACTTTTCAAAGCAAACGAGAAAGGAATTTTAGGGAGAATGGACAGCTTGCACGAATTAAGGAGCCTTTGTCCTTTCCCGTATGCATTTCTTTTTGCAGACTAAATTGAGCGAGTCTGCTACACATTTTTAGGGAGGAACATTTTACACTGACTGGAAAAAATGTTCTGCAGTGTACGAAAATTGATGCAGCTGCATCTGAACTTCATCCAGATGGTTCACGTTCACAAAATAGTTTCACTTTTACTATTTTCTCACATTCTGATGTAACAACTGGATTGCATGCTTCCTTTCAATTGAGTGGTTCGTATGTATAAAAGAGAAAGAGACAGAGGGTGCGAGAAAGAGAGAGAGGTACTTGAAATTGACACTCATTCCTGGGTTGAGGCCTGTACATTCAATATCAGACCAACGGCAGTAAGAATAAGGCTACTCCAGTGAAACAGCAACTGCATTCCAACACCAGCTCACTCTCTACATTGCTATAAAGAATGCAAGCTTCTCATTCAAGTTCACTGTATACTAAGGTACAACCACACACATGCAACATATGCAAATTTGTATGCAATAAATAAGATTTAAATTAGACTCTGCAATGTTTTGGTTAAATAATTCTCCTCTTACAATTTTATTAATTATTTCTAGAACTCCAGACTGATAAATAGTGTCCTGACTCGACTGCTATTTTAACTACACTCTGCTGGCATAGCTGTAAAAGCGACATTGATCCGTTGTTAGATTTCCGCCAACATTTTAAGCTTACGAAAGTTGTTCTGTATGTTCGGAAGTATGCCTGTTCACTAAATATGCCATAGATTTGTTCACAGTCTCGATATGCACAAAAACAATTCAAAATCAACACCATTGTCAAGTTGCGCCACGGTGTCCTATGTTGCCGGCTTTTACCTGTCAATAAACCATCACCATGACTTCACTTGGTGATTGAAATATGAAGACCCAGCATCACTAATTATATTCAGGCTATTTATAGATCTGACTCAAACAATAGCGACTGGCAGATATACTGCTGATCCTTAATAAAGTTTGATGACATCACTTTCACATCAACAGCGATTTTTTTCGTGATAACTTATAGAAACAAAAACAAATGACAGGCAGAATATCTAAGAGAAATATTAATATTCTGAAAATATGTAATTTCAAAAAAATATTTTTGCCAATCAATTGTCGCTGAACTTTGAATTTAACGTTCTTATATCAGTGGTTGTTATATTTTTCAAATTACGTTTTATCTTGTTGTCAAAGGCATTTTTTTGTGTGCAAACTATATGTTATATTGCCATCTGCAGGGTTTTGTTATCAAATTATCAGGGAATTTGACCTGAGTGGTCACAAAATAATTTGGTTCCTACAGTTAAATTGAAAGTAGAATTATTGATTTAGAATGCTTATTGTTATATCATTAACACGATATTTCCCTGAAACAGCCAACAATCTGAATCTGGTTTTCTCAGGCGTTCAACTTATCATGGGTCAAATGCACAACTGAGCATGTGCTGACAGGGACTACCAGTTTCCTTGGGTCACCGTCAGTGTTTCAAGCTTTGTAAAAGAAAGAGATTAAAATAAAAGGCCGCAACTACCCATACTGCACAGAAGGATTTTAAATCACTAAGCCTTTTCTAATAGGCTTGAGACTTATTGAGGTAGAAACCATAAAAAATGAAGAAGAGAAATTTAATCCCTGAAATATTGATTTGCACATTAATATCATATAGGGTGAGGGCAATTTGGCTTCATGGAAATGACACATTGTCGACCCTTGGTGAAGTCAGATCCAATCTTACTGCTGAACATGTCTGAATCTCAAGAGTTATTAAGGGCTTTCCTTCTTGCCTTTATGAGTTTTCCTCTGCCTACCAATTCCATGTTAAATGTATTATCTTTAAGAAATAATTGTAAAACCTCAGGGGTTTTTCCAGCTAATGGAAGGGAGACTAAACCACATCAGATTCTGAAATGCAACATTAAACCCCTGCAATCAACAAAGCCACCTCAGTTCTGCATTCATCCAATGCAGGCTATAATATTGTTATTGTGGGTAATCTAATTTCACTGTGTAAGTTTTAGTTTATGGTTAAAGTGCCAAGAGAATATTATGGAATATATGAACTGATTCACCTAGCCCCTCTTATTTGATTAGCCATTTTGCAGCATAAGGTTTTCAAAAATATCAATACAAAATTAAAGATAATTATTGCGAGAAAACAGACGTTTCTTGCACCATTATGTAAAATGCTTGTAATTGAGGGATAAGGTTTTAATTTAATTGTGGATGTAACATGGCAAACGTCAATGACAGTACTGCATGGTAATAATCTATACAAATCTCGTTCCTAATCATTCCAAAATGAACAACGTTTAATAAGTTAACCTATTGTATTTGCAACTATTGTTACGAGCCTTAGAGATTTTATTAAGGCCATTGACTAAATAAATTTAGGACAAAACAACAAAGGGGATATTGTATCAACCAAAGTGTATCTATTAGTGTACAAAATTAATTTAAATTTTTATCACTTGGCATTGTCCAGTTACTGAAAAAACAATCTCGTCGACCGAGAGAAAAAGACGCGAAACAAGAACCGATTCGCACAAAATACCTCTGTCGCTATACGTGTCCCTGTGTTCATATACATAATCCATATGTACGTGTGTCTATATAGATATGTATTTACAGCCACTGCAAAATCCATCGGATGTTCCTTTTAGAAGTACAGAAAAGATTGCATCGCAGATCAACTCGCCCGTCTAAGCCGCACTGTATGTATTTTGATTCCTTTTCGACCTTTATAGACATTAGAGGAAAAAAGTGAAAGTGTTTATTTCTGGTGCTGACAGTTTTAGGTAATCGAGCTTTTCGTATCAAATAAAAATTGCCAACAATTCTCCGGGATCTTGAAAATTAAGCGTTTCCACTCGACGCTGCTACACCCATGCTCTTTGTGGACCTCTCTATTTTTAGCCTAGATTTCGTGTCGGATTTGTTTAGTTGGTGTCCACAGTTGCTGCTGGAGTGATGAAGGGGAGAGAGTGCGTTACATACCCAGCGTTTGCTCTGAGTTTAAACGATCGATCCCCGTGTCACTGTCGTGTCCCAATCGCAGAAGTCTGCCCCGAACGAAAAGGCAGGGCTACTATATACGAGCTTCAATAATAATCAAAAAAAGCACAGAACACAGCGGAGTTAAGGCAATGGGAGCTGAGGCGCGGATTTAGCTGGTTGGAATTCCGAATTGTGTTAGAAAAAAAGATACTTGAGGCACACAGGGATGAGTCGAAACGGATAATGTGCGATACAAACTGGGGACGAAGAGTTTAGCTCGGCTTTTGACAGAAAGAGCAGCAGCCGCCAGTGGATACAGAAGCAGAGGCAGAAGGAGACACACACACGCACACAGTCTCCTACACACACTCACACACACACACACACACCCACACACATACACACACACACACTCCTACACACACACCCACACGCACACAGACAGACACACACATGGGCTGATCCAGGGACCAGGGGAGCGTGTCTGCCTTCAAGCTCTTCATCATCACCACCATGATTCTCATCACCCCGAGAGCACCAGCCTGCAATAAACAGCCACAACCTGCTGCTGCGGCTGCCTTCCGACCCAGGCTGAACGAGTTCAATTCGCCCGAGCTGCGTGCTCCCGCAGCCGCCCAGCAGCCACCCACTGCCATACTGCCAGGTAACAAAAAAAAACAAAAACAAAGAGAACTAACTGCTGTTTAAAGTAGGGCACCGTCCTCCGGAAAAAGAGTGCTTTCTTTTCTGTTTAAGAGGGAATGGTTACTTGACTAAAGACTGGCCCGTGGATTAAAAAAAATGCAACATTTCCTTTGTACAAATGATATGGGTTTTGTTAGTAATAGAATTAACTCGGTGTTTGTTCTAACTGCTACTGTTATTTCGGCTCTTTTTGTTCGGAAAAGACGGCAGGAATAAAGTGAACAGTTCGGCGATGGAGGACATAAAATTGCGAGTCTCGGACAGTCTCGCCCCCTTGTTTCCCCCCATCTGTCTCTCTCGGACCAGAAACTGCTTCTCAGAGCCCCCGAAAGAATGAGCAAGTTCTGTCTGGAAATAGTTTCACAGGGAGGCAAGGCAAGGCAAGTTGACAGCCCGGTCTGTCTCTGATGTATATCTACACGTCCCAAAAGTCACACCAACGTACTTATGTAAACACCAGGTACACCCGTTCTCTCCGGAGCGAGAGAGAGAGAAATCCTATTTAAATCGCGTTTATATAAACCATTTTGTCATGTTTTGCTAGGGAGAGAGAGAGAGAGAGAGAGGGGGGGGGGGGGGGGGGGGGGGGGGGGGGGGGGGAGAGAGAGAGAGAGAGAGAGAGGGAAATATCCAGCCAAGTCTGCAATGATAAAAGAGTGCGAATCGATAACGCGGCTCCTTGGTTTTGCGACATAATACTGGCTTACCGCTGAATAAAGTACAACTTACTATTTTCCCCTCGCAGCCTCTTCTTCTTCTTTATTTTTTGTATAATGACATTAATTATTGTCACATCCACTGGCCCCGGTTGCTTTTGCAATTAAACACAAAAAAAAGGATCCCAGGCCAGAAGAAAGTGGGTCTTTTGGGCCGGCCCGGGTGAGCACTCTCGCCGGCGCTGCGACCGCAAACGGAAAAGGGAAACTGGAAATGAAAATCCGATATATCTTTATTCTGCTAATTATTTTGCCCTGTAAAAAATGGCTGATTAAGTTGAGTGCGCATGTGTCTTCATTACCGATGCACGACGGGAAGGTGTAATTAGCGAGGTGATCAACATTCAAAAGATTGGACTTGACGCTTTGAAGTTGAAGCCGCGGTGGGCGAGAATGGAAAAGTCATCAACCTGACCCACGGCACACACTCAGACACACACGGAGCCACGGGGAGAGAGGGAGAGAGGGGGGGTGAGAGTGGAGGGAGGGAGGGAGATGTCAGACACCGACACAGACACACACACACACACACAAGCACAGACACAGGACATAACACAGCCCCCGGTCCCGGATCAAGACAAAGACAAACCCACACACAGGGGTTTAACAATCGCCCTCTGATTTAACACTGGCGGGAGTAAAGGGGAAGGGAGGGGGGCGGTGAGGGGCGAGTGAAGTGTGTTTGTGGTTGGTGGGGTGGAGGGGGAGGGGGGGGGGGGGGCACAATTAGAGCAGCGGTGTGATTAATACTTTCTCAGACACACAAGCAGCAGATCCATTCTCACAAACTCAGGTTCACTTCAACGAAACAAAAAAAAGTCACATTATATACAAAGGTCTCTACACCGGGGGGATCCTAACGAAACACCGGGGTCGCCTTTTTTTTGGAAGGAAAACTGTCTGCATGTGCCTGCAGCCGCTGTGCAAATAAAATTATAAGCATTTTGAGAGCTAGAAGTAGGGGACGTGCTAAAAATGATCGATATACAAAAAAAAGTCAGAGTTTCTTGCTTGAAAACGGGAGTTTGCTTTTTATTAAAGGAAGAGCATTATAAAATTAAAAATGCTACTTCCATAATTTCTCGGAAAAAAATATACAGATAGAAAATCGAAACGGCGATCAGTAAAAAAAATTACAATCGCTTATATTTATTGATAAATATAATTATTCTATTTAATTAAGATTTTAAAATAAAAATGACCAGTACCAGTCACACTCAAGAACCGAATAAGGTTAAAAATCAAAAACCCAGCTCGTCGCTTCCTTACTAATCGCTTCTTTTCAGCGGAACACTACCTGTATTGATTGCGTTGATATCTGATCTACTGACGTGACTTTGCAACAGCAATCTAAATTACAATTTTCCTCTATTTTAATGTTTGTGTCTATATCCCTGATTGTATTTAAACTGAAATAACGCGTGGTTGTCGCGGGGGCTGATTTTGTTTGAGATAGTTCTCAACAGCTGGCAAACCCTACCTCTAATGCTGCTCTCTTCTGTCCCTCACCCTTAATAGTCGCTATCGAATAAGACACTAAGGATGTTAATCGTTATGAGAAAATCAGGAGATCACCACTTATCTGGGGGAAAATCGAAGGCACTTTATTCAGAGCTGGGCTAGAGGATATGATAAGACTGGGCGAGATAGAGCAGAACTGTAACAGCACATGTTTCTCTCTGTCCCTTTCTTTCGCATGCTATTCCTCCCCCTTTCTGTTCCATGTTACTGTGCATTGAGAGGTCTCTATCGGGGTCTCTGTGTACGGTGGCCGCCAGTAGCCCTCAATTCGCCTCTTGATCTCTCCCCTTGTCTATCACATCGTCTCTCTCCCTCTCTGGGACTCTGATCGCTCAACATCAACCCATCAGTACTGCTTAAATGTTAGGGACCCGTGCTCGAGACACCTCGATAACCCTCACACCCCCTCGGGGGCTATTTGCCAAAGGCGCTGTGTTAAGTATTTTTTTTTAAGACAAAACCTCAGTACCTTATACGAAAGCCGAAAAGAAGTCACGCATAGTAGATCCGCAATGGCCAACGCACAAAACGACGTTATCCTATATTCAATAGATAAAGCAAAGAATTCCGGCTAAGAGAAACGATTTCACATATCAACAATAAAGGTATATCGATCGGCTTGAAGTTCCAACACTCTCCAAGTTACGGTTCAACCTGCTACACTTTGTTGATGAGGAAAAAGTAGTAAAACGCCCCACAAGCGCTAAAACTTTTCCAATAATAAACATCTTTGCCATAATTTTGACCATAATAGCGTCGCGCTTCTTAAATTAATTTAAATCTAAATAATTCTCATGGTTAAAACGCACTTCTTAAATGTCTCACCCTCGTTCCACGATCCAATCTACTAACTCCGTTTGAATGAACGCATTCTTATAACATTGTTTTCTAAATATAAAGTGTTTTACAAACTGATAAGGATTATATTTAGATACACTTTTAACGTTTAAAAAGTAGTTCGTGCATTACCTGTGTTTCATCTCCCGCTCTATCAATCCTTTATTCTCTTGGTCTTTGTAATTTGATTTTAGAGATTTATTTTGTACACAATGTAGCAGATCTTTTTTTTTCTCTCTCTCTGTTGAAGGGAAATGTATACGATGAACACGCCTGGCGCCCTCTGGGGCTTAAAAGGTCATCACTTTGACAGCATGCTGACCATCATCTCCTCCCGGGTTCGGCCCATTGTTTATAAACACAGAAATATATACACCGTTTCCTATTACTTAACAGCAGAAATTTCACTTTCTATCCTTGATAATTCCAGTACCCAATGCAAAAGAAGCGCGAAATGAATAGAATACAACGTTACGTTTTCAGACCACAAATTGTTCAACTTTTGAAGGAAACAAAAAAAAAACATATCTTAAGATTGTTTTACCTCTGGAATTTTATCGATCCTTTCTTTCTTGAACACCGTCATTGAAAACGAACTAAAAAACGTTTGCAAAAAGCCACGGATTTAAAAGGCTGACATGCCCAAAGTGTCCAGCGCTGCAGGCCCAGTAGAAAAATGTGATAAATAAATTCGGTACTGAGTGCTGCCTCTCTGAATGCGGAGTTATCTGACTTTAATTTAATATTCCGCAATCATATTTTATAACGCAAATAATTCACGCCTGTATTTCCCGCGATTCTGCATGGAACCCAAGGTTTGTATTTAACTGCGTCTAATTCATAGCAGACATATATATTAGTGCATTGATCGATCTTTCTGTATTTAATATCACTGTATATTTTTTGTTAATATCTGTAAAAACCTTGAAAGCATTTAGAGCCATACCTTCAGATTTCCTGAGATTTCGAAAGAAAACAAATTAAATCCTCAGACTAGCAAATCGTTAAATAATCTTTAATCGAGTAATATAGACTAGATGTAGCCTATGTAAAACACTACCGTTATCCAATTGATCTGGTTTGGGATCGATTCGATAAACGGAAATCTATCAAAGCGTTTAAATGTGACATATCATTTACAACTAAGCATTTCCTCCCACAACGAAAAAAGGGTTATTTCATGTGAAAAAGAAACAAATACAATACTTCACTTAGTCCATTGATCAAAGGTGTATAATTAACTTGCATTCATTGCAAACTTCACAAGTACGGCATTCATTTGCGATCTTGTCTTAATTAATGATGCCTATTTAAATATTACATACACCAACATTTTAAACGTTCGATTGTGCATTTGTGTCATCCTTAAAACGCTACAAAATTAAATATAAATAAATTACCATTTTCGCATTATTTGCGCAAACAATCTACAATGCATTCTATTCGTTTGCGCGCTTTTGTAATATGATCTACAACCGAATAATAACCTCTGATATTTATAACAGATTTTAATTTGTATAGCGGTATAAATTATTTTGGTGTCTCTTAAGAAAAAAAACTGTTGCCACGATATTTTAGCACCTTGTTTGTTTAAGACCACGACGCTCTCTAAATATCTTTGAACAATGTTCTGTGATGAAATGGAAACACATTTCGGATTTATATTTGCTTTGCAGAATCAAGCTAATCGCTGCTTTGGCCATGTCTGTGTCAGGCTCTCACACTATTGTTTCAGGTCTCCATTTTTTTCTTCAAAAAATCCCACTAAATGGCGACTATCAAATTCTGACAATGTAAATTCGAACTGTTGCTGTACAATCGTTATTTTTATTTGTTAAAGAAAATCGATGAAATTGCCTCTAAAGTACTTAGTGAGGCGTGTTTGTACCGACTAGGGGAGAATACTAAATACAGTGGTTGGTCGATGAAAATTGAGTGGTTAGGAAATGTTTAAGTACACGCTCCTTAACGCTTGACTTGGTGACTGAAATGCTGCCGCTCTGATCTTTCTCACTCTCGCCTTTCCCTTTTTCTCAATCTTTTGTGTGCACCGTTTTTAACCAGCAGCCTCCCTTTTTGTCCACCTCCTCCCTTCTTTCATTCTGACACTTTCATAATCTTCTTCCTTCTCCGGACTCTTATTTCATTCGCTTTCCGCCAGCATTCTTTCACCTTTTTATTTATTTTTATTATTATTCAGTTTAAATTCCCCCTCCTCTTATCAACGGGTTTTATTTCCTACTTACCTGTTAATCACATCCTACCTCAATGTTGGCTTGTCTCATATTTCTATGTGATTTTATTTATTTTATCTTCTGTCTACTTATCATAATTTTCATTTTCCCCAGTGTAGATCATAACAACCTTAGAACTTCCTCGACCCCCGTCACACGATTCTGTCACTTTCCTTTGATGTTTCTCTCATCCCTCAACATCCTCATTCTCCAACTCCAAAATTTCACACTTTTTTTGTTGCTATTCTTTTTCCTCTTTCTCCAGATCCTTTCTCCATCTGGAGTATAAATTTCCTCGTTTTCTTTTGCTAATGTTGAGTTCCTTTCTCATCTCTCTCCCTGCATTATTTACCCTTTCTCCTCCCTTATATGAACACTTTGCCTCTCAGGTTTGCATTTAGTTTCTTTCCTGATTGTCTCTCCCTGTTATCCCTCCCCCCCCCAGCTCCCCTTCCCCCCCAGCTCCCCTTCCCCATTGACATTCTCCTCATTCTTTTTTTCTATCCACATTCTGTACCTTTTCTCATTGTCCCTATTTTATCGCTTTACTTCTTTCCACATGTCCTCTTTTTTATACTCTGCATTATCATAAGCTTTTCCACCATACTGATTATTTGTACAATTTCTCTATCTCTCCATTTATAATTCCGGACTTTCTACTTTCATATCCTTATCTTCTTTGTCGTCCTCCCTCTCCCACTCCCGCCTCTCTCTCACGCAACACACACACATTTTCTCTTTCTTATATATTTTTTCATTTTCCCATTTTCTCTGTTTATTATATAATTACCTTTCTATTTTCTCTGTTTTATGTTTGTTCTGAACTTCTCACTGCATTTACCTTATTCTATTTTGTTTTTCTTCATAAATGTTACCCATCTCTATATATTCACACTTCTCTTTCATCTTAAAGTAAATTGGCAATTTTATTTTCCTTTCTCTTTGTTATCATTTTCTTTGAACATTTATTCATGCTCCCTCTGCATTTCTCCCTTAATTTTCTACGTGTTTTTTCATTCCTTTAGGCATCGCTCAGAATCATATGCTGCCCTTGACTTAGTTTAACTCTCCCTCTTATAATAATGCGCTCTGGACCCATATTGTCACCATTCCCCCATCATAGGAGAGACTGCTCCTTTCTGCACAAACTCATCTCTCAGGCCACCCATCACTAATTGCCTTGATTGTTCCCCTGGCACCAACAACTGACCTATGTTTCACTGGTTGATGCCAAGGGAACCATCAAGGCAAGACTTTAAGACTGAACAAAGACTGCAAATCCAGCCAGCAACTTGCTGCAACTGCAAAACACAAATTGAAACCAAAGCCACTGTGTTCTTGTGTGTTCAAGAAAATACAGGAACTTAAAATCAGTGTTACACTTTAACCTTAGACTGTTACTTGTGTTGTAAATATTTGTAATTGTATACAATCTCGTTTGAAGCTCTGCTTCAGAGCAATGAATAATATTAAAGCTATTTCAATAGTCATTTCAAGAATCAAATTTGTATCTATTACTATATTTACCACTCTTTAGACATGAACACATGGTAAGGTTGCTTTTTATTCTTCAAAATTACCCTAAGAGAATGACAGTGCGCTGCAAGTAGGCACCTGTCCCATGTAGTGAAGGAACTCTCATAAAGCTGTTAGATCAGGACACCCTGGTTTTGGAGTTACTCAAAATGAACAAACAGTGAAACACTAAGTTTCAGTGATGTATGATTTTGAGGTAAACTTTAAGGGGCGTATCGCCACATAGCTGTCACTTTTGCTTTTTTTTAAGTAATGGAGGAAACAGGTTTGGGAAGTACTGTTGAGTTATTGCAGTTCAGTCTCAAGAGAGAACATATTTTAGCCCAAGGTGGAAGTATACATTTATGGATGAGTTGCTGCTCTTGTGGATTACTTTAACCTAGATATCGGTGAAGTACTGGAGTATTGTTGCTGCTGTAGCCATCTGGCCAAATCATTACACTCCCGATGAGCATTCTAGATGGTAGGCAGCCATTGGAAATCAAAAAGCATGCCACTTACTGCAAAATACTCAACATCAGAACTGTCCATTAGTCACGGCATTTGTGTAGTTATTCTAGTTGAATTTCTAGTTCATGGTCATCCCCAGAAAGTTGCTGGCAAAGGTTCCATTTTTGAATGTCTGGGGTTTATGAGAAGGCTCCCTCTCATTTGATGCTGTTATTTCTACGCCTTGTGCTTCATAACTTTGCCTGCAACCTAACAATCCAGCCTTGGCCCTTTGCCAATGCAAAATTGGCTAACAGAAATCATAAAAAATGAATTCCAATCACAAAAACAGAAACCCCCAGAAACATATTGTGCACAATTTATATTGGGCATAAAATATTTTATCATATATTTTATCATATATTTTGTATTTTGTTTTATATATAATGTCAAATGTGATTTAATAACAAAAGTTGATTGCAACATGCGCCTTAATTTAGTTCAACAAAGAAACTGACAAGTTACTAAAGAACAATCAAGTTAATGTTCTTTAGTAACTTGTCAGTTTCTTTGTTGAACTAAATTAAGGCGCATGTTGCAATCAAAAGCGCTTGAACAATTGGTCGTTAGAGAAATATCAAGTAATGAAATGACATCTACCGTTTGTCTCTCCAAAGATGCTGCATGATCTACTCAGTATTCCAGCATTTACTCTTTTCAGTTCAGTAGGGAGTTTTCAATTGTATAAAGTTTTAGACCATCATTGTTTAAAACATTAACCATTAATGCATGTGGTTAATCAAGAATGCAGTTGTGAGTAATCCATTAGAGTCTTCATTTGGTTGTGTGATTCTAAATCATATTATATATACAATAACATTTTTGTTGTGTTTGATTATAGAATAGAAAGAATACAAGTTCAGCAAGTGTGTGCTTTTGGTGAGAATGAAGCTGGCTAAATAACTCACCATTATTGGAAAAATAATAACTTATAGTCATTCTTGTGAATAGAGTTATTAATCAAAGTTTTGCTGGAAAAAATTATTCTACTTATAAAATTCATATTAAGAGTTACTTTAAAATAAATTTCCAAAAGAGCATGAGTTCAGAAATATGAAACACTTCTCCACAGAAGAAGCATGATTAAAAAACTAAAATAATCATTTTACATTTCTATTTCTTGAATAAATATAGCTATAGGGCCAATATCAGTAGCCAAATACATTCAAAATTTATTTTATAACAGAACACAGAGAAGAGGAACAAACAGATCACTTTCAGTTTGGACCAAAGATAGACACAAAATACTGGAGTAACTCAGCGGGACAGGCAGCATCTCCGGAGAGAAGTAATGGGTGAGGGTTTGTGATGAGACCCTTCTTCAGACTGATCTCCCTCCCCCCTGATGACAGTCTGAAGAAAGGTCTCGACCCAAAATGTCACCCATTCCTTCTCTCCAGAGATGCTGCCTGTCCCGCTGAGTTACTCCAGCATTTTGTGTTTAAACCAGCATCTGCGGTTCCTTTATACACACTCAGTTTGGAGACAGGAATTAATAGGTTCTATAGGGATCGTTGTTGGGGTTGTTCACAATCTATATCTGATGATCCAAGTATAATGGGTCTTTTTGATGATACCAATCTAGGTGACAGTGTGGGCTGCAAAGAGAATGCTGAGAAGCGGATGTAGAAGGAATAAATGAATGGGTGAACAAATTGCATATGGAACATTATGTGGAACATAATACAAAGTTGTCTACTTTAATATAAAATAGGTAAACATTGAGTTTTTAAATGGCGTATAATTGATTTTTTTCATAGGGACCTCGTTATCTTTGTACACAAATCACTGAAAGATAGCTTGCAGGTACAGCAACCAAAGCAAACAATGTGCTGGACTTCAATGAAAGAGGATTAATGCACAAAGTTAAGACTTCTGACAGGTTCCTGATGAGATTGCCCCCGAGATATTTTGTACGGGTCTAGTCTTTCTACTCAAGATAGAGAGACTGCAATGGAGGTTCCAATGGAATGATTGCTGGGATTGGAGCTTTGTCATGCAGTTAACCAGACTGCTGCTTTGCTTTCTTGGATTATGAAGAATCAAAGGGGGTCTCAGTAAAACATATAAAATTCTTAAGTTCATCATTGGCCATCAGCAGTTATGGGTCACAATCCTGAAGAAAAGTGGTTGGCCATTCAGGAAGGAACGACAAAGAAATCTCTTCTCTCAGTGGGCAGTTAATCTTTGGAATGGTTGTCAGTAAATTCAAGGCAAAATGAATTATTGTTTGGAGAATTAAAGAAATCAAGGAATATATGATAGAAGATCAATCCCGATCTTGTAGAATACCTGACAGGAATGAGAGGCAGAATGGCCTAATCCTGCATTTATTTCTTACTAGACTAAGTGGGACCCGTTGGGTCCCATGTTCACATGGGAGGGCTGGTCCCCCAATGCAATATTCCACCTCTCCACCAATTCCAATATTGGTGGCCGAAGGGGGGGAGGGGGGGGTTTCTGGAGCACTAGTATGGGTGTTGTTGGCGGAAGGGACTGGTTTCCAGAGCGCTAGTATGGACATTGTAGGCCGAATGAATTCATGGGCTGGCGGCTCAGTCATTCAAGCCTGTTGTGCTGGCAACTCACTCAATCACGGCTGGTGGGCTGACAGTTGACTCACGGCTCTTCCTTGAAATTAAATTTCAAGCAGGGTGCAAGGCCACCAAATTCAAGTGCAGTTTCTTACCACTTCAAGCAGGATGCAAGGCCACTAAAGACAGCGAGTTGTGACCTCTCCCTCCTCCATCTTGCAGAGACTGAGCCACGCTCACACTTTTGGGTTTTATAGTCCCTCCCCCCCTCCCACAGATGGGCGTGGCATTCATGGATTAATTGACAGGACAGAGAATCTCAACATTTTAAAAACATTAATAACTCTTTTATTTTACATTGATGGGAAACATCCTCGGCACCTGATGAGTGGAGGGGGACTCTGAGTAAGATGGCCAAAAATAACAGCCGTACGTGGTAGCGTTCTTTTCTAAAATCAATATAAAGCGCAAACAGGAAGTGGTCAAGATTAGACTTTTAATTATATAGAAGGCAAGGCAACTTTAATTAGGCAAGGCAACTTTAATTAGGCAACACAGCTTTAGCAATTCCAAGCCAAAGGCAACACAGCTTTAGCATTTCCAAACCAAAGGCAACACAGCTTTAGCATTTCCAAACCAAAGGCAACACAGCTTTAACATTTCCAAACCAAAGGCAACACAGCTTTAGCATTTCCAAACCAAAGGCAACACAGCTTTTGCATTTCCAAACTATATTTTCAAACCACATTAAGGGCACTGACAGGTCAGTAAAACCAGTTTAGTAGACATGTGTTCAGTGTTATTCACAGCTCAGACTGAGAGACGCAACCCTCTCACTCCCCCATCTTGCAGAGACTGACTGAGGCACTCAACACTTCCAGGTTTTATAGTCCCTCCGGAAGGGGCGTGGCCTTCAGGAGAGAGAATCTCAACATTTTTTAAGCACTAATAACTCTTTTACTTTTCATCGATGGGAAAATCCTCTTGTCCTGCGCAGCAGAGGGGGACTCTGAATAAGATGGCCAAAAATCACAGCCGTAAGTGGCAGCGTTTTTTTCTAAAATCAATATACAAAACAACAGGAAGTGGTCAAGATCAGACTTTTAGTAATATAGATAGATGTCCATATGATTGTTTAATACAAAGAGATTTGTTTTTCATCTTGTTCCACATATAGAAGGAAGCCAAAGCAACATATTTCTCTCATTCACACTTGTATGCCATATACATCGTGATACAGCTTGATAGAAACAGCAACACTAAGAACTTTACATAAAGCATGTGACATGGCTTAAAATCCAAGACTCAGCTCAGGAGCATTAGTAAGATGAAGTTGACACCATGCCAATTGAAAACATATAGCGCCTACATTTTACGCTGCCTCGGGAAAAGCAGCCAACATTAGCAAAGACTTGACCCAGTCCAGTCATCCTTTCCCTGCACCTGTTGGCAGAAGGTGCAGAGGCTTGAAATTACTAACAAAGAACGGAGACTGAGAGACGTGACCCTCTCACTCCCCCCATCTTGCAGAGACTGACTGAGGCACTCAACACCGGTGCAGGCTCGAAGGGCCGAATGGCCTACTCCTGCACCTATTTTCTATGTTTCTAACTTCTTCCCCTCTATTATCAGGCTTCTGAACGGCCCTTCCAAAAGTTGGGATACTGTCCAATTTATTTCTCCACTATTGTTGACATTGGAATTTGTCCATGGAACTGACGAGCAACAATGCTGAGATCTATGTTCTTTGTTCTGTATCTTCCTCTTTGCTCTATTGTACTTGAGTTTAACTTGTTTGTATTTATGTTTTGTACACCTGATCTGTTTAGTAGGCATGCAAAACAAAGCTTTTCACCGTAGCTCGGTACACATAATAAATAATAATAATAAACCTAAACCTAAAAAAAACCTAAGGGCAGGTTCCAAAACCTATGCCAAATAAATAGTTTAAATAGTAGCTTTAAAGAAAAAAAATGGCAAATATATGGAGATTGGGGGATGGAGAGAATCCTCTAGTTTAAGACGTTGGAAATTATGGGGCATTTCAATTTGAGGATGATTATTATACCCAAATTGGAGAATTATCTCAAAGAACCCCAGGGCCAGAAAAGATTCCAGTTTTCTGGGGAGAATTTCATCGAGGGATTTGATGAAAAGAGTTTGAACTTTAATGTCAATGTTGGGCAAATAGGAGTCTGTGTGAGAAAACTTTGTAGCAGAGTTTTGGAAGACTTCATACTTATGGAAGGTGGTACGTGGAAGAATCATAAGATCATAAGTGATAGGAGTAGAATTAGGCCATTCGGCCCATCAAGTCTACTCCATCATTCAATCATGGCTGATCTATCTCTCCCGCCTAACTCCATTCTTCTGCCTTCTCCCCATAACCCCTGACACCCATACCTGGATAGACAGGTCAGCATCAAATTTGCAACCTCCAGAGGTAATAATGAGAGTTTCAAGCACACATAGGTGAGAGGAGGTCAATCAGTAAATGTTATTGAGGTTAAAAAGGTCATGGTTAAGTTGGAATGTTTTATAGCACATCAAATATGACACCAAGATTTCACACAGTTGCCAGGGAGAGTGATGGAGTCAATATGTTGGAGAGGTAATTTGTGACAGATACTGAAGATAATGATCTTCACAATATTTTGTCAGATGAGATGACTGGTCATCCAGTACTCTGTGTTCTACAATAGCCTGACAACAGAGACAGATGAATAGTCAAGAGAGACAATGGTTAGGTAAGGAGTCTGCAGAAGGGTCCCGGCCTGAAATATCACCCATCCTTTTTCTTCCAATAGGCATGACTTTGGGAGAACTGGGGATGGGGACTGGACATTGTGCCTTCCCCCACAGTGGTAACCATTGTGGGGGGATGATTTTTGTGTGTAACTGATTATTTTAGTTTGTGTCCAAGATGGCTGTCGGAAGGGAGAGTGTACGCTGGCGCGGTTTAGCTGCCGCTGCTCTCTCTTCACATTGTGTTTTTGATTTTTTTGTCTTTGGATCGAATTCTATCTTTAATTTGTGTATTGGTGATGTCTTTATTATTTATTTTACTCCGATTGTATGTTTTTTACTCTTGTTAAATTCTGTAAGGTGTCCTTGAGACTTTTGAAAGGCGCCCACAAATAAAATTTATTATTATTATTATTAAGGCATGTCAACTTGGTCTTCTTGGTCATAGGTATTATAGATATCCTTTTAAAACAGGATTTTAGACCACAGTAGTGAGAGTCACATGTTGCATATACATGTGAGAATGAACACAAATGTTAGAACAATCCAAGCTGTGAATTGAAATTCAAGTATCAAATTCAGAATGCTGATATTCTGAAATTATCATAGATATAGAAACAAGGGACTGCAATTGCCGGTTTACAAAAAAACCAAAACAAAGTGCAGGAGTAACTCATCAGTTCAGGCAGCATCTCTGGAGAACATGAATAGGTGATGTTTCGGTTCTTTCCTTCTTCGGACTGATTGTGGAGTGGGAGGAAGAAATTTAGAAGTGAGAAGAGCCAGGACAAAGTGTGTAGAATATTAGGTGAACACACTCAAGAGAGGTGGGGGGGGGGGGGGGGGGGGGGGGGGGGGGGGGGGGGGGAGAAGGGGGTCATTGGCAGATGATTGCAGAGAGGCCAAAAATAAATATTGTCACTGAGATCCAACACGTATAATTATGTTTTAGTGGAAGATGAGAGTGATAATAAATAAAGGTTTTAACTTTTTTTAAATAAAGGCTATTAACTTTTCAAATCCATTCAATGTATGATATTTTACAATTAGGAAAAAGCATTGGCAGATAGAAATGGTTCTTAGTTATGCTCAGGAAGATAACAAGCTGGGAAATATAACAAGAAATGGGTTAAAATATGTTGGGAAGGTAACATAAAATTTAAAAGAATCACTGATTACACTTATTAGCACTTATTAAATGGGAACTACTTTGCTCCTTCAACCCCTTTCAGTTCTCACACATCCATATTCTTCACAGTGAGAGTGGCTTGAAATTACAAAATAGAAAGGATATAACAGATCAATTAAAAAAACAAAATGTCCATGTGCCAGCGTCTTTCACCTATTATATTCATATCTGCATTTTGAATATCTTTGGTAAAGTCATTGCCTGTCGCAGTAGCCCTTGTGAAGCTGTCTTTATGAACTGTTGTAGTCTGTGTGGTGAAGGCGTTCCCACAAGGATGTTGGGATGGAAATTTCAGAAGTATAATCCACATATGATCAAGGAACACTGTTTTATTACCCATCATATTAATTCTCAGGAAAGTAATATAAAGTATTATAAAGCATTATAAAGCATTATAAAGGAAATGAAGATGGAACAGTTACAAAAACAAAGAATAAATGGGCAGAGCCATCAAGGATTCACAAAATCATTTTTGATAATTCATTAGACTTTTTGAGGATGTGACTTACAAGGACATAAAGGGGAACAAATGGATGTAGCCTATTTAGATTCTCAAGAGGCATTTGACAAGATGCTGCGTAAAAGATTGTTGTACGTTTTTTCACCCAAAGGGTTGGAACCTTCAGAATTTTCTATGCCAGGGTACTGAAAATTCTCCGCAACCATATGTGTGTGTAAAGATTTTTGGAACCCAGTTGAGTCAAGAGATATCGGAATCAGGTGGGAAAGTGGACGTCAAAGTCTATTCATGATCTTTTTGGATGGGGCCCTTTGTTTTTAGAGTAATTTTTTACACAGAGAGTGGTGAATCTGTGGAATTCTCTTCCACGGAAGGTAGTTGAGGCCAGTTCATTGGCTATATTTAAGAGGGAGTTAGATGTGGTCCTTGTGGCTAAAGGGATCAGGGGGTATGGAGAGAAGGCAGGTACGGGATACTGAGTTGGATGATCAGCCATGATCATATCGAATGGCGGTGCAGGCTCGAAGGGCCGAATGGCCTACTCCTGCACCTATTTTCTATATTTCTATGTTTCTATAAAGTCAGTCATATAGCAGAGAGCGAGCTCATTCAGCCCACCATAACCAAGCTGACTATTGAGCACCCATCTACACTAATCCCATTTATCAGTACATGGTCCATAGTCTAGTATCCTTTAGCAAATCAAGTGCTTGCCCTGATGCTTCTAAAAAATTTTCTGAGAATGTTGTGAGAACCACCTTTTCAGGCAATGCATTCCAGACTGAAATCACCTCTGGATGAAAAAGATACATGTCCATATTTTCCATTGACTTTTGGTGAATTGTATTGTCCATGTCTGTCATGAATTTGTTAAAGTGTTCTTAATGAGGAAAAGTGAAAGAGGATCAGTCTACGTGAATTACTTGAATTTGATTTCACAGACATTTACATGGTGGCCAATTTATACCTCATTCACATTTAATTAATTTTATTATTTTATTATTATCACTAAAAATCTTACCTCACAAAAAAAATATTGTTCTACATCTTCCAGAACAGACAGTATCCAGCTTTCTACTTTCCTTTTATTGAAATTATTTCCTGAGTTCCTTCTGAAATGGTCTCTCTAATGTTATGGTTGTGTTTCCTTGATCTACATATTCCAGATGAATTTAATTATTTGATTAATTCGCCCCCAATTTTCTGCATTTCAATGGAATATAATTCATATTAATACTCACCTCTTTTAATCATTTATGTTCTAGTAACCCAGTCCTATGTTTATTTCTCAATTGGTACTACTCAGATGTTACCCGGTGATGGTAAGGCAGCTGAAAGTCATGGTCATGGTTATGGCCTCTCTTGCTGGCGGTCATTTGTATGGACTGTATGCAACACCACATAGAATGTACTGTGACTGGGTCTTTCCAGGGTTTAATGTGTTTGAATATGGACTGTTTCATTATTAGTGACACTGTGGCCAAAACTAAGTTCCCATCTGACTTGATGATGAAGAGAGGTGTTGAAGAAGCCAATGAATAGATGGGATCAGAGCAATGTTTATGGATCCCCTGAGCTGAAATGATTGGCATCCAATGATTCCAGCCATCTTCCTTTGTGCCGAGCACATACTCAGACATTCAAGAGATTTCTCCTGATGCTCAATAGTCCCGATTTATTTGGGATCCACAATGCATCACGATGCAATATAGCCAAATGTTGTGGGTCATAATGTTCACCTCACCTCATCTCTGGGATTTAATAAAGAGTTACAGAGTCTTGGATTGGTGCAGCAATGAATTTGTACTGGACATCAAGTACCCGTCGTTGTGCATTTGTTTGAACTACAGTTGTAATGCAGCCTGGACTCAAGTTCTCCAGTTGAACTCAAACTGACCATTAGGGAGAACTACTTGTTAAGTATTATTTGTTAGCAATCTTGGTGAATTTTTTCATTGCTTTGCTGATGATTCAGATAAACCTGATGAAGGATAATTGATCGGATAGACATACTTTTGGCAATCTCTGCATTTCTAGTAGATGGCAGTGTTGTAGTTGTGCCCAAATAGTTTAGTCAAGTACGTGGCTCACATTAAGTTACAGCCCTTAATCATCATTGCATTCAGCACACAAAATAATTTCTTGATCTATATGCCGGTGACGAGGATCTGTGACGGATGGGATGGCTAGGAGAGTTAACCACTGGAGAAAGGTCATTGCTTTATATGGAGAATTGCTCAATAGTCCATTATGTCTCAAAGTGTTGAGGCTTGGCCTGTTCAGTTGGTGGAGTCACTGCATAATGTGCATAGTGTGGTAGGGTCACACGGTTGCCACTCTATGAGACACCGTTTGTGGTACTCCTAGCATGGTATCAAAATTTCTCACTAAACCAAAGTTGTTCTATTAGTTTGATGGCATGAGAGGAGTCGAACAGCATGCCCTTTGGCCCAACCAACCCATGCTGACCAAAATGCACATCTATTCTAGTCCCACCTGCCCGCATTTGCCCCATATCCCTCTAAACTTTTCCTATCCATGTACCTGTCCAAATCTCTTTTGAATGTTGTTATAGTACCTGCCTGAATTACCTCCTCTGGCAGCTTATTCCATATTCCCACCACCCTCTGTGTGAAAAAGTTGCTCCTCAGGTTCATATTAAATTTTTCCCCTCACACCTTAACCAATGTCCTCTGCTTCTTGATTCTCCCACTCTGGGTAAAAGACTGTGCATTCACCCTATCTATTCCCTTCATGATCTTATACATCTCCATAAAATGATTCCTCAATCTCCTGTGCTGAAGCAATGAAGTCATAGCCTGCCTTACCTTTCCTATAGCTCAGGCCCTCAAGTCCCAGCAACATCCTCATAAATCTTCTCTGCATTCTTTCCAGCTTAACAAATCCTTCTGATAGCAGGGTGACCAAAACTGAACATAATACTTTAAATGTGGCCTCACCAATGTCTTGTACAGCAATATCAAAACATCCCAACTTCTATACTCAGTACTCTGACGGATGAAGGCCAATATACCGAAAGCCTTCTTGACTACCCTATCTACCTGTGATGACACTTCCAAGAAACAATGTACCTGTACTCCTGGATCCCTCTAATCTACAACACACCCCAGAGCCCTGCAATTCACTGTGAAAGTGGATGGTATTGTGGATAGTGAAGATGGTTATCTAAAATTACAGCACGATCATGATTAGTTGGGCTAAGGAATGGTTAATGGAGTTTAATAGTGCAAGGTGTTGCATTTTGAGAATGTCCCATCACAAATTCATGCAGATTCACTTTGACAAACTCACACTTGGTCCTTTGATCTACCCTGTCCCCAATGATACACACCAGTAACTCCCCTATTCACCCACCCCAAACGTACATTTTGTGGTCACTCTTTTCTTCCCATTTTATTTGTGAATTGTGATATTTCAAAAGTCACGTTTCCTGAATCTAATTGGAAAATGAGGGATAACATGTTTGGAACATTTCTCACCTCTCTTTTTAGACTGGTAAAATACCAGCCAAATGGCATCAAATAATTAATGATTGAAAGATACAGCATGGAAAAGGTCCTTTGGCCCACCTTGTCCACGCTGACTATCGATCACCCGTTCAAACTAATTCTAACTTATCCCACTTTTGCATCTACTCCCAACATTCCGGGTCAATTTATAGTGGCCAATTAACTTTTAGGATTTTGGGAGGAAATCGGAGCACCTGCGGGAAACCTATACAGTCACAGGAAGAATGTGAAACTCCAGGCAGTACCTGAGGTCAGGATCAAATACAGATCTCTGGCCATGTGAGGCAGCAACTCTACCAGCCATGCCACTGCGCCTGAGTTCCTAAAGTTACATTAGCACTGCCATCTTAACAGAAGCCACGAAGGAATCAAGACCACTAAAACCTGGTTGTTGCTACTGGAGTCTCTGTGGACACTTTGACCTCACAAGTATGTCAGCTTCAAAGTCTGGCCAGCATCCAACTTGTTTCCCACCTTTGAACTCTGTATTTACTTTAGGATCTGGGCATTGCAGACAAGGCCACAATTTATTGGTCATCCCCAGTGACATTAAATAAACGGCATCTGTATTTTTAAATGACAGGTATAAGTAATTCCCTCCTTCTTAAAAAAAACAGTTGTCATCTTTTAAAACTTACACTAATAAATCTCAATGTATAATTCCTCTGTGGATCTCTCTTCAAGGAAATAATAAGCGAGGTTGGCAATTATTTTTAAAATAATGTTTTGTATTGTCATTCACCGCATATAAGTTCCACCATGCACAGGCACTCCAAAATGATCAAGGATGTGATTTATACAAAATAAAATAAATGTCTAGGCTTTGTGATCAGCATCTGTGCATCTACTAAAAGAGCATTACAATCTCTAAAATTTGTATTCATTATTGAAACTTAACATTTGGTAACATAATGTTTCTAGGAAGTTATGGCACATAATTACCACTGTATTCCGCCCTAGGCCTCATACCTAGTCCTCACTCATGCACCAGTTTTCCACTCTCTATACTCTAGCCTTCCTCTGCCCAGCACTTGTGACTCCAAGCAACAGTTTCTTCTATCTTTCTTCATCGTTGTTGGCATAGAAGGTAATTGTTGCAGTTATCAGATAATTTGTGCCTCAGATTTGGCCCCAGATCCACATGGAGTATCAAGGGAAAAGGACAGAAAGAAAGAGAAAGGGAGAAAAATGTTTCTGACAAGCTTATGCAATGGGAAGAAAAGGTTAAAAAGGCATGTTGGGAAATCAAGAAACAGATAAAGAGTGTGAGAAGTTGTCTTCTATTACTTCAGCAATCCCTGATCAACTCTGGTTTTATAGGTTCTATGGTGGATAATAGGGTCAATGTAGGAACTGTAGACAGTTCTATACGTGGATAGTGCAGGAGGTGGCTGATAGGACAGCGAGGTGGGTAGTTGTGAATGGCGCATTCCTTCGCCACTTACACAGGGTTTCCATGTGTTTATGATGCATGGAAGTTCTAAGTATGTCCCAATGTCTCTTCTCCACTGTGATGGTCATAGACCAGGCATCCTTAAGAGTTAAACACAAAGGAATGGAGAAACTCAGCTGGTGAAGCAAAATCTGTGGATGGATAGACAATGTTTCAAGTTCAAGTTCAAGTTACATTTATTGTCACATACACCGATTGGTGCAGTGAAATTTGAGTTACCATACAGCCACACAAATAATATAATGACCATACAGCCATACAGCCACACAAATTCAAATGGGGCCCTTAGTCAGACAGACCCAAAATGTTGTATTTTTGTTTCTTCCACAGATGTTGCTTGACCCATTGAGTTTCTCCAGTGTTTTGTTGAAGTTTCCAACATCTGCAATTCCTTGTCTCTCCATTCCCAAGGTTAGTGGAGATGTTGCACTTCTTCAAGGATGCTTTGAGCAGATCCTTGGATTTGCTACACAGCTTGAAATGGAGCGTCTGCTTTGGGAGTCTGGTGTTGAGCATGTAAATAAATCTATTTCAGCATATTGCTCCTGGCACCTCATTTGAAGATCTCCTGTCCCAATATCTATATTCAAATATTCACACATTCAGGATTTCCACTGAAATGGACCTCAAGTTTCAGGATCATAAATTTTCATGCAGTTATATCTCGTAATTAGGAAAGTACAATACAATAAATATTATATAGTGTGTATTTTTTGCATTAAAAACAAATGTCTTAAATGCAAATAGCATTAAAAAAATTGTGTCATCACAGCAAAATCATAGATATTGACCTTCCCAACATCCAAGGGATCTACAGGATGTGCTGCCTCGAGAAGCCAGCAAATGCCATTAAAGATCCACACCGATAGTGATCCATATTTCTAATCGAAATATATTTGTATTCTTAATCAATCCCAAGTAATGGGGCATCTTCAATTCGACTCCTACCCTTCTCTGTCCATCCTTATCTGCAACCACCCATTTCCTTCCCAAAAGCCCCATATTCCCCATTTGCCCAAACATCAGCGGTACTCAGCTTCATCCTTAGGCAATGTTAAACTTGCTCTTCAATAAACACTCTCCATCCATTTCTTGACATATTACATTTATCTTAGTCACAGGTCTCTATTTTGGCTCCCTGCAGGGGAAGAACACTCAGAATAGCAGGGAGGGACAAAAAACGAGGCGGCCTTTCAATCTACTCCTTCCATCTGCAGAGGAGGCGATTGGTGATCGGAGGTGAGGCTGCAAAGCAACTTGCGGACAGAATTCTACATTATCCGTCTCCACTGCATCTTACACTCATTTGGATATGAAGTCAACTTGTAGCAAAACTGTGGATGAAGATGAACTTAAAATGTTCTTAACTTGACAGTTCTAATTAATATCTTAAATCTCCCAGGTGGTCTTTACCCTTCAAACATAACATGCAATAGTCCGAAAATGATTCCACCTCAGATGAGTTTGTTCACTTTCAGAATGTGTTGCCACATGACATGTGCAACTTAGGTACCAAGTTGGTGGCTGCAACAAGACATGGTTGGATTGCCCTTTGGTAGATCACTCATTATTCAGCAGGAGTAGCTGGAGGAGACAAGGGCATGAGTTGAGAGTCTGCATTAGATGCCACAGAATTGTTCAATTTCTACTCATCTTGTTGCAGCTGTAGGAATCATAAAACATGAGTGAAACATAAGCAAAGGGCAGTCTGTGCACCGATAGACATCACATCTCCGCTGTGTGCACTTCCGAGAGATTGGAGGGCCCTGTTTCAAGTATAAGTGCCTGATGTCATAGGTGTTTCTGATGATGTCTTTATCAAGGAAAGAGTAAGAAACTGTTTGGGGCATCAATCCTGCATTTGAATGATTGCATGCAGATCTTGATCAAATCTACAATGGACACAACAAACCCATCCTGGGATCCCATGGATCTGCAAGAAATTATTCAAATGGTTATTGTAGCGAAAGCATTTGTTTAAAGATGTACATTCCACTGAAAAAACTGGCATTTGTTGCACATCTCAAATTGAGTTGGAGACAT
This sequence comes from Amblyraja radiata, assembly GCF_010909765.2. Classification (NCBI taxonomy): domain Eukaryota; kingdom Metazoa; phylum Chordata; class Chondrichthyes; order Rajiformes; family Rajidae; genus Amblyraja; species Amblyraja radiata. The sequence continues at coordinate 42,690,615 of NC_045959.1, forward strand.
AGAGTCATAGACCCATACAGCATTTGGCTCAAGTGAAGAAGGGCCTCAACCCGAAATGTCACCCATTCCTTCTCTCCAGAGATGCTGCCTGTCCCGCTGAGTTACTCCAGCTTTTTGGTTCTTCGGTTTAAACCAACATCTGCAGTTCCTTCTTACACATTTAGCTCAACTTTGTCCATGCCAACCAAGTTGGATTCTGGGCTATTTACCTGCATGTGGTCCATGTTCCCTCTAACCCCATCCTACCCATATATCTGTCTAAATATCTTTTAACAATCATTATTGTAGCTGCTTCTATAGCTTTTGGCAGCTCGTTTCAGATACTGACTACCCTCTGAGTGAAAATGTTGCTCATGAGGTCTCTCTTGAGTCCCCTCTCAATTTAAGCCTATGCCCTCTAGTTTTGGAATCCTCTACACTGAGGAAAAAGACTGCGAGCATTCACTTTATCTATGCTGCTCATGATCTAGTACACCTCAACAAGGTCAACCCATAACTTCCTGTACTGCAAAGAAAATAGTCCCAGACTATCCAGCCTTGTCCTCTGACTCAAGCACATGTCATGGGACGACGGATGGCACAATGGGCTAAGTGTTCGGCTGGCAACCGGAAGGTAGCCGGTTCGAATCCCGCTTGGAGTGCATACTGTCGTTGTGTCCTTGGGCAAGACACTTCACCCACCTTTGCCTGTGTGTGAATGTGTGTGAATGTGTGTGAGTGACTGGTGGTGGTCGGAGGGGCCGTAGGCGCAGATTGGAAGCCACGCTTCCGTCAGTCTGCCCCAGGGCAGCTGTGGCTACAGAAGTAGCTTACCACCCCCGAGTGTGACTGAGGAGTGAATGAATAATGCGATGTAAAGTGCCTTGAGTATTAGAAAGGCGCTATAAAATCCCATCCATTATTATTATTATAGGTATCATACTCATGATTTTTTTCCTGCACCCTTCTTATAGCTGGCCGACCAGAATTGCACATAGTACTACAAGGGTGACCTCATCAACACCTTGTACAGCTGTATTATGATGCCCCAATTTTTGTACTCAGTACCCTTACCATTGAAGATAAGCATGCTGAAGGCTCTCTTCATCATACTGTCCACCTGAGTTGCCTCATTCGGGCAATTATGCTCCTGTACTTCCAGATCACTCTGTTGTGCAACACTCTCCTGGGCTCTAGAATTTCTGTGTAAGCTCTGATCTGGTTTGATGTACCAAAGTACGACACCTCATACTTGTCAGAGTTAAATTCCATTTGCCATTCCTTGAACCACTTTCCCAACTGATCCACATCCTGTTGTAAACATAGATATCCTTTCTCATCACTGTAATGCCAATTTTGGGGTCAGCTGCAAATTTACTAACAATGTTAACTATATTGCAATCCAGATAATTATTGTAGATAACAAAAAGCAGTGGACCCAGCACAGACCCATGTGACACATTATTGGTCATAGGCCTCTAATTGAAAAAGCAATCTCCTATGACTCCCAACTACCTTTGACTCCTTCCGCCAAGCCAATTTTTAAAACCAATTGGCTACCTCACCTTGGATTCCATGCAATCTATCCTTCCAAACTAGCATACCACACGGGACCTTGTCAAAGGCTTGGGTAAAGTTCATGTAGATAATATAAACTGCCTTTCCCTCATCATTCCTCTCGGTGGTTTCTTCAAAAAACTTTACCAAATTTGTGAGATATAATTTCCCATGCACAAAGCTCTGCTGACTCTCCAATCAGTAGCTGCCTGTACAAATGTTAATAATCCCTGCCCCTCGGCATCCCCTCCACCAACTTTCCCACCACTGACATCAGACTCACTGACCTGGAGTACTTCACGTATGACTAAAGATGAAGCAAGCATCTCAGCAAGGGCCTCCACAATTTCTTCACTTGCATCCCACAATGTCAGATCCTGGGGATGTTTCTACTTTAATGCACTTTAAAACTGTTATTACTTCCACAACTCATATGCCACAATTCCTTAGCTTCCATGATCTTCTGCTCAGCAAAACGAATGAGGAATATTCAGTTAATATCTTCCCCCATCTCTTGTGGTTCTACATAAAGACAGCGACGCTGATCTGCAAGGGGACCTATTCTCTCCCCAGCCCCCTTTTCCTCTGAATGTACATGTAGAATCTCTCAGGATTCCTTTTAGTTTGCCTGCTAGATACATTTCTTGTTTTCGTTTTACCCTCCTAATTGCCTTCTTAACCGTACTCCTATATCTTTAAACTCGCTGAGGGATTTGCCTGCCTTCATCTGATGTATGCCTTCTCCTTTATTTGACCAGACTCTCAACAACTCTCGTAAACCAGGGTTCACTTGATTTACCAGCCTTGCCCTTAACCCAATAGGAACATGCTGCTCCTGTACTCTTGCTGTCTCACTTTTGAAAGCCTCCCATTTAACAGCCATCCCTCTACCCACAGACAAACGAATCAATTCTGCTCTGCAAGTCCCAGTCTAATGCCTTCAAAATTGGCATTGTTCCAGTTTAAGACCTTAATTGGCCCTGGATTGAAGCAGTTATGACTCAAGCGTATTAGTGGGTCTGGAATAAGGTATAGACCAGAACAGATAAGGAAGCCGGATTTCCTACCCTGAAGAACATTAGTGAACCAGATGGACTTTTATGACAATCTGATTGTTTCAAGGTTCCTACTGTAGATTCTTATTATTCTTTAGTCCACATTTATATAATTAGTTGAATTTAAATTCTCCAGCTGCCATGGTAGAATTGAGACTCATGTCTGTAGATCAGTAGTGCAGACCTCTGCATGGCGAATACTAGTAACATAACCCCTATGCTATTTTATCCATATTGTGGCGAAGGCTCACAAGTGGCATGATAGTTCCTGGGGATTTTAAAACAGATTCATAGTGTTTCCACTTCTCATCTACACTACATCATAGGTTGTGTAGCGTCCTATTACTGGAGTCAGCTCCTGGTGGCAGAACCTACCCCAGTACACGTGGAACAGTCAGGGCTCCACGTGTACTGAAATGTTTCAGCCGGGAGCAAGTCTGCTGTCAGCAGGGATTGGAGCTGCCTCCCCCAGTCCTGGTGAAGCTACAGGGTTGAACCCTGTGGAAGAGGCGGAGGATTAAAATACAGGTCAAAAGTTACAATTGGCCAAACATACGCCTTGGTTACACAATGAAAGAGAGGTAAGATCTTCTTTGATATGTGTAGCTATTATCTTTGCCATCAAATTTTGGTCCCGAACATTTTGGATTGTGTTCAGAAAATGTTTTTTTCTAAATTATGTGGATCATGAGGAAAGCACACTTGACTAGTCTAGTGGGTTTTGGGGTAAGGGATATGTGAATGGAGGGTAGACACAAATGCTGGAGTAACTCAGCGGGACAGGCAGTATCTCTGGATAGAAAGAATGGATGACATTTTGGATCGACTCATGTCCGTAGATCAGTAGTGCAGACCTGAGACTAGGAGCTGAAGATTGGTCTGAAGAAGGGTCTCGACCCAAAATTTCACCCATTAGTCTGAAGAAGGGTCTGGACCCAAAACGTCACCCATACCTTCTAGCCAGGGTTTGAAGAAGGGTCTCGACCTGAAACGTCACCCGTTCCGTCTATGCAGAGATGCTACCTGTCCCACTGAGTTACTCCAGCATTTTGTGTCTATCTTCGGTGTAAACAAGCTTCTGTAGTTCCTTTCCACACAGTGAATGGAGGGTAATAGGTTTGACTTTTCCAGTCAGTTGTGTAGGCTGATGAAACTCAGGAGAACCTTACCGGGTTACGTCCAAGCCAGACTCCCAGCTTACGATGTGCTCCTTACCTCTCACTTTGCCTGCATTTCCAGTTCTTCTGTCTCACCATCCTGAGTAGTTCAGTTTTCCTGGCAGGTTATCCCTTGCTGCTCTGAAGTGCAGTTTAGTCCTCAGCCCTTTCAGAGATCATTGAAATGTCAATGAGTAATTGAAGAGACAATGTTGCCAAATTGGTCCAGATTGGCCCAGTTCCCTCGAGTATATCGTCAATGTTCTAACTTACTTACTCAATGGCACGTCTGGTGGTTTGATGGCTTTGGTTGTACCATTTCAGGGCCTTGTTACTTGAGGGTATCATAAACCACAGTTTAAGTCTGAAGAAGGGTCTCGATCCGAAAAATCACACATTCCTTCTATCCAGAGATGCTGCCTGTCCCGCTGAGTTACTCTAGCATTTTGTGTCTATCACAGTTTAATTGTGGTCATGGTGGCGCAACGGTAGAGTTGCTGCCTTAAGTCCCGGTCCCACTTTCATGACCTAATTCGCGACCTCTGACGACCTTAAACAACCTAAAAAAACAAGGACGCAGTAACCTACTACCTCCTACGACCTTCCACGACTATGTGTACGACCTCCTACGACCTTCCATGACTATGTCTACGACCTCCTACGGCTATGTTGAAGACTTCCCACGACCATGAAGAAAACCTCCTTCGACCTCCTTCGACTATGTTGAAGACTGGCTTCGACCATCTTCTACTGCTGTTTGCAGTAGCCCTTTTGCTTCAGCAGCCTTTTAAGAAAGGCAGAAGGGGAAGAGCAAGGATGAAGAGGAAGCATGAGAAGAGGTCTCAATGGGTGAATGGAGATGATGTGATGGACTGTCCCAGTACACCAGATGACTGGAAGAGAGTGGCGCTGGGCTTTGACAAAAGATGGAACTTTAAGCACACATGTGGGGCAGTGGATGGCAAGCATGTCATTTTTGTCCCTGTCCCTGTACCTCTCATTTTTCTTTTTGTACATTATGGCATTCTGCTGGAACCATTCCTCAAGGTCCCTCTCCTGCTGCCTGGTGAAGGTGTAGGGCATAACCTTCCTCCAGCCCTCCCTCACCACCAATGGGGCATCTGCCTCTGATGCTGTATCAGACACTGGAGAAAGGGCTGCTTTGCTGGCTTCAAATGAGGCAGTGAAGGATGGGGACATATACTACCACCCTGGTCTCCTCCTCCAGGGGTCTCTCATGCAGGGCTACCTCCTCCTGCACTATCATCTCCTGTAGCATCACCTGCCATTCCTCCTCTTGGGTGGGCAACACTAGCATGGCAGGTTTTTTTTAGGGTTGTGCCCTCCCCCTGCACTGCTGCCTTTTTGGTGCCATCTCTAAAACACAAGTCTTCTCTCCAAAAAACTCACCAGCTATGAATGAACATGCCTTGGAGTGACAGAGGTGACGTTCTGCTGTATAAAAAAACTTTTTTTTCTACTGACCTTTTTTTCACCCCGGAGCTATTACCTTCGACTGCCTCCGACCACCTACGACTACCTACAACTAGCATCACGACCTGCTACGACCTACCTACGAGTAAAAAGTATAGACATGGCGACCTTTTTTTTTTACTCGTGGACATTTTTTATCAGGCTAGAAAAAACGTCGCGACCTACTTGATGCCACGAGTACGCGGAGACCACTCATGAGCATGAGGAAGACCTCCTACGACCTCCTATGACCTCGTGGCGACCATGCTGCGAGTATGAGTCAAGGGCAAACTCGGCAGAGGTCGCGAATTGGGTCGTGAAAGTGGGACAGGGGCTTCACAGAGAATGCAACACCCGGAGACCCAGGTTCAATCCCGACTACAGGTGCTGTTTGTACGGAGTTTGTGCATTCTCCCCGTGACTGCGTGGTTTTTCTTTGAGATCTTCGATTCCCTCCCACACTCCAAAGACGTAGAGGTTTGTAGGTTAATTGGCATGGTAAATGTAAAAATTGTCCCTAGTGGGTGTAGGGTAGTGTTAATATGCGGGGACCACTGGTCGGTGCGGACTCGGTGGGCCAAAGGGCCTGTTTCCACGCTGTATCTCTAAACTAAACTAAATTAAAATAAAAGGTAGACAAAAATGCTGGAGAAACTCAGCAGGTGAGGCAGCATCTATGTAGCGAAGGAAATAGGCGACGTTAAAAAAGTGGGATCTCTTGACTTTCAGCAGCCATCTCCTAACAAACAAATTGATCAGAACGTGTGAAATCCGGAAGGACAAAGGCATTGTGGCAGCTGCCAGGAAAACATTTTCACACTTGTAGGAAGGTCTACTTGCAGCTAAGGATCAGGCATACGCTGATGGAATAGGAAACCTTTGTGGTTGATTGCATTCCTAGGTGACCCATGGCTGTCTTGATTGACAATAACTCTTCACCCTAAAATTCCACTTTACACTGCGACTGGCCTCAGCATGGACAAAGTTGAAATGTTTGCCTATTCTGTCAAAGAAGCCATCAGCTGTCTGCATTTATACCATGTTGACCATGAGATCCTGTAGCTATCTCCAGCAGAGATCTAAAATAATCCTGAGTCAGACTAATTTAGAATCCCAGCAACTTTATCTACAGTGGGAAAACTTTGACGGATATGATTTAGAAAGCAGGACTTATACTAGCATGCATTAACAAACAGTCTGGTATCATTTGATATGTTAGCTTCAGCCTCTGGAGGTATTATTGTTCAGACATGCCAAGGATTATTATCCTTTATCGATACATCATGCGTAGTACATGGTGCATCCCATGAACTGTATCTTTCCACTGATTCCTGCATCAACTTCAAGTCAGTGATTTCTGGTTTCCCATGTGGATTTGACCTAAGAAAGATGCAGAGTGGATTGCACGCCCTGGAAGTTCCGCAACCTGAACTACAACCTTTACTGACTTCCCTCCGACGGTTAATTATTTGGTTCAAAACTTGGTGTTACATTTTCAATGATATGGAAATTTTAGTGCATTTTGGTGCTCCAAATGTTTCCAAACCTATCCTCCCACATCCCTCCTCTCTACCCTCAAATCAATTATTTGTGAAGATACCATTGGCATAAAATAAAACGAATTATAAAACATGGTGAACTAAATTCAGTGGAAATTTACCTATGAAGAGAGCTCACGTATGGACTTAATGATGTTATAATATCTACTGATCTCCTTATGTTCTGTTAATTATTCATCAGCTTTCAATAATCTCACTATGAATATACTACAATTGCTTATTCTGTGGTGTGGTGTCACCAAGTAGCTGGCCAAGGGCTTTGCTCTGACAGTTAGAAACTATAAAACGTATAACCACAACCAAATTGGTACATATTAGTCAAACTCGTTGTTTTATGATTCATCAAACATAGTACATAGTCTGTGGTAATTCCAATGCCGAAAACTTGTGTGGTTCAAATGGTGATTATAAATCATTGGAGGTTTGCTCTTGTAGTTTACACAAAAATCTATTGATAAGATTACTGTCTGGTAATTAGACCTTGTCATCCAAGTATTTATTGATGGATTTACAATCTAGAGAATATAATTTCTGGGAAAACAGGCATCTTTACAGTCATAGTTTGCAAATCTTTCCGATTTCCATTACTCTTCCTACTACTTTCATCACACTGACTCTATCAGGATATCCACAGAATAAAACAAAGCATCTTAAAAAATAGTACCTCTTACTGATCCGATAACAGTGAAGGTTTATGAAGTTTTTGAAGTTTAAAGGCCGCATAACCTTTAACAGCAAAACTCTGACTGCTTTCACTACCGGATTCTCATACCAGCATTTATTTCAAGAGGGCTTGTATACAAAAACAGGGATGTACCTTCTCCCCAAAATCCACAAACACAACTGCCCTGGCAGACCCATTTTTTCTGTCTGCTCCTGTCCCACGGATATGATTTCCATGTACCTCAACATAATCCTATCCCCCCTGGTCTAATCTCTCCTGACCTATGTCCAAGATACCTCCCATGTCCTTCGTCTCTTTAATGATTTCCGCTTTCCGAGCCCCTACTCCCTCATCTTTACTATGGACAGTCAGTCACTCTACACCACCTGGAAGGCCCTAAAGCCCTCCGTTTCTTCCTCGACTGCAGAACCATCCAATTTCCCTCTACTAACACTCTGCCTAGCAGAGCTGGTCCTCACCCTCAACAACTTCTACCACTTCCTCCAAGTCCAAGGCGTAGCTATGGGCACCCGCATGGGCCCCAGCTATGCCTGCCTCTTTGTAGGGTACGTTGAACAATCCCTGTTCCAGGCGTACCGTGGCCCTATCCCCAAACTCTATCTCCGTTTCATTGATGACTGCATCAGTGCTACCTCCTGCACCCATGCAGAACTCATGGACTTCATCAACTTCACCACCAATTTTCATCCGGCACTCAAATTTACTTGGACCATTGCCGACACCTCCCTCACCTTTCTTGATCTCAGTCCCAATCACAAGAAATAGACTATTGACTGACATCTATTATAAACCCACTGACTCCGACAACTATCTCGATTACACTTCTTCCCACCCTGCTTCCTGCAAAGACTCCATCCCCTACTCCCAATTCCACTGTCTACCTGCATCTTTGCCAAAGATGAGGTGTTCCATACCAGGACAACCGGGATGTCCTCATTCTTTAGGGAACAGGGTTTCCCCTCTCCCATCATAGATGAGGCCCTCACTCATGTCTCCTTGGTACCCTGCAGCTCCACCCTTGCTCCCGCCTCCCCTTGTCCTTACCTTCCATCCCATCAGCCGTCGCATGTAACTCTTCGGATCGTTTACCTTGTTGTGGTGAAGAGGCTTGTGTGACCCCATGATTCCGAGAGCGATGCCGTCAGAAGCACCAGCTTCTGGTAGGGCCACCCATGGTGGTAAGGTCAAGGATGAGGGTCCAGACGAAGAACGATCCAACCTACAACCTCTCAACGGCGGACCAGACGGACAAAGTTATCTTGAACTCAACAGCTGTCAAGGCGGATGAAGGCTGCAACAGATCTATCAGCTCCAATCATCTTGGTTCCCTTGCCATTGGAATTAGTTGATTGATTTGTGAAGGACCATGTGCTTCTTGGAGCGCAACATCAAGTACTCATTAAACAAACACATGCACAAGCGTTTTTGTTCAGTGAGCTGCAAAGCCAGGATCGTAAGCCACCTGAGAGTCCATAAACCAACAGAATGTAGACCATCATCCTCGACCTCGAGGGATTGCCACTACAGATAATCCTTGGAAATTTCCGCCACCTCCAAAGGGATCTCACCACTAACCACATTTTCCCATCTCCACCCCTTTCCGCCTTCCGCGGAGACCGTTCCCTCCGCAACTCCCTAGTTAACTCATCCCTTCCCACCCAAATCATCCCCTCCCCGGGTACCTTCCCCTATAACCGCAGAAGATGCAACACCTGTCACTATACATCCTCCCTCGACTGTCCAGGGACTCCGACAGTCCTTTCAGGTTAAGCAGAGGTTCACTTGCATCTCCTCCAACCTCATCTACTGTATCCGTTGTTCAAGATGTGGACTCTTCTACATCGGCAAGACCAAGCGCAGACTGGGTGATCATTTCGTGGAACACCTTTGCTCAGCCTACGTGAACCTACCTGGTCTCTGGGTTGCTGGACACTTTAATACTCCTTCCCATTCCTACACAGACCTTTCTACCCTCGGTCTCCTCCATTGTCAGAGTGAGGCTAAATGCAAATTGGTGGAACAGCAACTCGTATTTCGCTTGGGCAGCTTACAGCCCAGTGATATGAATAATGATTTATCTCACTTGGCATTCCCTCTCTCTCTCTCTCCCCAAGTCGCACTAACTTCACATTTTCACCCTACAAACAGCTTACAATGGCCTGTTTCCTTTATCATCGTTACTTTTTTTGCATATCTTTCATTCATTGTTCTTTATCTCCCCACATCGCTGTATAAATCTGTTGTTTCCCTGGGAAAGACGAATCCCCGGAAATAGCTGGGGACCGGGGGTCAAATGAGATGGAGGAACTGAGTGAAATCCAGGTTAGTCGGGAAGTGGCGTTAGGTAAATTGAATGGATTAAAGGCCGATAAACCCCCAGGGCCAGATAGGCTGCATCCCAGAGTACTTAAGGAAGTAGCCCCAGAAATAGTGGATGCATTAGTGATAATTTTTTTTAACTCTTTAGATTCTGTAGTAGTTCCTGAGGATTGGAGAGAAGCTAATGTAACCCCACTTTTTAAAAAGGGAGGGAGAGAGAAAAGGGGAATTACAGACCAGTTAGTCTAACATCGGTAGTGGGGAAAATGCTAGAGTAAGTTATTAAAGATGGGATAGCAGCACATTTGGAAAGTGGTGAAATCATTGGACAAAGTCAGCATGGATTTATGAAAGGTAAATCATGTCTGACGAATCTTATAGAATTTTTCGAGGATGTAACTAGTAGAGTGGATAAGGGAGAACCAGTGGATGTGTTATATCTGTAATTTCAGAAAGCTTTCGACAAAGTCCCACATAAGAGATTAGTATGAAAACTTAAAGCACACGGTATTGGGGGTTCAGTATTGATGTGAATAGAGAACTGGCCGGCAGACAGGAAGCAAAGTGTAAGAGTAAACGGGTCCTTTTCAGACCGGCAGGCAGTGACTAGTGGAGTACCGCAAGGCTCAGTGCTGGGACCCCAGCTATTTACAATATATATTAATGACTTGGACGAGGAAATTGAATGCAAGTTTGCGGATGACATGAAGCTGGGGGGCAGTGTTAGCTGTGAGTAGGATGCTAGGAGGCTGCAAGATGACTTGGATAGGTTGGGTGAGTGGGAAAATACATGGCAGATGCAGTGTAATGTGGATAAATGTGAGGTTATCCACTTTGGTGGCAAGAACAGGAAAGTAGACTATTATCTGAATGGTGGCCGATTAGGAAAAGGGGAGACGCAACGAGACCTAGGTGTCATGGTACACCAGTCATTGAAAGTAGGCATGCAGGTGCAGCAGGCAGTGAAGAAAGCAAATGGTATGTTAGCATTCATAGCAAAAGGATTTGAGTATAGGAGCAGGGAGGTTCTACTGCAGTTGTACAGGGCCTTGGTGAGACCACACCTGGAGTATTGTGTACAGTTTTGGTCTCCTAATCTGAGGAAAGACATTCTTGCCATAGAGGGAGTACAGAGAAGGTTCACCGGACTGATTCCTGGGATGGCAGGACTTTCATATGAAGAAAGACTGGATAGACTCGGCTTGTACTCGCTAGAATTTAGAAGATTGAGATTTAGAAACTTACAAAATTCTTAAGGGGTTGGACAGGCTAGATGCAGGAAGATTGTTCCCGATGTTGGGTATAAGGGGGAAGTCTTTAGGACCGAGATGAGAAAATTCTTTTTCACACAGAGAGGTGAATCTGTGGAATTCTCTGCCACAGAAAGTAGTTGAGGCCAGTTCATTGGCTATATTTAAGAGGGAGTTAGATGTGGCCCTTGTGGCTAAAGGGATCAGGGGGTATGGAGAGAAGGCAGGTACAGGATACTGAGTTGGATGATCAGCCATGATCATATTGAATGGCGGTGCAGGCTCGAAGGGCCGAAAGGCCTACTCCTGCACCTATTTTCTATGTTTCTATGTTTCTATCTCTAACCAGTCTGAAGAAGGGACTCAACCTGAAACTTCACCCATTCCTTCTCTCCAGAGATGCTGCCTGCCCTGCTGAGTTACTCCAGCTTTTTGTGTTTATCTTCGGTTTAAACCAGCATCTGCAGTTCCTTCTTACACGTGTAATGCTGAGGCTCTATAAGGTGCTGGTAAGGCCGCGTTTGGAATATTGTGAGCAATTTTGGGCATCATATCTGAGGAAGGATGTGCTGGCTATGGAAAGAGTCCAGAGGAGGTTTACAAGAATGATCCCAGGAATGAGTCGGTTAGCCTATAATGAGCGTTTGTCAGCTCTGGGCCTGTACTTGCTGGAGTTTAGAAGTATGAGGGGGACCTCATTGAAATATACAGAATAGTGAAAGGCTTGGATTGAGTAGATGTGGAGAGGATGTTTCCACTAGTGGGAGAGTCTAGGAGTATAGATCATAGCCTCAGAATTAAAGGATGTACTTTTAGGAAGGAGATGAGGATATTTTTTTTAGTCAGATGGTGGTGAATCTGTGGGATTCTTTGCCACAGAAGGATGTGGAGGCCACATCAGTATATTTTTAAGCAGAGATAGATAGATTCTTGGTTAGTACGGGTGTCAAAGGTTATGGGGAGAAGGCAGGAGAATGGGGTTAGGAGGGAGAGATAGATCAGCCATGAGTAGACTTGAGAGGCTGAATGGCCTAATTCTACTATCCCTTATGACCTTATGAATACAATAACAGCCATAAATTATTAATAGATATGTATTACTTTGCAAGTAATGTTCGACTCAAATGAGGTATTCTATATTGTTTCATTTTTTTACTCCTGCAGGCAAAAACCAAGATATTATCCGTGAATTAGTTGTGCTTCCGGATTGATGCTTAATAGGTCTCCAGTGAAGGACTAATGTTTAAACCATAAATTTTAGGTAAATAGTTGATTTCCAGAACATCGGTACATATGATAAAACTTAACTTACAGATTATTTCTTGGACAGAATAATTGATATATGACAATTATTTTCCCACCTGCATCTGTTTAATTTTGGAAATAATAAATTGACCAGAAGAAGTAAATAGATCAGAAAGACTTCTTAGTAAATTACTGTCCCTATGTATCACATTGCAATCTACGTCCAAATGGAGTGTTGCTTGCAATCTATATTTAAATCCTCCACGAGTATCTAAATGTGAATTACTGCCTTTGATCTCACTTTTACATGGAATGTTGTCATAAGGAAGAAGTTCGTAGTTGTTTGGTAATTGGAATAGGTGGAAGTAAATTGAAAGACTGCCTTCTGAGTATATTGCAATCATTTTGTTACCGATTAATACTTTCTTTTGGCTATTACATATCCCAAGAGCCATTGTACATGTGCATCATTTCTGGTTACAATCATAGAGTCATGCTGCATGGGAACAAGCCCTTCAGCCCAACTTGCCCACACTGGCCAACATTCCCAATCTACACTAGTCCCACCTGCCCGTGTTTTGCCCCTATCTCTCTAAACCAGTCCTATCCACGTACCTGTCTAAATGTTTCTTAAACATCGCAATGTTATCTGCTTCAACTGCTTCCTCCGGCAGCTCATTCCATACATCCACCGCCTTTTGTGTGAAATAGTTAGCCTCCGGGTTCCGATTAAATCTTTTCCCCCTCATCTTTAACCTTTGTTCTCTGCTTCTTGATTCCCCTACTCTGGGCATAAGACCCCTGCGCTTACCCGATCTATTCCTATCATGATTTTGTGCACCTCTATAAGATCACCCCTCATCCTCCTACACTCCAAGGAATAGAGTCCGAGTCTGCTCAACTTCTCCCCATAGCTCAGGCCCCCGAGTCCTGACAACATCCTCATAAATCTTCTCTGGACCCTTTCTAGCTCGACAACATTTTTCATATAACATGGTGCCTAAAAACTGATCTTTTGTTTGTTTCCTTTACCTATTCATCACAAGAAACAGCAGATGCTTTCTCTGCAAATGTGCAAGACTCATGGCGGTGAAAATTATTATATCGCTTCCTGTGTAAGTTCCACAGATGGCAGTGAATTCCAAAAGCAAGAGAAATATGACTGTTGATTCCCTATTATCTTCCATTATTGCAGAGACCTAATCTATCTCAATATGCTTCCCTTACGGTTTCCACTTCCTCATTGAGACGATGAGAAGTGGATGAATTGATGGTCAGACTTTTATGATGCCATAAGTAGGTTCAAGCACTTATCATAGGTCCACAACTCTGTATTTAGTGAGCTTTGACCTTGATTTCTTGACCTCTACCAATTACATCACTAAAAGAGGTCACGGCTCTCATGTGAGCTAATGCAAGAATGATGTCAGAGGCTTTCCCCTAAATTAGAGCTCACCTTTACTATAGACACCATGTTTTTTTTATTTGTCATATTTAAATTTAAATAATTGACACAATTATTTGGGAAAGTAATAATCACGATCGACACCCCTCAGATTGCACAGAGGACTCGCACATCAAACAAGTGGTCAGCAATGCACAAATAAGTGATGGAGACATTGTTTGATAAAGTTGCTCACATTGAAACCCATCAGCTTTTGTAGAATGCCCTAAACTCTCCAGCTTCAACTTGCAAACCACTATATGCTTCCCAATGAACACGTTCATAAGATCATAAGGAATAGGAGTAGAACTAGGCCCTTCAGCCCATCAAGTCTTCTCCGCCATTCAATCATGGCTGATCTATCTCTCCCTCCTAACCCCATTCTCCTGCCTTCTCCTCATAATCTCAGACACCTGCATTAATCAAGAATCGATCTATCTCTACCTTAAACTGATTGATTCCAGACTGATTCCTGGGATGTCAGGACTGTCTTATGAAGAAAGACTGGATAGACTTGGTTTATACTCTCTAGAATTTAGGAGATTGAGAGGGGATCTTATAGAAACTTACAACATTTTTAAGGGGTTGGACAGGCTAGATGCAGGAAGATTGCTCCCGATGTTGGGGAAGTCCAGGACAAGGGGTCACAGCTTAAGGATAAGGGGGAAATCCTTTAAAACCGAGATGAGAAGAACTTTCACACAGAGAGTGGTGAATCTCTGGAACTCCCTGCCACAGAGGGTAGTCGAGGCCAGTTCATTGGCTATATTTAAGAGGGAATTAGATGTGGCCCTTGTGGCTAAGGGGATCAGAGGGTATGGAGAGAAGGCAGGTACGGGATACTGAGTTGGATGATCAGCCATGATCTTATTGAATGGCGGTGCAGGCTCGAAGGGCCGAATGGCCTACTCCTGCACCTAAATTCTATATTTCTATGTTTCTATGTTAAACATATCTACTGCCTTGGCCTCCACAGTCTTGAGAACTCTACTAACTTTCTTAACTTCTTAATTTTCTACTAACTCTACTACTTTTTAAAAATAGGTTCACACTTTATCCTGGCAGGGAATACCATATTGGGACATTTCACTATAGCATGATTATTTGTGTGCAGAGGGCAAATGTCCAACAGGTTGATCAGGGATCCCTAGCACCCTCTGCAGTAACATTTGATATTCCTGGAATGCTTTCCTAGAACTTGCTGAACTTTGACCCAATGGTGCACTGTTCTGTGAAACTTATCAATAACCTGATTGCACTACACAAATATTCTTAATGTTCATTGTAGATCTGGGTCCTCAAAACAAGTCATCCAGGTTGTCTGCATTTTGTGGTCCATTGCTTGCTATCAAATGTTGTGATTCGCCAAGAACTTATTGAATGCCCCCAAAAGAATTACACAAAACCAACAGAATCTACTTCCAGAGGTTACTGCAAACTCTCTGCCAGCTAAGTGTTATCAGTGAGCAAGTTTTATACCTATACTTTAGACACACTTGAACCATTCCCATTGCAATATCATTCCTGTTATTACAGTCTTGTTTCTGAACATTAATTGATACTTGGCTCTCTTCATAACCACCGAGTCCGTGCCGACCAGCGATCCCCATACACTAGCACTATCTTACACACTAGGGACATTTTACAATCTGTACCGAAAGCTAAATAACCAACAAACCTGTATGTCTCTGAAGTATGGGAGGAAATCGTTGAACCCAGGGAAAACCCATAAGGTCACGGGGAGAATGTACAAACATCTGTCTGGACATCATCCCTCACCAGGATTGAATCCAGGTCTCTGGCACTGCAAGGCAGCAACTCTACCACTCTACTACCGTGCCTCCCTAAGGCCTGTCCCACTTAGGCGATCTTTCAGGCCTGTCAAGTTGTTGGCAGTCACCTGAAAAACCGGGAACTGGAACGGTGACTGTCAGAGAGGAACACATACACACACACACACAAACACGCAAACACATCGCAAAGGTGGGGCACGGGGCAAGCGGGGAGCGCTGTCTCACGGTGCAAAGCCAAGGTGATACAGACACACACCGCGATGAACAGGAAGGTTGGCATTGTAATTAAGACAGCTAAAGCACAGTCTATGGCAAGTCCTTTAAAAGAGGGGGGGAGGTGGGGGGAGAAGACGGACATTTAACATTACCGGTCGGTTCCTTGGTTCTGAAAACTACTGCTTACATTTTTTTTTCCCCCAATGAGCCAATGAATTTCACCGGTCAGCACCGACTACAACCTACGAGAACCTCCGAGAACCTTCAACCTCCTGGCAACCCATTAGGACCTCCTAGCGACCCACCTACGGCTTGAGAATTCTCGCTTATCTCCATGGCGACTTCATTCTAGTCGCAGCTAATTTTTCAACATGTTGAAAATTCTCGGCGACCATAATGATGCCGCGACTAGTTCCCAAAATGCGGGAACTCCTCATGACCATGAAGGCGACTCCCCGGCAACCACCCGCGAACATGTGGCGACCATGTGGCAAATCCATAGTCTCATGCAGTCGCCTAAAAATGTCGCCTGAGTGGGACAGGCCCATAAATGACCCTGAGATTCAAACAAGTATAGCAAAATAAGTAGAGTTTTTTTTCTTCTCTTACCACAGCTAACCTGGTGAGGTTATTGAAGATGTTCTGACATGCTGTGCAGAAGTTGCAGATAGTCCCAGTCACCACCTTCCTCAACTGGGCCTGTAATGTTTGTCCTCCCTCCTTCAGTCAAATATCTGAATTCTGCCCCATTTCAGACTGAAGCAAATTCTTTATGTAAGTGTCCAAACTTGGGGATTCTGTTATCTTCCAAAGCCTTTCCAGAGTTAATTCTCTTGATTTCAACACCGCAGCTCTTTAGATAACTATGACCATACCACTATATAATTCTACAGCAATTTAAGTATGGCAGCAGCATATGAATGCTTACTAACTTTGCACCAACTCCCTCCCTCACCCCCACCCCATCACCACTCCTGAGGATTAACTATATAGAAATGACACAAATAACACACGAGACCTACTTGCAGGAACCCAGGAAATGCACTTAAGGGGCTGTCCCACTTGGGCGACCTAATTGGCGAGTTTAGAAGAGTTTGAAAAAATGACATGTTGAAGACCTTCTTCGACTATGTAGAAAACCTCCTTCGACCTCCTTCAACTATGTTGAAGACCAGCTTCGACTAGCTACGACTAGCTACGACTAGCTATGACTAACTTCGGGAAAATGGGACACCGAATAGTGGAAAGTGAAGATGACCTCCTTCAATCTCCTTCGACCTCCCTTCGACCTTCCTTCGACTATGATGAAGACTATCTACGACTACCTTCAACTACCCTCGACTACCTACAACTAACTTGCCGACCTACGATGACCTACCAAGATTAAACCTACGAGTAAAAAATGTATCGATTTATTTCCATGGCGACTTTTTTTTTACTCGCGGGCATTTTTTAACATATTGAAAATAAACGCCGCGACCTAGCAGAGGCCTCGAGTACGCGGAGACCACTCTCGAGCATGAAGGAGAGTTACGAAGTCCTACGACCTCGTGTCGACCATGCTGCGAGTATGAGTTGAGGGCAAACTCGCCAGAATTCGCAGATTAGGTTGCCCAAGTTGGACAGGCCCTTTAGGTCACAGTGAAAGGCAAAGTGTTTTTTCTTCCTGCTATGGAGGGAAATAGAGCCATCCAACCCATGAATGTCAACCCATGAATTGGTTGGCATTTATCATTTGTTCAAGTCTCTTCTCTTTTTTCATTTTATGGTATTATCAAAAGGCTCAATCGTATTATTGCCCGACACCTCACTGTCACCTCACTGCCAGTCATCAATTAAAAGCATAATTTATGCATTCAATATATTTCTAATACAGCATCAAAATTCTTGATGTTTTCATAAATATCCTTTTAAAATATTTCAGATTTTTTGGGGCAAAAGATTTATTTATGTAAGACAAGAATACATGAATGTCACAAAGGAGAACCATGAATTCAAAATGCATTTCAGGAGCAAATTATAAAGGCTTTACACTATGAATAAAAGAACATTTTGATATTTCCCTCAATGCCAGGTGAAGGACTCCCTAGGTGTATTTTCCTACATCCCCTTTGAATTCTCATTTATATAATAAAAGCCATGAAAGCACATTAACCTCTTAATACTTTAAATCGTGCAACAATTAAGAAACCAAACTGAAGAAGAAATTAATGTTAAATTAAAAAAGCTACCTTTTAAATATAGCTTAAAATTATCAGGAATAATTAAATGTTCATTTTTTTCAAATATAATGGCCACAGCCTCATTGACTTCCTCAAACAAATATGCCAGTAACATTTTTGAAGGACAAATCATGGCTAGAAGCATTAAAACAAAAACTCCTTGAGATGTGGGAAGCATTGGCAAGGCCATATTTATGCCCCATCTGCAGGTTTGCTGAGAAATTAGTGGTGTATTTATGCATTTTATCTTGAAGAGTTTACAGAATTACACATTCTAAATCCCGAGCTATCCTTTTGGGATCAAGAATGACTTGCTTCAACTCTAGGGTACTGTGGGCTCTGATAAGGTTAATGAGCATGAGGTTGGAAAGGCAGACTATTTCTAGATGGGGTAGGGAGTAGGTGAGCAGTAGGTGGGTAATCTGAGGTGTGGATTTTCTTTTGCTAATTGCACAAGGCTTCTTGGTGTTTCCAATTCATGGGCTTGAGGATCTCAATATGGTCCCAAATGCTTTGTCTCCACTTTCAATTTACCAGGAATTCATAGGAGTCAGTAAGAATGTTACATGTTATCAAGTAGGGATTGAGCTCATCCTTGAAATTTTTCCCAAACATTTCCCAGCTGAGAAAACACAATCTGCCAGAAGGGTTTCGGCCCGAAACGTTGCCTATTTCCTTCGCTCCGTAAATGCTGCTACACCCGCTGAGTTTCTCCAGCATTTTTGTCTACCTGCCACAGGCAATGATGGTCCAATTATATACTGCCATCGTAGAGTCTGTCCTCACCTTCTCCATCAAGGTCTGGTTTGGCTGAGCCACCACGCACGACATCTGGAGGCTGCAGCGAATCGTCCGATCAGCTGAGAACCTTCCCTCCATTGACTGCAACCTTCCCTCCATTAATGAACTGTACACTGCAAGGGCCAGGAAGCGAGTGGATAAGATCATCTCAGACCCCTATCACCCTGGCCACAAACTGAAGCACTTCCCTCTGGAAGGCGACTCCGGACTGTCAAAGCTGCCACAGCCTGATCTAAAAACAACTTTCTTCCACGAGTAGTAGCTCTACTCAATAACCAAAAATCTGTAGCCTCCTTTTGCTCTGGTATTTTATTTCATTCACATGTTTAAACTGTAATGTTTTATTATTAATGTTTAAAGTTTTATGTGTCATTCTTAATGGTTACTGTATGTCGTGTTGTTACTTGCGAGCGGAGCACCAAAGCAAATTCCTTGCATGTGAATACTTGGCCAATAAACTTATTGATTCATTCATTCACATTTCTGCTTTAAAAGAAAACTGACTTTCTCTCCCATCTCCTAAACTAACACTTGAAGCAAAAGACTTGCAGAAGCTGGGAATCTAAAACCAAAACAGAAAATGCTGAAACTATTCATCTGTCGAGAGAGAAAATAGAGTCCACAGTTCAAATCAATAATTGCTTTTAGTTTACTTTAGACTTTGGAATTTAGATATACAGCTCCGATACAGGCCCTTCGGCCCACCGAGTCCATGCCGACCAGTGATCATCCCATACACTAATATACCATCCTACACACTAGGAACAACTTACCATTGCCAATTAACCAACAAACCTGTGTGTATTTGGAGTGTGGGTGGAAACCGGAGCACCTGGAGAAAACTCACGCAGGTCATGGAGAGAACCTAGAAACTCCGTACAGACAGCACCCATGGTCAGGATCAAACCTGGGTCTCTGATGCTGCAAGGCAGCAACTCCACTGCTGCGTCACTGTGCTGACTGTTCAACATCATATAAATGATAATTTCAAAAAGGGATGTAGAGAAAGACACCACGGGAGATTTTCTACAGGCCATGGTGGAAATATTAAGATGTTTTGATGAAGGATCATTGAACTGAAATGTTGACTGTATCTCTCCCCAAAGATGCTGTCCAACCTACTGAGTATTTCTGACATTTTCTGTATTTGTTCCAAACTATAATGTTTGGGTCACATTTGTGAATCTGCTATCTGGATATCTTTGGATCTGGGTATGTTTGCATTTGAACAATTTAGGCAATCTGTCCAACTTAAGTTGGGCCAAGGCCTGTTTCCATGCTGTATGACTCTATGTATACAATGGTTCCACAGTGACAACAGTGCACAAACATATGACCAAAAAAAGGAAGCTTGATAAATAATGATTGAACTTATTTTTTCATAATTTGCTTTTCTTACAACATATTAGTATTGAATATCTGGTAAGGAATCATTACATGTACTTGGTACATTGAATAGATTGTTCCTTAAACATAAAGGGAAATATCACACAGTAATGTAAAAGGATATGATTTCATAATTACATGAAGCTCTTGTTTTACTTTCCATTTGACTAGAATTTGCATTTAGAGATTTTTGTTGGAAAGAATGCAAATGTAATTGAAATTAACATTAAATTGGATCTTACCAAAGAGTTACATAGCAAAATGGCATTAAAGCAATTGAATACACATTTTGCAGCTTTAACCTCTTTCACACTTTGGAGCACATGGGAATACATATTTTAACACCTTGAAAACATTTAGTTGATCAGAGAGAGCCAGATGAATTTGTTAAAGATAGGTTCTTGCGGACTGATGGTTTTAATGAGGTGACTAAAATAGTGGACATGGGTATGCTTTCAGTTGATGTCAGGAAGGCATTTGATAAAGTCTCTCATAAGAGATTGTTCGGCAAAGTTATAGCTCGTGGAAGTGAAGTTAAATGATTGACCTGACTGGGAAAGTGGTTGAGCAATGGGAGACGCAAACCAGGTACTCAAACTGGCAAGATAGGATTAATGGTTTCTTGGATAGGTCTGTGTTGGGGCTGGAATTGTTCACAATATTTATTACTGAACTAAATAATGGAGTTGAAAGTCACATAATAAAATTTATATGACGGCACGAGCTTGGGCAATATCCGAGGCAGTGTATGTAGAACCATCAATTTACAAAGGTATTAAAAGATTAAGCAAATGTGAAATAAATGTGGCAGATAATTTTCTGTGTATTCATTGTGAGGTTTTCCCCTTGCACCTAAAAGGAAGGAAAATAGTATTCTCTCAGTGGAGGGGACAAGAAGCAGTTGAGCTCCAGAGTCAGTTGGTATCTATGTACACTGAACAATAAAATGTCATGAACTGGTATGGAAAAAATAATCAAAGACAGTTGATTGAATTAAGGCCTTATGTTGGAAGATGAGAGGGTAGACATTTCAGTGCACCTGGAATGTTGTGAGAAGTTTAGGTTACCTTGGTCTACAAAGGACTGAGCATGTGGGCCGGACGTGACCTGCAGCTGTACGGAGGACACCCACGGCTATGCTTTTTCAGGCTGACCTTGCAAAACTGCCAGGATAATGGGTTTTCATGGCCAGGTTAACAACTCTGCATTTACAACGATCGGGACTTGAAAATGGTGCCAAACCTGGCGACTCTTATATACCGTCTCAGTCTACTACTTCTATACACGTACTGTATCTAAGATGTCTTTATAGATAATAATACTTGTATTGAACTGTTTGCCAGAAAGGAATTTCACAATACCTCGGTTCATGTGACAATAAAGTTCCAATGAACCACTTCACCATTGAAGCTATTACAGGCCTTGGTGGGAGCACATCAGAAATATATGATATAAGGACTCCCAGGATTAAAATATGAGGAATAATCTTTCAAAGATCTTTTAAAATATGAAGGGATAATTAGATTGAAGCTTGCAAAATATTAAGAGGAATCTGCAGATGCTGGAAATTTGATGATAACACAAAGTGCTGGAGTAACTCAGTGGGTCACTCTTTGGAGAGTACACTCTTTGCGAGATAGGTACACTCTCTGCGAGATAGGTACACTCTCTGCGGGATAGGTGATGTTCTGGATTGGGACCCTTCTTCAGACTCCTTCCGACTCAGAGTCTGAAAAAGTGTCCTGACCGGAAACGTCAGAGGTTGAGGGGAGACATGAAAGAAGGTTATAAAATTATGAGAGGCATAGATAGGGTAGACAGTCAGAACCCTTTTCTCAGAGTAGAAAATGTCTAATACTCGAGGGCAGAGCTATAAGCTGAGAGGGGGAAAGTTTAATGGAGATGTGCGGGGCAAGTATTTTTACACAGAGAGTAAAATGGTAGTCCGTTGGAGAGATGACAAGGTTGTGTTGGGGAGAGGATGGGGCTGAGATTAACCTGATGACATTGGCAGTGAGGTAAAATGATGGGGGTAAAGTTGGGTCCCCTTTAACCACAAACAAAAAATGTTCTGCTTCAGATTGTGGGGCCTTAATCTTTCGTGGGCATTTACAGTATTGAGTTCAACTTTGGGGATCATGTTATCGGAAAGATGTTGTCAAGCTGGGAAGGGTGCAGAGAAGATTTACCAGAATGTTGTCAGGACTTGTAGGGCTGAGCTATAGGGAAAGGTTAAGCAGGTAGAACTCTATTTCTTGGAACGCGAGAGAGTGAGTGGCAATGTCACGGAGGTGTACAATATCATGAGAGGAATAGATCAGGTAAACACGCAGAGTCTCTTGCCCAGAGTCGGAGAACCAAGAACCAGAGGACATAGGTTTAAGGTGAGGGGGGGGGGGGAAGATTTTATAGGAACACTAGTCTAAGTGGGACCCGTTGGGTCCCAGCATCACACGGGAGGGCTGGTCACCAACGCAATATTCCACCTCCACCAATTCCAATACTGCTCGCCAGTGGAGGGGGCTGTCTGTTGCCCTAGTATGGGCGTTGCGGGCTGAAGGTGCTGGTTTCCAGAGGGCTAGTATAGACATTGTGGGCCGTATGGATGCTTGGGCAGGCATCCAACTCTTGCAACGATTTTAAAAGCCAAGCCAAGGCAAACAATTGGGCTGCAGCCACACGACAACCAAAATTAATTTTGTGAACACAAACTTGTTAAAAAAGGCAAGGCAAACAATTGGGCCGCAGACACCCGACAACCAAAATTAATTTTGTGAACACAAACATGTTAAAAAAAAGGTGAGGCAAACAATTGGGCTGCAGACACCCGACAACCAAAATTCATTTTGTGAACACAAACTTGTTAAAAAGGGCTGCAGCCACTTTACAGCCGCATCGAGGGGACTCACCGTGGAGTAGACGTGCGTTCAGTGTTATTTGCAGCTCAGAGAGCCGTGACCTTCTCGCTTCCTGGTCTGGCAGAGACTGAATGAGGCACGACACTTCCTGGTTTTATAGTCCCTCCCCTTGCCGCCAGCGGGGGCAGCAGAGAGAATGGGGAATTTTGTAAAAACATTAATATCTCTCTCATTTTTCATCGACGGAAAAAGTCCTCCACACTCATATGGCGGAGGGGGACTCTGAGCGAGGTGGCCAAAAATGACGGCCGTAGGTGGCGGCGTTCTCTCGGAAATCGCAGCACAGTCTTCCAAAAGCGGTCAAGATCAGAGATTTAGTAATATAGATAAGGGGTGACCTTTTCTACACCTTTTCTGGTGTGCGTATGGAACGAGCTTCCGGAGGAGGTAGTTGAGGCAGGTACATTTGCAATATTTGAGAAAAATGTAGACATGGTTGGATAGGTTTAGAGGGATATGGGCCAAATGCAAACAGGTGGGAGAGTGTGAATGGGACATGTTGATCGTTGTGGGCATATTGGTCCAAAGGGCCTGTTTTCACCATGTATGACTCTGTTTAGATTGGTTCCACAGTGACAACACTGAATGTGTCCTGTATTTCTCTGAGTGTGCAAGCTATGAGCATTAAGCAGCAGGAACTAAATTACGCAAGAGCTTTACCAGTGCGGCATTTAGAAATATGGGGCTTTGTTAAGATTCAATTCTGCAGTATATCTAATGTCCAGGATAACATTTTCTCAAAATTCCTTCTCGTGCGGCCATGTGGGATCTCAGGCACCACCGGACTGATTTAGAGATTTTACGATTAAATTGAGAGGAATGTGATGATGAATTTCACACATCAGTCACTGTCAATGATCTGCTTTCATTTTGGTTTACAGCCACCTGAAAGGATACACTAACAGCAGTGGAGGCCAAGTCATTGGGTATTTTTAAAGTGGAGATTGACAGATTTTTTGATTAGTACGGTAATCAAGGGTTATAAGGATTAGATGCGAGAATGGGGTTGAAAGGGAAAGATAGATCAGGCACGATTGAATGGCGGAGTCGACTCGATGGGGCGAATGGCCTACTTCTGCTCCTATGATATATGAACTTATTGACTTATGGATACCCAACATCTAATGCATAGTAAAGGAAGCTTGGAAGAGCAATTAGATTGCAATAACACCACATCCATCCAATACGTTCTCAAAGTGTGCCAAAACCCTGCTGTGGAAACTGGCCAGCTTGGAACTTAAAGTACTGGCAAAAGCAAAATCATGACTCAATAGAAAGTAATGCATAATCATTAGTGTCATGAGACACAAATTGACAAGTATTAGGCTCTCGGTGGTTTGGGTAGCAGAAGATAAACAGTGTACATGTATCAAAATGTTAATGGTAGAAAAGTTGAGTATAAAACAACCACACCGCATTATCAAAGAATGTAATCTCATCGCACATATTTTAAATTACTACTGAGATTTCTATAAAGGAAAGACAATTGGTTAATCACACTATGTATACAATTGACTGTCATGTTGTACACGCTGGCTTGGAGTCACTGTTCTCGTAAGCCAGGATTGCATATTCAGGGTTGCACCACAGACTTGATGAAAACTCTGTCCACGAAGCATTTCAAATTTGAAACATCTCAGATAATCAATTATTCATTCCTTTCCTTCTTCTGCCCTTTCCAAGAGAAGTTGATGCTCTTCAGCATTGAGACTATATTAGTCATATTATTCAAAGTATCAAAATTGTCATTCACACATAACATGAGATGCAAACCGTGACAAACTATTCACCCCACACAAATTTGCAGTAGACATCCCTTGCCATGTGGACTTATCAGAACCTGACTGCATGATTACAAGTCTAAGAATGTGAGTCTCTAGAAAATCTGAGACAACCATGATAATTGTCAAATCCACATGAGCCTCTTGATGGCATACCTTGGTGAAAGCACATGTTAAGGGTGCGCTATTCAAAGCCTGGTTGTGTGGTTTAGTGTAAATAATTCGCTATACTGGTACAGCGAATAAACAGAGATGAGGAGGACTAATTAGTACAAATTAATTCACCATCCTGCGACATCACTCACTGTCCCACACACATATCCAGTTGTTTCTTTCATGTTCCAGAATGTTGTTTTCCTTTTAACATCACTTCCCTTGTTGCTTTAAGAGGAATTATCAATAATAAATCTATTTTACTCAATCAAATCTATTGCTGCTGTTTCGAGTGTCACAATGTTTCATTTGAAGTCCATTTCTTGGTTAAATGTTTTAACATCATTAGCAATTCTGCATGCTTTAATAAGATTATATCTGCATTTTGCAGCCATAAGGAAAGCAAAATTATGGCTTTCACCATCTTTACACCATAAAACTGTAAGCAACTTCAAGATTTAAAAAATATACGTCCCACAATTGTTCTCAATGAAAAGATGTACCTCGACTGTCCATATTATTTTTTGCATTCACCGCCACCATATCTAAAGATCAACAATAGAAAAGATGTAGATTCCAGACACTTATGAATGCTTAACTGCAAAATGTCTGAAAAACTACATATCTCAACGACGATATAATAACCAGAGACAGAAGGAACTGCAGATGATGGAATCTTGAGCAAAACACAAAGTGCTGGAGAAACTCAGTGGGTCAGGTAGCATTTGTGAAGGGAACAGATAGGCAATGCTTTGGGTCGGGACCCTTCTTCAGACTGGCATAATTCTTGCTTAAAGTAAACTAAAGTAAACTATTTTTATATCAGTAGGTAATAAGTTTCTAAAACAGAGATTATTTGAAAAAGGATTTATTTTACTTTTAACATATTATGAACATTTGACAGCACTGGGCTTCTACTTGCTGGAGTTTAGAAGGATGAGGGGGTACCTCATTGAAACTTACCAAATAGTGAAAGGCCTGGATAGAGTGAATGTGGAGAGTCTAAGACCAGAGGTCATAACTTCAGAATTAAAAGATGTTCCTTTAGGAAGGAAATGAGGCGGAATTTCTTTTGTCAGATGGTGGTGACTGATGAATCTGTGGAATTCATTGCCACAGAAATCTGTGGAGGCAGTCAATTAATATTTTTAAGGCAGAGTTAGATACATTCTTGATTAGTATGGCTGTCAGGGGTTATGGGGAGAAGGCAGGAGAATGTTAAGAGGGAAAGACAGATCTGCCATGATTGAATGGCGGAGTAGACTTAATGGGCTGAATGGCCTAATTCTGCTCCTATCTCTTATGAGCCTGAACTTAGGAATTATTGTTTGGGGGGTTGTATTTACACATTTTAATACTGCTGATCATTACTATGCTCTGTATCTGTCTGAAGAAGGATCCCGACTCGGAATGTGACCTATCCATATTCTACGGGGATGCTGCCTGAGCCACTGAGTTACTCCAGCACTTTATGTCTTACTTTGCTTTGATACGACATGCTTATTTATAGCCTGTTCAGAATCCTCAATCCCCTTTGAAATTAACACTTAGCCATTTCAGCAATGTTTACTTGGGGCCAACAGTTGTCTGCAGTTATTTGGGTTAAAGACTTGGGCGGCACGGTGGCACAGCGGTAGAGTTGCTGCCTTACAGCGCTTGCAGCGCCAGAGACCCGGGTTTGATCCCGACTACGGGTGCGGTCTGTATTGAGTTTGTACATTCTCCCCGTGACCGCGTGAGTTTTCTCCGCAATCTTTAGTTTCCTACCACACTCGAAAGATGTACAGGATTGTAGGTTATTTTTCTTGGTGTATGTGTAAAATTGTCCCAAGTGTGTGGAGGATAGTGTTAGTGTGCGGGGATCGCTGGTAGGTGTGGACTCGGTGGGCTGAAGGGCTGTTTCCACGCTATATCTCTAAACTAAACTAAACTTATTTGTAGTGCAAGAGTTTGAGGTCAGACTTCTATCCCATGAATTTTATTGAAATAAATGTATGCTGAACTCTGCCTCTGAAAGTTACTTAAATGTGCATTTAGCCACTAGTAATAGGGGAAGAATTTGTACTGCTTTAACCACCTGTTGATCAATATGCAATAATGTTGTTTTAGTTTGCATTAATGACTATTTCTCGAACTTTATTTATATCAGTAGATAATAAGCTGATAGTGTTAGATAATATCACTAGATAATACACAGTACTGCATAATTTGGATTAAACAAAGAACAATGGCAGATCAAATTTAATGCAGTTAGATTTTTTTATGAAGGGGCATCAAACATTAACTCTGTTTCTCTCTCCGTAGATGCTGCTTGACCTGCTGTGTATTTTCAGGAATTTCTGGTCAACTGGGCAGGGAGGCTGTGAGCTGGCCCTGTGGACCGGTAGACCATAAGGTTGATATCAGGTTCTAAGTTTTGGTCTTTAAAAACACCTTTCCTAAGAAGGCCAAATACTTTGTTGGATGCTCTCCAGGTGGTAGTGAATTCCGTCACTGTTTGGTT
The DNA here is from genome assembly GCF_010909765.2 of Amblyraja radiata. Lineage (NCBI taxonomy): Eukaryota > Metazoa > Chordata > Chondrichthyes > Rajiformes > Rajidae > Amblyraja > Amblyraja radiata. The sequence goes on from NC_045959.1 coordinate 42,718,111, forward strand.
GATATTGCCAAGATCAAAGATGACTTTATGAAGATAGAAACACTCTTGTGACAACAACAGCGACGGCAATGTAAAAATCAGGCTGAGGAAACCCACACATGTGATAAATAACTTTCTGGGACAATATTATTCAGTGAAAAATTATGTGCTAATATTATTCCAAAGAAGGAATATTAAAATGCTGTTATGGCTCAGAAAACTAGGCATAAATTTGATATAAACAAAGGGAAATGATTCAATGTCTAAAGAATATGTGCTAATAATGTAGTGAGTCAGCATTACATCCTGACTATGTTGAAAACAAAATGAGCATTATAGTTTACAACAATCTTTCCACAGTCTGTTTCCAGCCATGGTGGGAACAGGCACATAAAGTAGTTTAAAGAATGTATTGAAATGGGGAATTGGAGATTGTTTTTTTTCCCAATTAATCCCACTAATATATTATATGAATATACATATTCTGTTGTGCTGCTGCAAGTAAGAATGTCATTGTACTATCTGGGACATATGACAATAAAACACTCTTAATGCTTGATATGACCTACTATTACTTAGGTTTTAAACAAAATGTGTTAAAGTGAAAACCCTGGGATGAGAACCCATGAGAAACAACACCTGAGGGCCACTAGGTCTTCTTGAGTTATTGAGCTTTGTATTTGATGATTTATACATCCAGCTTGTTCTACTGCTGCACTTGGATTGTCTAAAGGCAATAATTTCCATTGTATGTAAATACTGCAATAATCACATTTAATGTTTGCTGTTTAGGATCATCCATGATTCCATGTCTTAACATTAAAAAAATTGGAAACCTGTAGCAATTGATACTGCACCTCAAGTACAGAGCCCGTCTATTATTCAACCCAATGTAAAATGGAGGCAATAATGTCATTTGAGTCTGTTTGATGCCTATAAAACTATAAAGGTGAAACTTGCAATTCATTGTCATATACTGTAGTGAGATATTTTACATGTAGAAACAAGAAACTGCAGATGCTGGTTTAAACAAAAGGACACAAAGGGCTGGTGTCCAATGGATCAGGCAGCATCTCTGGAAAACAAAGATAGGTGGCGTTTCGGGTTAAGACCCTTCTTCAGACTTATCCATTTTTTCCAGAGATGTTGCCTGACCCACTGAGTTACTCCAGCACTTTTTGTCCTTTTGTGTATTAATCGGCATCTGCTGTTCGTTGTTTCCTCAGGAATGATTCCATGATTTGATTTATTGCTGGGGGAGTTGAATATGTGGGAACACAAGAAAACAAGGATAGGTGACGTTTCGGGTCAAGACCCTTCTTTGGGGTCCCGACCCAAAACATCACCTATCCTTGTTCTCCAGAGGTGCTGCCTGACCCACTGAGTTACTCCACTATTTAAGGGCCTGTCCCACGATGCGAGTTCACCCAAGAGCTCTCCCGAGTTTAAAAAAAAAAAAACTCGTGGTAAGTACGTATAATGTACGTCGGAGCTCGTGGATGTCTCGTAGCGGCTCGTAATGCCAACGGCAGGCACTCGGGAAACGTAGAAACTCGTGAAGTTTTTTCAACAATGTGAAAAATTTCCAAGAGTAAAAAAATACTCGTGATAAGGTACCACGAGTTTGATTTTTTTTAAACTCGGGAGAGCTCTTGGGTGAACTCGCATCGTGGGACAGGCCCTTTAGGGTCGAGATATTTTACATCATTGTTTCTCTTGCTTTTCTGGGATAGTCACCTCATTAACTTGTGTAAATTGGTGGAATATATTTAGATTAATCCCATTTGATACAATTATTAGTTAATGAAATGAATCTTAACCTGATTGTATGCATTTACATAACTATAACTAGTGCATTATTTTTTAGACACATATCGTTCCTTGCTATTTATACTTTTGACCAATCGCCGTCTTATAGGCTGTTTAAGTGCATGTGCCAAATTTAATTAACTCGTTTTTTTAAACTTTAGTGATCTTTTTGTAATATTAATCATTCTAAAAATGTGAAAATCTGTGTTTTATCTTTTTAGAGATGCTGGTATGCTGTGCCATCATGTACCTTGATAAAATAGCACTGACCGTTACAAAGATAGACATAAAGTGCTAGAGTAACTCAGCGGGTCATGCAGCATCTGTGAAAATCAAGGATAGGTGATGCTTCAGGTTCTTCGAACCCTATGCCACATTGAACAAATTACCAATATACAGATGATATCTTTCATGATTGAGAGTTTTAATATCACCTATTTGCTTTCACTAGAGTTTAAGCATAGAGTACAGATCAAAGGTGAGGTGACATTGTTATAAAACAGAATGTTACTTCAGCCCCTCTAGCCCCTTCATTTGTGATAACGTGCATGAGCATTTACTGCATGCGCTAGTCACAATCAACATGGAAGCTTCCACGCTGTAAATAGCATGGGAATTCATTAATTACCAGCCAACACAGTATTATACAGTAAGTGAGACCATTGACAAATGCCAATAACTGGGAAAATTATGTTAAAATGTGCTCAAAAGCAACTACCTTTTGTCAATCCAGGAATTTCTGCTGTATTGACAGATCAATGTCTTTCACTTCATCGCTGTCTAGTTAATGAGTGATAGATAGGTTAAGAGAGACTCCGGAGATACCATTAACGAAACAAGAACTTCCTTGCTTGATTCTCAACTCAAAATATACCATGTTATTGAGTTAGGATTTTACACAGTCCTGAGGGAATGGCCATAACTTGACTTTCTCTATTTATACACAAGGAAGATTTTTTTTCATATTATTCATTGTAGTTCAGTGATAAGAGTAGTTTGTTTAGTGTGAGGAAATACATTTGAGCCAACATCAGCAGTTAAGTTCCAGGAGGGATAGTTGTATTGGGCAACAAGAGAGGTGAATATCATAAGGATTGTGAACTTGCTGGGAGGAGAGAAGGAAATTTTGAAGTGTTTTAATATTTTTTTTCCACAGAAAGCATTTCCAAAAATATATGGGCTCAGGGCCACTCAGGAACCCATGTCTCAATCAAGACTAGTACATTTGTTGTGGTATTTCTGAAACCATTTACTTCAATTGATCAAAATTTCAGAGACCAAGTGATATACTCGGCTACTATTATATTCCACATTCAGCTGCCCACAGAAATTTGTCTCCATCCATCAATAGTTGGGAATCAAGCTTCTTACTGACATATCTCTCAAGCCTGATCATATTTTTTGGCATTCCCCAGGCTATTTTCTGTCTGCACCTGTGTGATTTGTAGTGATATAGTTCATAACATGGTAGAGTCTCTGATGCCTTCTATGGCAGGTTCTAATCAGAGTGCACAACTGGAAGATAATTAATTTCAGTAACCCCCCCAGATACTCTTCACTCCTGTCTCTTCCTTTTAAACCGCTATCGTGTTGAACCCCAATTCTCTCACGAGCCACAATTGTGCTGAATTTGAGTTTCCCCTCCTTCAAAGACCTGCAGACTCTTGTTCCCAGCCTCCTTTCCTCTGTTGATCTCTGATAAACCTCCATTAGCTCTTCTCTCTCTCTCTCGCCAGTCACCATTTTGTCTCTCTTCTATTGTACCTACTTCTCTATCCCAGAATGTGTGCCTCATGTGTATAGATATGGCAGAGTATGTAACTTCAAGATCGATTCTCTAAATCAGTTAAATTGTTGAAAGCCAATCATCCATCTTAAAACTGGGTAACTAAACACATGATCAGATTAGCTAAATGCTAACCTGATTCGGCCTGCACCATGTTTCTGTAATCTTGAGAAGTATCAGAAATATACTCCTCTAGTCCTTGGCCAGACCACTCACCCTTTTATGAGCTGTCACTGATTGCACTCGGAACCCCTGTTCCTCTATTGACCATATGTACGGACATTTTTGGCTTCTCTTGCCGCGGAAGATTCATTATCTAGTTATTCATATATTTCGCTGATAACACATAATCAGAACCTTATGACTAGAGCTGAAATCACACTCCCTTAGATGTGGGAATACGAGTTCCCTGTCAACTCTTGACTAAGAGTCACCACGAATACTCAGCGTTTTCCCCAGAGTGGAAATTAGTATAATGCAAGCCTGAATCAGGAATTGCCTCGCAGTCCTTTGACTGAAACCACTTGTCTGAGTCGCCAGAGTGCACAACACAATCTCTTCGACCTGCCACTCAATCAGGAATACTGGTATTGAGAGCCTATGGATTATTATAAATACATTGTTGATTCACACCATGAACCTGCAGGTCAGATAAAAATTATATTATATGCCAGACCAACTTCCTGCTGGTAACTACCTATCCCAGAGAGGATGGCAATGATGATTCCAATGAACCGGCTACTCTACTAACTGAGGAGAAAATAAACCATGTGTTGAGGAAGACTTCAACTACTTCATTCTACTGAGCAGTCTGATAACCTCAATCCCAGATGATGAGGCAGTGCTTCCCTGGTCAATATGACCCATATGGCCAGCCAGTTCCATGAAGTCTACCCTGACCAGGGTAACCAAACTGTTCCTACTTGGAATTTACAGAGGTTACTATGCAAGGCACCCTGCCAGTGTCTCTACATCAACCTGATCTATCCCAGAGACAGTGACAACCACTAGACAGCCTATGCTGCCAGTAAACCCAAACCTGGGCCGACAGACTGCTCCATTTCGGAGTTTACGGAGGTTAATAATGAGACCTTACTTGCCAGCATCTCTGACGCCGGGTCGATTTGCTTGTTGGAGCTTCAGCGAGGTTCCATTTGCAGATCCTGTCTGTCATGCTTGTCATTTCTGTTAGATAGCTGATGCCGCTGGCCAACTCCTCTTGTAGTGGCTTGTCCGTCCCCGAGGGAACAGCAAATTTAGAGGCAAGAGCAGGCAGCTCTTCCTTATGCGACTCGCACATCATGCATTAAAGCATGGGATTCAGGCACATAGTCATGTTCGGAGTCATGTTCGGAGTCAGTTCCATACTGATCTCTGACACTCTCTTAGAGTGGGAGAAATAGTGCACCCCGAACCAGGCGTTGCCACATGCGTATGCCTCGGACTGCCTGTGCATTCTTCCATAACACGGAGCATATTTTGTGACACCATCTCCGATAGTCTTTTGAGTGGGAGGAATATTCCAACCCTGAAACCAGGGGTGGCTACAGGCATATGACTTCAACTGCCTGTGCATGCTTCCATAATACGGAGCATATTATTTGGCACCATCTCCACCACTCCTTTCATCCGAGTGGGAGGAATATAGCAACTCTGAACCAGGAGCTGCTGCCTGACATGCCTTCGTAACACGGAGCATTTCTCGTGCCACCATCTGATTCATCAGATGTTCTAATTGAGACAAACGCCCAATCACATCTGCCATAGATGTGGGGACAGAATACCCTTGGCCCAAATCGTCTGACAGGACTTGTCCCACAGACTTGGCTTTGACTTTGCCCCGACTAGGGGTTGTCAAGCTGCTCCCTCTCTGGACTAGCTGTGCAGATCGGTGCTCTGTCGGTATCATCATTATACTTACCAGACAGTTTGCACCTGCTAGTGACTCCGAGTCCTTGCTCCCTGCTGGAGCCCCAACGGAGTATTTCAGGGAGGGACTGGAACGCCTCTGGCCCCCATATGACTCGGATGAGCCGGCATTATAATCGGAGTCACCTCTTGCCGATAGTCCGCTAGACAGAGTGGGAGAAATACTGCAACCCTGCACTGGGTATAGCCCCAAGCCAGGAGCTCTTTTCTGGTGCCTCAATGGAGTACCTCAGAACAGCCACCTACTCCAGTGGAGTCCCATACTGTGTCGAAAGCAAATAAAAATTTTCTACACCATATGGTGTATGATAATATATGCTGCCTCAGCAGAATTTGTATGTTTAAAATTTATAGGCACTATAGCAGACTGTAATGCTGATACCAGCGTATGCTGCCTCAGCAGTATATCTATGTTTAAAATTTTATATAGGCGCTACGACAGCCGTTCGCTGCCCTGGCCGCGGCTAACACCGGTCGCTGTTAACTTAGCAGCGATACAAAACGTAGCCGCGGCTATATTAATACACCGTCTGCTGCTATTTTTAGCAGCGAGCTCCCAAGCTGCACCGGCAGCCCCAACTCCTAATGGAGTTCCATGGTGGCTAAAGTCCGGCCGGCAATAATGAAACCGAGCTCCTATGGAGCTTCCACGGTGGCCTCCGAAATCGGCCACCTGCTCCCGTACGGAGCTCCAATGGTGGCAGCCGCCATTAGCTTCTCTGGGACCACTGTCGCAGCGGCCCGCTGAAAGTAAAATGAAGTCTAAAGTCTCCCATTGGCAGATGAACTAAAGGAGACACAAAGAAAAAATAAATGAGCTGGCGGCTGGTTAAGGGTCTGGAACATTTTGCATGGAATGGTGGCAGAGGATGAATCTCTCGTCACGTTTAAACAGCCAGAATAGCTGTGGCCTATGGAGATGGAAGGCGGGATGGAATTGTGTAAACATTTTTGGAATGACACAGACACAATTTACCAAATGGTTTATTTCTGTGTTGTGAAAAAAAAAAAAGTTCATCGAACAGAATGTTTCGGGGTGTAAGGAAGCTTCATTATGAAGGTTTGTTCAATGGCTTGCAGCAGTGGCTTGGTTATCCTTACTTCTGTCCGGGAGCTCCTAGGTTATGGACCCATGACGATCAAGAACAAAATTACCTCAGCTTTCATTCCTTAAAAAATAATACTTGGACTGTGTGAAATCCTTTTTGCTGTGCGAAATTATTTAGCAGTTAACTGTGTCAAAAACACCGGACATGTGAGACAGCAGAAGCTGCAGATCTCCGGAGATGAAACAGAGAATAAAATGAGGGGAAATTGGAACATTGGAATTGTTCTGCTTGGAGCTGGCACAGCCTCGAAGGGCCAAATGGCGGTCTTTGGCATAATAAATAAATAAATATGCAGTTAGTGAATTTAAGTTTCTTCTGTTTCCAAGAGGCCTTCAGTCATTTGGTTCCCTGGAACAAAATTATTTTTGAATACATTGGATTAAATGACTCAGTTAACTAATATCGTCGCCAAGTTATGTCAAACAGACCCCAATTGGCAGTGACTTGCCCTTAGCTATGCAACTGATGGCAGAGCCAGCTGGTTGGCTATTTGTCCAGACTGTTTTGGGACATTCATATTTCCATGGTCATGGCTGACCTGGGATCATCATAGAATGTGAGAATCTTAAATCAACCAATTCAACCGTCTGCAAATGACTACAAATTTGGTGAATAATAAGAGACTACCTCGGATGGAACTGTTCCAAATCTTGATCTTTTCTCCACACCGATCCCCCCACCCCCCATGTTGCCTTTCCAGATACATTTAATCCTCCAGTTCTCCCATCAACTTTGTCAATATGTTTGTACCTTCTTTGATGCCTCCATATCCTATTCCTAATATGATGTATCCAGTTTTAATAATATTCCAAGTTTTAATCGAGGTGCAATGCATGATTAATATAACTTCAATACTTAACTATTAAATCCCTCCAGAATTAAAATGGAAATAGATCTTTAATATCCCACCTGCTCAACTTAGATACCTGTGGGAAAAAAATTGCCCTGATTCACAAGTGCTAAAAGTACGGTACTACAATGGCTACGCATTGTTCTCTGCTTCTGATCCAATTCTGTATCAATTGAATCCAATGGATGCATCATTTAGAGGCCCAGTTAGCTGTAACCATATAGTTTAACATTTGTGATCCCAAGCTAACCTTTTATTATCCAAGCAGTAAATGATCTCCTTTGCTTTTTACCAAGAAGTATTATCTCCTATCGGAATAAATACTGAAATTCATTTTCTCAATGAATGCAAATTCTACAACTATTCCATTCTGTTGCATTTTGCTTTACATTTGCTGCATCACCCTCGACCCATAATCAAAACCAACAGATACAGTTGCTCAAAATCTGAAATAAAAACAAAGAATGTTTGAAATACTCAGCAGGACAGGCAGTGTCTGTGGAAAGTGAAGTTGTCAATGTTTCACATCCAGGACCTTGCTCTCTCCTGACTAAATGGCAATTCTCCAAACTTGATAAAGAGTCTTTAAACTAAAACATGAAGTGTTTCTCCTTCCACAAATACTGCAGAATCTGCTGAGTTTTCCCAGAATTTTATCTTCCCTCGCAAATTTTGAAAATTCGCAAATTTCAATTCAAAATTTAAATTCAAATTCACAAATTAAAACAGACAATTTTGAATGTAAATTGAAATCAACAATGCTCCTGAAACAGCAAATCTCACTCTTGCGTACATTCTCTCTATCCCTGCACTCTGTATCTTTGCTCTGTCTATTGTACTTGAGTTTGATCTGATTGTATTTATGTATAGGATATATGATCTGTTTAGATAGCTTTACACTGTTCCTCACAAACGATAATAATAAACCTAAACCTCGAACAAGTTTGATTTAGTTTATAGATCTTTGCAGAGTTTCCCAAATTAATCACAGGAGAATTAACTCAATAAGCTGTAAACTAGAACACCTATGGATTGGATGGTGTTTGGCTGAGGGGCATCAGCTGTGGTATGATCATTTGCAGCTCCCTATTGTCTAGTTTAGTTTATTGTTATGTGTACTTTAAAATTAAAAAAAATATTTGGAAACATGTGTAGATTTATTCAAAGCACCAGAGAACTGGGCTCGATCCTGACTTGGATGCTCTCTGTGTAGAGCATGCACGTTCTCTCTGTGACCATGTGGGTTTCCTCACACATCCCAAAGATGTGCAGGTTTGTAGATTAAAATACCATGGTAAATTTCCCCTAGCGTGTAGGGAATAGATGCAAAAGTGATATAACGTAGAATTAATATGTATGGATGACCAATGGTCAGCATGAACTCATTGAACTGAAGGGTCTGTTTCCATACTGTATTTCTAAACTAAACTAAACTAAAAAGTAGGGGGGGAAAAAAATCACTCTGCTCTGTTTACCCTTTCCACATTGGTTTGGCTAACCCATTTAATGAATGATGATCACAAAATGCTGGAGTAACTCAGAGGGACAGGCAGCATCACTGGAGAGAAGGAATGGGTGACGTTTTGGGTCGAGACCCTTCTTCAGACAAATCATTTAACGAATGATGATGTTGGATGGTTGCTTAAAGTGGAAGGCATGGTTGCTTAATATGGAAGGGCTAGGTGCAAAGTTCATCCTGTCCTCAGCTCAACACTAAATGAAATCACTCTTAGGCTCAGTGTTGAGTCCACTCCATCCGAGTTAAAATTGTGAGGCTAGAAGTCCCATTCTTAACTAATTTTGGCTTACCATTTCTGTTATCATCCTTCTGAATACTGTTTATAATTTATGTGGCTTAATATTGTTTTCGTAATAAGTGAAAATGTGTAATGGTGTTGCTTTTAAGGGAGATTATGTAGTTTAGATTAGAAAAACAAAGCCTTGCTGCTCTCAGGTGGATGTAAAAGATTCCAGGCTTGATGAAGAATAGAGGAGTTACCCTTGATATCCTGCTCAATGTTTTTCCCTCAACCAATTAACAATTGACTCGAAGATAGACACAAAATGCTGGAGTAAATGAGCGAGATAGGCAGCATTTCTGGAGAGAAGGAAAGGTGACATTTCGGGTCGACACCCTCTTCAGACTCCAGAGATAGAAACATAGAAACATAGAAAATAGGTGCAGGAGGAGGCCATTCGGCCCTTCGAGCCAGCACCCCCATTCATTGCGATCATGGCTGATCGTCCCCAATCAATAACCCGTGCCTGCCTTCTCCCCATATCCCTTGATTCCACTAGCCCCCAGAGCTCTATCTAACTCTCTCTTAAATCCATCCAGTGATTTGGCCTCCACTGCCCTCTGTGGCAGGGAATTCCACATTTTTCACTCTCTGGGTGAAAAAGTTTTTTCTCACCTCAGTCTTAAATGGCCTCCCCTTTATTCTAAGACTGTGGCCCCTGGTTCTGGACTCGCCCAACATTGGGTACATTTTTCTTGCATCTAGCCTGTCCAGTCCTTTTATAATTTTATATGTTTCTATAAGATGCCCCCTCATCCTTCTAAACTCCAGTGAATACAAGCCTAGTCTTTTCAATCTTTCCTCATATGACAGTCCCGCCATCCCAGGGATCAATCTTGTGAACCTACGCTGCACAGCCTCAATCACAAGGATGTCCTTCCTCAAATTAGGAGACCAAAATTGTACGCAATACTCCAGATGTGGTCTTACCAGAGCCCTATACAACTGCAGAAGAACCTCTCTACTCCTATACTGAAATCCTCTTGTTATGAAAGCCAACATTCCATTAGCTTTCTTCACTGCCTGCTGTACCTGCACGCCAACTTTCAGTGACCGGCGTACAAGGACACCCAGGTCTCGCTGTACCTCCCCCTTACCTAACCTAACCCCATTGAGATAATAATCTGCCCCCTTGTTTTAGCCACCAAAGTGGATAACCTCACATTTATCTATATTATACTGCATCTGCCACGCATCTGCCCACTCACTCAACCTGTCCAGGTCCCCCGCTGCCTGACCCGCTGAGTTAAGGGCCTGTCCCACTTTCACAACCTAATTCACGACCTTTTTTACTCGTGGACATTTTTCATCAGGCTAGAAAAACACCCCGACCTACTTGATGCCATGAGTATCTACGACTAGCATCACAACCTACCTACGACCTCCTACGACCTCGTGACGACCATGCTGCGAGTATGAGTCAAGGGCAAACTCGGCAGAGGTCGTGAATTAGGTCGTGAAAGTGGGACAGGCCCTTTACTCCAGCATTTTGTGTCTATCTTTGGTTTAAACCACATCTGCAGTTCCCCCATAACAATTGATTCAATCAGGAATGGGGAATGAATGGGGAATGCAGTTTAACCACTCCTTTGCCCAACTGGTATTTGCTCTTTAAACAAAATGAATTTAGTCTGATTTGCTCAATTGGAAAGTGATTTGCTACTGTATTTGAAACCGATGCTTGCTGCTAAATGTATGATAGTTTATAGTTATAATAATAATAACAGTATCTAAACAAAATCAAGCTATATCTTTCCAGTATTTTTTCATAAAGCTAAAGATATGGTACTGCAAGACCTGGTAAAACAACAAATAATGCATATTTTATCTTTGATTTTTCATGAATTCTTGCAAATGAAAGAACACAAAAATGTAAGATTTATTAAAAGAAAAAAATGTCACAGCAGAAATTAAAGCATTTTATTTCATTTGTTCCTCTTCAGCTAAAACTTCCAAATCATAGGGTAGACTAATTAGATCTAGTGGGTGACAGCACAATGATTGCTCTACAAAACAGGTAGCACAAATGTTGCTTATGGCAATTATATTTTCCCATGACAGTGCTTTCTGTGTAGTGAAAGTGCAATGGAGCTACTTTACATACATAGTATTTTCATCACCTTGATCATTTCCAGCTTTGCTTCTTGTCACTTTTCAACAGTCCCAATGCACCTCCAGTTTTCAGGAGTTTACTGTACCTAGTCACTTCCTAAGTGCATATTTTTTCACTTTCAAGAAGCAACAGCAATTTCATTTCCTTTTAAATATAAAATTGAAAGAATATAAATCTCTCTCTTTCTCTGCACTTGCCTGCTTTACTTAATGCTCTGTTGTGCAAGTGGTGCCTGCAATGTAAGCAGACTTTCAAACCACTAAACTGCCGACAAAGAAAGTTGATGTTTTAAAATGACGTGGGTAGACAAAAGTGCTGGAGAAACTCAGCGGGTGCAGCAGCATCTATGGAGCGAAGGAAATAGGCAACGTTTCGGGCCAAAACCCTTCTTCAGACTGATTTAAAATGACGTGCTGTGCCTTGCTTTTAAAAGCCATATTTCTAAGTAGAATTATTCATGAACAATAAAACGAGTATTTAATGTTGCAATATTACATGGCTTGCGAGATATTAATGAATGGGAAATCTTAATTTTTTTTAATTCTACGATGCTCGTTAGCAAGGATTTGTTCAAGGATTTGGTGTTACAATTAAAACACTATAAGTGCGTGCTATAACTCCAGGATAGGCACTCAACTAAGAAAACCACGCCCAAAGCCAAACTATTATAAAGTATTATCTAACTAAATGTACCAACTTACCATAAATAACTTTGTATGCAAAAATAATCTCCCTACATATTAACTATCTCTTTAAAAAGAACTAATCCTGTAGATGCAAGTATATCATTGGGAAAAACTACAGATGATTACTTGGCCTAAAAACCATTAACTGCTTTGGTAATCACTGGTACATCACTTTAAATTTTATGGTTAACTTTGCCCAATTTAAATTAAAGGGAAAATTGTGCCAAGAAGGTTTTGAAGTTATCAGTGGCATTGTACTACCCTGATCAGTATACAAAATGCTTCATTTTCATAAACCAAAATCCTAAATCCAAACAGGCTTACCTGAGCAGATATAGAACCAACAAGCTGGGGTAACTCAGCGGGAGAGGCAGCATCTCTGGAGAGAAGGAATGGGCGACGTTTCGGGTTGAGACCCTTCTTCAGAGGTTTGTTTTAGTTTTTGCTCTATTTTTTTGGTGACAAAGCCTAATAACTGTCATGTTTACTTTGTCAAATCCATATAATGTTAACAAGTAGAAAATTCAATCTTCAATACAGAATGAACAATTGCATGTTACACTTAAATGTCTAAGCATTCAATGAATCAATGTCATGCTTCAATCATGAATTTTACACACAGGTTCCCTAATCTTTCTAATTCTTTTCTGTCATTTCTCTTAAGCAACTTCTATGGACAGTTGCAAGCACGTTGCAGAAGCTTCTGATGGTTGGAATTTTTGAAAGCTGTTGCATGATAAATCAATGTAATAAATCTTTCCCGCCCACGATTTATCATTATACTCTGGAAATCACGTTAGGTTCTTTCATTCAATGTATTACAGTTTCCTTTCTCTCTGTGTATTTCTTTGTATTGTGTTTATAACGGTGATAGTGCCAAGGGACCACAAGGTTTGGTTACTGCAGTCTGAGTGTTTTCTGTAAATGGCTGGCTCCAACATTTCTTTTTCCATGAACGGATCATTTCTATTTCAACATAAGCGCCTCTTCATTGAATTAACTGTTTAAACAACAATATGCACTTTCTATAAAAGATCTATATTAGCAAACGCATTGGCCTTCAAGGTACTTTATCAGAGAACAAAAAATCCGCTGGCTTTTAAAAAAAATATGAGCATTTGTCTACACCAGTGATGTTGACTGCGTTAATCTGTTATTAAAAAGATTCCATTCTCTTCCAGTCATCGCATTCCTTATTGTGCTGATGGGTTTAACCAAAAATAAAGCTAAGTGATTAAAAGTTTCTTTGTATTCCTGTGGATCTGTACTTGTGTTCAATCAGCAGTGTGCATGTAATCATTGTTAAAACATTTCAGGATATTGTTCAGTCCACTTTTTGTGTTCTGCCTGACACACTGACAGATTTCCAATCAGTAACAGATGCTTTTTTCACACAGATATTAGTGACACTGGCATCACAATAATGTGGAAATGTCTTCCTTCTACTGTAGTAAAGCTGCCAACCCTCAACCTACAATTTGTTATAGAGTTCCTCTCTGACCTCACCTGAGCCAACATGCACCCTAAGAACTATGAGCTACACCTGGAGGGGTAATATATTGAGTTTAATAGGAAGACAGTTAATAACCTTTTTTTCCCTCATGTACTATCAATCATGGCTGTCAGCAGTCTGCTGAATCAAAGCAAAAGTGTTCTTCACAGATGACTGATTAGAAACGCAAAATCACGAGATCCATCTTCATGGTCACTTTTATTATAGTCATTTTTAAACTGACAGCAACCTGCTCTGTTTCAGCAGAGTGGGCATCACAAATAGTGTCACTCAGTGCAGCTGAGCATAGGAAGATGTAGCTCAGTTAATGCTAAAAAATAATTGGGCCTGCAGCCTTTCACAAGCCCATTCAACAATTTTCTACACTCAACACATTTCCATTACACTCTGCTGACTGCCATGTTTATGGCGGAACGGTGCTTGGAATCTGTTCTTCGACACCCTGATTTCCATTGTTTACCTATCACTTTAATTAAAGCCACAATCACTGGAATGCACATTGCTGAAGCAAAGTGTCATCAAAATGGAAGCAGTGATGACCTATGGCAAAAGACCAACTAAAATAAGGTGATAAAGGATTATAGTTTCCTTTATAAAACCCCATTTTGCTTCACCGTATATTTCTCTGCTCCTTCATTGCCTATCGTGTATCAGCTATACAACACAGCAGTTCCTGGTTAAAAAAAAATTATATCCGCACTACTTAGTAATCCTTTCATTTGTCATTTCAAAATATGATATTAAACAATGCTTGCTGCAAGGAATCTTCTTTGTTCCCTCCTTTATCAAATTCATGACCGTGAGGATTTTCATAAAGACATTTAAAGGTTCAGACTATGTCACTGCAAATCATATTCAGCGTACGGTGAAGTGGAAACCCTTTCTACACCCTGACACAAGAAAGATGCTACAGCAAAAACCCCAACTGAAATCAATAAATACAAAACATAAAAATAACACAGCTGCATTAATGACAAACAGTGCAAATTAAGAAGTGGTCTGTTTTTTGCAACCCCAATTATTGACTTACATATGGAGCAAAGTGTATTTTAACTAAAATCTATATGATGCCTAATTAGAGAAGTCGTTAAATAAACTAAACAAAATCATGATAACTGTGAGCTAAAACAAACGAGTTGGCAAACCCATATATATCTGACCAGACCTCGGCTCCTTTTAAAACTCCTCTACATTCTCAAATCAACATTCAGCCTAAGCTCAGCATGAGATAATCGGAGTCTAATGATAAGGAACAACGATGGCGACTCTTTTTCAAATAAAAAAGGCACAGCATCTTTTGCTTTATCAAATAATTTGCAGGTCATTGATATGCTTTTAGCAAGTGACAATGTATCAGAAATCACTTGGGATTGTAGGAGCAGAAAAATATATTTATATATATATTTTTAAATGTAGCGATATAGAACACAACCTTCTTTTATTGTTAAAATTTACTAATAAATAACAGATATTTGAAAATAACACCTCATAATACTTAAAGTACATTAAAGGCTTTAATGTAGACTCAAGGAATTGCAGATGTTGGAATCTTGCACAGAGCGCAAAGTGCAGGAGTAACTCAACGGGTCAGGCAGCAATTTGTAATGTAGGTTGCTGTTTAGACCTCCTGCATAAATATTATGTGAGTCCCCAGGTAGCGATGATCTTCCACAGGCAAGGTCCAAGATCCATTGTGGAGATTAGAGATTAAGGAAGTGAAATTAGGGGCAGATTGGGGTGGGGAAAGAGAATTGAGAGAGAGGAATATTGGAGACAGACCACAGAGAGGGAAAGAAAATAGAGGGAGAGAGGGGGAAAGAAAATAGAGGGGGAAAGAAAATAGGGGGGGGAGGGGGGGAAGGGGGGGGGAGGAGGGGGGAGGAGGGGGGAGGAGAGGGGGGGAGGGGGGGGGGGGGGGGGGGAGGGGGGGAGAGGGGGGGAGAGAGGGAGGGAGAGGGGAGAGAGGGAAAGAGAGAGAGAGGGAGAGAGGGAGAGGGGGAGGGAGAGAGAGAGAGAGAGAGCGCAAAGAGAGAGAGAGAGAGAGAGACACCAAATGCTGGAGTAACGCAGTAGGACAGGCAGCATCTCTGGAGAGGAGGAATGGGTGATGTTTTGGGTCGAGTCCTTACTTCAGATTGAAGAAAGGTCTCGGCCCGAAACATCTCCTATTCCTCTCCAGAGATGCTGCCTGCCCCGCTGAGTTACTCCAGCATTTTGTGTCTATTATCTAATTTTTTTTTTAATTAAAAAAAAAATATATTTTTATTAGAAGCAGTGTACAAAAGTATAAATCGTGACATATGACATCATACATTTATTGTACAGCTTCAATTTTAATTTTAGCAAAGATGAAATAGAAAAAGAGAGAAAGAGCAAGAAAGAAAGAGAATGATAGAGAAAGTGAATGTGTAAGAATAGAACCCCTAAACTACCAAATGAGTGTAGTCGAAGAGTAAGTAAAATAAATAGGAAAAATGTAAAGAAATAAAAAGACAAAAACGGAAAAAAAAAGTGTTGATATACCTGCTTCATTTCTCTCCCCACCCATCACCCAGTGTCTATTATCAATTTAAACCAGCATCTGCAGTTTTCTTTCTTATGAGAAAGAGAGAGAGAGAGAGAGAGAGATTGGCAGTGGTTAGGAGGGAAATGATTGTAGGGGTTAGCAGAGGATAGTGCAAGGGAGATGAATAGAGGTGCTTGGTCAGAATGCCAAGGTTGGCTCAAGGAATGGAGGGGAAATGGGTGTGGGGGAGATCAGAGGATATTGGCAGCGAGTTGGGGTGGGGAGAGGGATTATGTGAATAATTACTCAGAAAGAAAACATGCATGGGAGCCAACCTGGAAGAGGACGGATACCTCAGACCGCATAAGATCAGGTCCTTTAAATGAAATGAATACGCCTCTCACCTATAATTAAGATCCTTTACAGTTTGAATGCCCCCTGACGTTCACAGACTTTGAATGCCAAGTGCAGTTGTGCTCAAGTAATGTCAAAATGAGCGTTATCTTCCCCACATGTGGCCAGCAGATCCAGGTGAGTGTATTTCATGCATGACAATCCACATTTTATTTACAATGTTTAGTACAAGAGCTTTTTAGTCATTTCATCTCCTGCCACATCATGTACAGTATGTGATAACATTTTCTGGTCAGGTTTCATAGATAAACTTTAGAGAAAAATGAGAACCAAGTTGTGGTGCAAGCCATGGGTCAATCGATAGCATTCTTGCTTTTGATTCAGATGCTTTTAGACTTTAGAGGTACAGAGCGAAAACAGGCCACTCAGCCCACCAAGTCTGTGCTGACCAGTGATCACCCCGCACACTAGCACTATCCAGAGGCCAATTAACTTACAAACCTGTACGTCTTTGGAGTGTGGGATGAAACCGGAGCATCCGGAGTAAACCCACATGGTCACAGGGGGAACGTACAAACTCCGTACAGACAGCACCCGTGGTCAGGATCGAACCTGGGTCTCTGGCACTGTAAGGCAGCAACTCTACCGCTGCGCCATTGTGCGGCCAGATGCTTCAGGGCAGTACCAAGGGATTGCTGCACTGATGCCATTGTTTCATCTCCTTCTTGGGGTGCACGTCAGAGCCCAATTTTTTGAAGATAAAACAAGTGCTTGCTGGTATCCTGATCAATACTTATTCCACTATCCACTATACGGCATAAAAAGCCGGAATATCTGTTCAATGTCACCCCGCTGAATGTGGGAGCTTGCTATGTGCAAACAGAGTGCTATTTCCTACCTTCCAACAGTAATAGCAGTGTTCTCAGATGAAATATGCCAGGGAAATTTCTCCTTTCCTTCTTCAAAAACACAATGGGAATGTTTACAACCTTTTACGAAAAGACAAGTAAAAAAACGGTGATTTGTTGGAGAGTGCTTGGATACAGTTATGTGTTCTCGTTGTGAAACTATAAATGTTATATAACTAATTGTTGTTTACCACTAAACTCATATCCTATTGAATGGTCATTATCACACTGGACAATTGTGATCAGAATTTGAAGTTTACAGCTGCATTAAGTCCAATGGAGACAGCTGATATAGGTCTGGATTCCAAGAAATAATATTTATTTCAAAACAATCATTCTTTCTTACATGGCATGCTGATCTGTTATAACCTGTTATTGGAAGATTTGTGATTTGAGTAGTACAATAGATTGCTTACAGTAAGGTGTAAGCCTTTCATTCAGTTCAGGATTTTGAAAATATCATCAGATCATCCTACGAACCTCATCATTATCAGAAGATTGAATTACAGCTACAACGTACTCTAAGCTTTTTGTAATTTCTCCTTACAATTTTTTGATTTTGGTTTATGTTTCGCAGTAGACATGATGAATGTGGGTTTTGGGATAAAGTGTAATGAAGCACTTTGAAAAGCACTATCAGTGTTTTCGGGGAATGGAGAGATCAGTGCTTACGCTCAGCATCCTGTCCTGAAATTCTAACAACACTAGTTACTCAGGACAGTGAGGGGATAGCAAGGGATGAAATAGTATGAGAGGTGTTCGTAAGAGAACTCTTCGAATTATCCATTTAGCTTTTGTTTTTGAGATGCAGCGTGGAAACAGAATGTTCAGCCGACCGAGTTCACGCCGACCTGCGATCACCCGTACACCAGTTCTATCCTACACACTAGCGATAATTTACAGAAGCCAATTAACTTGCAAACTTGCACATATTTGGAATGCGGTAGGAAACCGGAGCACCTGGAGGAAAATCACGTGGTCACAGGGAGAAGGTACAAACTCCGTACAGACAGCACCTGTGGTCAAGGTTGAACCCGGGCCGCAGGAGCTGTAAGGCAGCGACTCTACCGCTGCACCACTGTGCCGCCCTAAACGTTCTCCTGCAAATGGTTGATAGGGCATTATTTATATTTTTGTAACCTGCTCCTGAGAATGTGGACCGACTGGCTTCCTGTCAGGAGGGAAGGCAGCAGAGGAATTGATAGAGGATGCAGATGATGAGGATATGAGAACTCATATATGAGCATCATGGGAACAATGTTAGTCAGAAGTTTGGGAGATCAGAGACTGTGAGAGTGAAAGATCAGAGGTGGGGAGCAGTCAGACGGTGGGCAAAGGAGGGGGGGTGGGGTTCCGTTGGTGTGAAACTTAGAGATAGTTTAATTCAGAGACAGTGTGGAAACAGGCTCTTCGGCCCATCAAGGCCGTGCAGACCAGTGCTCCCCGTACACTAACACTATCCTGCACACACTAAGGACAATTTTACAATTATACTAAGCTAATTCTCCTGTCTTTGGAGTGTGGGAGGAGACTGGAGTACCCAGAGAAAACTCACGCAAGTCACAGGGAGAATGTGCAAACTCCGTCCAGACAGCATCCATAGTCATGATCGAAGCCAGGTCTCTTTCTCCTACTCTGAGAAATTATCTGAATAGATAGCCAGACAGATGCACACGTGTGCATACACAGTGCATACATACACACTCTCACTCAAGTAGGCATACACACGCATTCATGTAAACTTCAGTTGATCCAGATTTTACAAACAGGGACAGTAGTGCAACCAGTAGTCGCTAGTCATAGAATCAGTCACCTCTACAAATCTCCAATGCACTTTGACCATGGGAGGTGCACCCATCTTTTTGCCGTATATTGCTTCCACTTCTAGAAATCCTGCCTCCACATTCTTAGCTATTCCACACATTTCATGTACGTCTGCCATTTCCCACAACCTGTCACGTATTGTTGCACATCTGTATCCTTCTGCCTCTTAGCCATCTCCAGTTTTCCCATTTAACGCATTAGAAATATTTTCTGTTGAATGCATGCACACATGTGAATCACCCATCCCATTAAAGCCATTGCCTCTTTTTGTTTTGCACATTCTTAAATGTTTTCCTCCTCTAATTTTTTTTTAGTTTAGAGATACAATAGGTAAATAGGCCCTTCGGCCCACTGAATCCGCATCGACCAGCGATCCCCGCACATTAATGCCATGCTACACACTTGGGATAATTTACATTTATACCAAGCCAATTAACCTATAATCCTGTATGTCTTTGGAGTGTGGGAGGAAACCGAAGATCATGGAGAAAACCCGTGTGGGTCACGGGGAGAGCGTACAAACGCCGTACAGACAGCACCCGTAGTCGGGATCGAACCCGGGACTCTGGCGCTGAAAGCGCTGTTAGGCAGCAACTCTACTGGAGCGCCACCATGCCGTTAATATCATCCAGTTCTGACAAAAGGTCCGCATCTGAAACATTATCCGATTTGTTCACCGTACGGATCCATATGTTTTCTGGCCATTTCTAATTTTATTTTAGGTTTCCAACATCTGCAGTTCTTTGAATTTTGTAGTACATGTTGTAATAATAAATTAAGGATGTAAGGTACAGTTTATCTTTTTAAATCAATGGATTAATTATTTTATTTCTTAAAGACTACAAATTTATATTCTGAATTTTCCCAAAGTAAGGCATTCTATAACCTTCAAATTATTTTTTTCTGCTTATCCCATGAAATATATACACAAGTTTATTTTGCATGATGTTAATATCTCTCCTCACTAGCTATATTAATTGTTTTTTTGTTTTTTTTAATTGCCGTTTCAACAACTCTAACATGAACATTTAAGCATTATATTTCGAGATCACCATTCAAACTATGATTGGTTTATTAATTTTCAGTGGTCTATGCTCTTTAACAATTGTTAAATGGAGAGAAAAGTTTTTTTCTAATGATATATAACTTTCAAAGACCAGAAAGAAAATCCAAAAGCCACAGAATTTTTTTTAAAGTAATGCATTTGTTGAAGAGATAATTATTTTAATAAATGAAATGGAGTTAATTTGAAGATCTTTGTATAAATAAAGCTAAGTAAGTCTAGCTAACAAATTATTGGGACATAATTTTCTGGTAGCTACTTTCCCCAAATCAATCGAAACATACAATCTCGTGCAGTTCTATTATAAACAGCACTTAAAAATTTCCAGGGCACCAATTGCCTTTAGCCATTATATCTGACAAAACAAGCACATAAAAATAAATAAAACAGAATATTCAAAATGATAGCCTCCCTTTCATAGTACTGCATCAGTAATATAACTGCATCAAGGGCATCAAAATGGCTTTAAGGATCATTCAGGAAGAGTAAACAATCATGACGACTCTGCATTTGAAACATGCTAAAGATTCCTCTAGTACACCTGCCTTCTGTTTGCTTTCATGCTTGTTCTGCTCTTCCCGGTGCAGGTTTTCTGAGGGACTCAGTAAATGCTGCTGAACCTTTGGAAAATCCACCTCCGAGTTCCTGGCTTTGGCTGAAGATCTAAGCGAAGGCCAGGACAGTTATCGTTCAGCTCGTCTTGCTGCTCCCTGCAGTTTGGAATCTTGGCTCCCTCGTCAATGATCTTTAGAGAGAGGGGGAAAAAAAGAGAAAGAAGTAGAGGTCATACAAAATGCATAAGTTGTATTTTGAAAAAAAGAATCTTGCACATTCACTAAGCTTTTACTTTACTGATTCAATAATAGGAAAATATGCTAGGACTGAATGATTGAACATTTAGTTAAATTTCCCATGACATTTAGTTTATTCAAGTAAACAAAAATATTGAAACTGTCAAAATAATAGTCTCATAAAGCTTATTAGCTCTATTAATGATTGGAAGCTTGTCCAACATAAGAGCATAAAGTCTTAAATAATTTATTAAAGCGAGGTATTTTAAGCGCAACAGATATAAAGATAATAAGTGAGGTTTTTATTATTAAAACTGCAATATTCCATTTCACTGGCATCACAATCCACTTTGCAGCCTTCAACATTTTGTTTTCATACAAACCAATATATAAACCTTCAATCAGATTTTGAAAAATACGCTCTAAAGCTAACACCACAGCCTTTTGCGACACTGAAGTTCTGGTCGACAATGTTTTTCACGGGACTATGGAAAAAAATTACTTTTAACTTCTACATTTCAGCTTTTAATAATCACAACATTGAACGCGTTAGCTGGTATAGGTTAGTATATTGATATAGGCAGATATAACAAAAAGATCAAAATACATGACAAAACAAAAAAGTAAGGGAAGTTTATACGATGAAGATATTGTTTTGTTATCTGGAACAGCAACTCAAATTGCCACAATTTTATATCTTTCAATCGTGATAAAAGTTATGTTCATTTTCTTCAAATGCTCTGAGGTTGGTCTGTATGCATACTTGTAACACTGATTGTGATCTGATAAGTCAGTTATTATTTTTAAATTGTCAATAGTGGATTTAAAAATTATAACTTTCTCGCTTCCAAGAGGGGAAATAATATAACAGCAGTGCTCTACATGAATAATAAAAAATACATATCGTCAATTGAATCGTATTTAGGGAAACAGAGTCGGTAAAGCTACCCGATAATATTCATTTTGCAACATTACGGTGGCTGATTTCTTCTTTATTCGCAATGGCTACAGTTTAATTATTTAATCTTTATACCTCTGAAAACATTATTAAACTTCGAAGATAGACACAAAATGCTGGAGTAACTTAGCAGGATAGGAAGCATCTCTGGAGGGAAGGAATAGGGGATGTTTCGGGTCGAGACCCCAGAGTCTGAAAAAGGGTCTCGACCCGAAACATCACTTATTCCTTCTCTCCAGAGATGCTGCCTGTCCCGCTGAGTTACTCCAGCATTTTGTGTCTGTCTTCGATTTAAACCAGCATCTGTAGTTCTTTCCTACAGATGATTAAAATTAGGGCGATTATAAAGGAAAATAATATTTTAGTTAAAGGCATACAATTTATGCAGATAATATTTGTTGATTATTGTAATAGTGTATAATATTTCAATGTTTATAGTACTTGCACTTAAATTGTCCAAGCAATTCAAAATAAAACAGAGATAAAATGTTGGAGTCCCTCAGCAAGTCAGGCAGCATTTCTGGGGAGAGAGATGGGGTTAATGTTTCGGGTGGATGACATTTTATCATTTTCTGTCACTATTGTATTTTTCCAGGATCTAGACTATTTTGTTTTTGTACTTGTAATTATTCCTTTCAATAAATAATCTAATGTCCCTGCTATGATGAAGCACCAAAATGGTGCTTTAATTAAATCTTATCTTTCATTATGTTTTATAACTATTGATCAAATTGAAAAAGTTACTCAGTGCTTCTCATTAATTTTATTTGTTCTGTTTACATGACATCAGATAATAAATTGTAATTATTGTGATAGTTCTTAATATTTAACCTGGTGAAAGTAAAGAAAAATAAAATAAAAATAAAAGATGTTACAGTATTAAACCACGGTGGAGGAATGTCGTGATAATTTATTAATTCAAAAAGAACATAACACCTGATGTTTAATTGTCTCGGCAAAAAAGACTAATCTTCGACAAAACTGAATACTGTGCTGCCTTAATGCACTGACTGGGGCTTGTCACTTTTAAAGCATAACTTGTGATCATGTGCAAACATGAAATCTAACCGTATTGACTAAATTAGGTTAGCTGATTTGTACTGAGGCTAATATCTTCTTTAAACACTTCCCTGTAAATTGTCCATATGAAGTCATTGAAAGCTATTCCTCAGGACATTTTTGCTGTCTGGCTACCTGACGTTGTGAGGAAGGTAATCAATAGAAGGAAATAGAGATGAGCATGAGACTTGAAGGTTTCAGAGCAGTTAGTACAGATAAAAGTGGACGGTGTCAATATTTGGGAATAACACCGCATTGGGATAATAGACAAAAGAGAAGTGCATATGTAGCCTAGTGTTCAAACAGGGACCAAATTAATGCAAAGGTACCAGATGTTCCCCGAGGCAATGCAAGACAATGTCTAGAGCAGGTTATACAGGAGTTCTATGAAAACAGTACCTTCAAAATGATAGCTTTTTTCTTTCCAGAAAATAATATAGATGAGTATTCAGCTATTAAAAATCTGAATCAAGAACAAATGTCTTGCCCATTCATATTATGCATACACTTACAGCATCTTCTTATCTGTGTGCTGATATGAAAACAAAATGAAAATGCCTCTGTGATTTATGGAAATTTTAGTTAAGCACTCAAAACTTTGCTGATTGAAAACAATTTTCTTCAGCAAAATTCTAACTATATCACAAAACAATTTTAACCAAAATGACAACTTTGACAGATGCTTTAATTTGGAAAGATAATCAACGTAATGCTTACGTTAAATCCTAAGGTCCAAAATTGAAAACTGTTGATTTATGTTAAATGCCCATTAAATTGAGCTCAATAGAATGCAATGTTGCTATTACAGTATGTCCTGCTTACGGTATCAATCCTATGGTGGTATCCTCAAGAGTAGCTACCTATGTAAAATAATACATGCTTGGGAGAAGACCAGATTATGTTGCCTTTTTAGCATTTGAGGTAAATGTACTAGATAACATTTTTAAGATAATTTTGTGACTGATGAACTTAAATTTAGACATATTTCTTTTTGTTAAATA
The DNA here is from genome assembly GCF_010909765.2 of Amblyraja radiata. NCBI lineage: Eukaryota > Metazoa > Chordata > Chondrichthyes > Rajiformes > Rajidae > Amblyraja > Amblyraja radiata. The sequence continues at coordinate 42,742,148 of NC_045959.1, forward strand.
TACTACATTAGATCGAGCAGCAAGATGTCTATGTAAAGATTGTGAACTTTATAAGTTGCAGTGTATCCATATTTTAAAATATAGTAATAACAAACATTTTATGCCTTTGCAATCATGATTTGTTTATGATTAATGTCAAAAGCAAAAGCAACTTGTTAAAAACTAGAACTTGCCTGATTTTATTTGGATGAAAATTTTTAAATATAAAAAGACAGTTTCGGTAAGTGCCTAACTGATGTGAGGATATTAATATTTACAATGCAACATCTTATTTTGCAGTATATGTTAACCTTACAACATCAGCTTTTCATAAAAGGCTCATTCATTATCAAGTACTTTACTTAAATTTGAGGGAAAAAAAGCCTTTCGAAAGCACTTTGCCATTTCATTTAGATTTTTTTTCAGATCTGAGTACAGCAAATAATTTGCTAATATTATGCCACTTCTACCTTTTGTCACACTTATATACCAGAAAATTGGTTCTATTTCATATCTGGTCGACGTTGAATTAAAACCATCTATTTTGAAGGATAGTACGATGTCAAGGAAGAGTGAAATTGAGTTATTTTGTTAAAAAATATACAAACACTTCCAGACATCTGAACATTTGAAAGTAGTTTATTGTGTATTTAATGCAGAAAATAGCTCTGGATACAAAATTCTTACCAATAATTACAACTGACTTTTTATGTTTACATCTCGTAATAAGTTAAAAGCATCAATTGGAGAATTAACAACCAGATTTCAAATTATTTGAACATACTGCAAATAATTGCAGATTTTTATCCAATAAAGCAAATTGAGTAACATTTATTTATTAATTTATATATTTAATTTATGTAATTAATGCATTTACGATTACATAAATTATTACAAACTTTTTGTATTCTTGCAATGTTGGGTATTTAGAAATTGGAATGAAAGTGTATGCAGGCAGGAATAACAATCTGGTGCTATACAAGTAGGATACTGCACTGTGGCAACAAAACATTGGTTTCATTTGTCGGTAGGTACTTATTTATTCACAGACATTCAACAGATTTTCAAACCAGCAATGGCATTAAATAAATTGGTCGAAAACAAAATGCCACAGGAGGAACACAAACATGAAAGCACAATGTTTAAAAACAGCTTCTGATTGTGTAGATGTGCTGAAAAACAGTATATTCCACAGCAGAAGTACTGAATGCCTCTCGATAATTACATTAAGTGTAATCATGAAATGGCGCTGATATACATGTTTTATGTATGTTTCAGAGTCAGCGAAGAATTAAAGATCCAGAGTTTTTCTGATTTGGGGTGGAATGTGACGAGACAGCATGATAGGGTAGATTTATGGCAGCCAGCAAGAAATGGGGCTTGCAAAGGTTATGGCATGCATAGAAAAAAAACTACGCCTGTAAGCTGCTGATTTACGTTGACACATATCCAGATGAAATTCTCCTTTGTAAATTGCCTGGAGTGGTCATTTTGAGGTTGCACTTTATGAAGTGTTTGACATCTTAGACAATGTACATAACTACGCCATGAACGACTATGCAAAGATAATGTTAAATGTATTTTCTGGTGCAGATCCGTAAATTCACTTTTATAATTGTGATATTGATTGAACATTGAGATAACATTCCTAATTAGATTATGGTGCTTTGGCTGCCTCTGCTGTGTCACTTTTTTTCTGTTAGATTCCTTACATCCACATTTAGTGATCAAGACTTAAAATATATATATATATTTCATGTTTGATTATAAGTGACAGAGATTAAAAAAGGTGGAAGGTATATTTTGAAGGTTAGGGTTTAGGCTATCATCATCAAAGGAACGTGAAAGTGCTTAACTTTTGCTATTGACCCAAATCATGGCTTTAGGACTGTCACCTGATACAATTTTTTTTCAAAAGAGAAGTTTTATTATTGAGCACACTTGAAGCTACTCTGTAATTTATATGTAAAGTATAATCTCTTTGAGAAATAAGTAATAATATTCAATGTAACAATGCCTATCTTTTTTGGCTACCCTTTTCAGATGGACTACTCCTGTTTGGAATGCTGTTATCTTAATGTATACATAACAGTCTTAATTAACCAATGGAGCTAACGCAACAGAAACCATTGAAAGATCTTTAACATATTACTGCAATATCTAATAATTAAAGTTTCTTGAAATCCAGCAGAACTTTGCACAATGCCTGAGGCAGTTCAATGTGATGGGTAAATTGTCAAAGATTGAACCCTACTGGGGCTGCCCAGTTGTTCAAGCTGTTGAGGAATTGGCTTTCAGCCAGAAGGTCCTATGTTTGAGTTTCAAGCTGCCTGTCACACAAGCCCATTCACCACAACTACTTCTCAGTCAGTCCACTAGATTGGCTGGCATGTGATGGTGAGAAATTAATCTTGGGCTGGAAAAATGGCTTTGGATATTTCAATTGGAACCGCACAAGTCGAAAAGACACAATTCCCTTGCTGTCAGTTAAGATAAGCCAAAGCAGAAATTCATATTCCCAATAAATGCAGCATGTTATTATCAAAAAGATTACTGGCGAAATATATAATATTTATTTGCTATTCCATCTCGGTTAGTTAATTTATTTGTTATTTTATAAGATAACAGTGCATTTAAATTTTATTTCTTAAAGATTTACTGAACAATTTTTATCTTAGATGTGAGACGTACTTGAGATCTTAACTATTTCAAACCATGTTTACAATAATGCTATTTTTGTGTATGTTCTATTCTTAAATAATTCAGCACACTGAATTCCCTTTGAATTCACATAATTTGTCTTGGGTTCACTGTTAATGAAGGCCGAAGAGTAACTTCATGTAAAGAAGTAAAATTGGACAAATGTTATCACACGTAAACACCAGAAGCACATTAGTGGTTATTGTGGATGGTTGGTTGTTTTACATAATATTTCCATTTAACTGCTCTTCACTCAATATAACATATTTTCCTTTTTTTTTTTTTTTAAACATTTTTCTTGGCATTTATCCTTCAGTCATGGAAATTGCAAGTAAAATATTTTATTTCACTCAGATAAAACATCCCAGAACTTTCCAAAGCATAAATGACTGAATAAAGTGGAATATTAGATTTCATTATACTGCACACATTCTTCCTTTCATATCAATCACTGGTATTTTGCAATTAGATGAATGGTAAGGCCAGGAAATGTAGCGGTCTCCCATCAATAAGCCTTGCCCCATCAGAGGCACGGTATGAGCTGATATGAGACACTGGCTAATTGTAGTTTTGCAATCGTGAACAAAATAGATTGCAGACATTTATATATACATGTCCTCTATTATTGGTGCCACTTTGAATGAAGTTCATACTACAATAGGTATTGATGAACCAGAATGCTATTTCATCTATGCACACATTCTCACTAAAACTAGATTGAGAATGGCTGAAATGATTTTACATAGAAGCCTTGACAACATTAGTTAGCGGAGACTTTCATTGCATTCCTGAGTCACATTCAAACTCGGGTCCCGGAGGTGAAAGGAAAGCAATCTGACATGTAATGCTAAGTCTCCAGCCATTTAGATTACCACGTATTGAAAAAACCCCACTATTCTACCATTGCATAATGACAATGTCAACCTTAGGCGGCCTTCCAGACTTTTTTAAAGCTTACAATCCGAAGAATGTCTACTCTAACCATATAAGTGGAATGTTCCCTAACTGACCAGCTGCAGAAATTGAGATTTCTTTTTATTTGTACAGTATGTTTCTTAAGATCGAAATAGCCTCAGCATTTAAAAGTTCACTTCCACTTGCCAATGCTGCATTGTACATAACTATTAAAAACCATTTTAAATCCTTTTTCACGGATATTTTGTTTATTTGTTTCTGATCAGGTTTTAACAGAATTACAAAAAGAGTAAATAGTAAGTGGTGTCATTACCGCTAACTATAATGCAAATATAGCTGTGTAGAACAGAAATATCACCCGAAGTATGTTGTATGTTTAATGTTGGTTTACTTTTTGGCTTTCAATTATATTAGGGAAACTTTACATCAAGGGATAGCCAGAAAGAAAATGGTGGTGGGATATCACTGAATGCGGAAAGACATTATGAAAGAGACTGGGCAACCATTTTCAGTCTGTAATTATTACCAAACAAGGCATAGCTTATTAGATACATGACTTTGATGAAAGAAACTAAAAATAAATTTGCTCTCTTTTATGTACCAAGCATTAGCCTGGCAGAAATATATTTTCAAAATACATAAATCAACTAATGGCAAACATCATATGCCACCTACCTCTAGTCTATACTTTGTCCATTAGTTATAGGAAACTGTGATAAGACAATTAAATTGAAATAACTAATTTCACATTTCAATTTGTTGCTTGCTCGATTTTGAAAACTGCGATGCAATTCCACTGATTGTCTTTAAAGTAACGTAAAAACTTCCAGATGACAATATTTAGGGTGTTTCCATGCCCAACAAAAATAAGGGCAGCATTGATTATGTGGCATCATAACTCCACTCAGAAAAACATTTAGTTACTTTGATGACAGTGTGCATTTGAGATCTAATCTATTGCTTGCTGCAACAGGATGTAGCGTTAAATTTTTTTTAAAATACATCATTTTTTTTATTATTGCAAAGTAAATGTTGGTCAGAAAGTAGTGGATGCAATTTTCTTTCACTTCAGGTATTATTCAGATATAATCCTTCTGATTCATTTTTTTAAGCAACAGCTAAAGCTTTTAAGCAGGATTTATTACAAAATGTATACAAATTATCAGCATGAACTCATTAGAAAGGGCATCACAGCCAGCCAACTGTGTTTTATCTATGTATCTGTACATCTTTGCCAATAAACATATAATTGCCCTTAATGAAAATGCTTATTGAACCTTTAGTTTGCTTAAGAAAAGGAACACCATTTTAATTATTTTAATATTCACCCAGTTTGAACTGCCTACACGAAGTATTCAGTTTGACTAGATCGCCACGAGTTCAAATAGCTGCAAATACATGATGTTAGGAATGAAGCAAGACAACTAGCTTTATAAAATGGAAAGGCAGCCGGGAAAGAATCTCAACTAAATAAAACTCTAATAAAAGATCCATCCAATATTCACAATGGAAAATACAATTTCTCCAATGATGACATGGAATTATGTACTTTGACACTGGTTTTGCAAGATATTACAATTTAACTTAGGCAAAAGTGATGCAAACAGTTAAGGCTACAGCTTATTTACTTTGCTATTGAAAACTACATATTTTTAAAGAAGCTTCGAGATTAAATTCTCAATTTTCTTTGTTTAGCATCACTGACAAACTAAAATATGAGCAGTAATAATACTGTGATGTTGTGATATGTTTTTCAATTCTAATAGTACAGATTTTCAAAAGACAAAATGATTTCTCAGCTGAAGCAGCAAAATAGCAGAGTGACTAAGTACATTTTTCTGCCTTTGTGCTAAAGAATCAGTAGGTATTAAATTACACCATCTCAAATCTTTGCTCTTCAATCCCTTAATCCTGGTGGAGCAGAGATTTCAGTTCAAGATAACTTCACGCAGAACATTAAAAAAAGACCCGGTGAGCCCTACCTCAAGTATGCTGATGATTTTTTTCAGCTGCAATCTATCATTTGTGTCCTGCGGTATAAAATAACTTCAACGCAAAACCAGTGTCAAATAATTAACGTATTTTCATTGAAAACATCAGCACCAAGAAGAATAGGACTCCATCCTTTTTTTTGTAAGGTTGCATGAAAAGCAGTAAATGCATTCACATAAGACACTGCAGCCATTTGTACCTGTGGTTTTCATCACTTTTGACTGGGTTTCCTTACACGACTGAGTCTATCTGAACTGCATGACTTCAAATGAAGAGGGAAGCAAGACTGTCAGCCTTTACATCTGGTAGGCACCAATCTGCCTCTCATTCAGCTAAATAAGTTACGTCAGGTTTCAAAAAGTTGGAGAGCTGAATTAAAGCAATTATGTCTGCAAAATGTTTCTGGCTAACATTGGACATATATACTTTTATGTCAATCACTACCATGTGTTTTTAATAAAACATATAGTTTGCCTACTTAAAATTAATCTTATTCTGTTAATTTTGCCTTGCCAAAATATTACAGGCTTAAACATATCTAATTTTACATAAATAATGAAATCACGTCATAAAGCGCATGCAGTTAGTAAAATTGCTCAATTCAGCCATAATTGTGCGTTCATGTGTCACGCCCATCATCTGAAGTAATAATCTCCAGGTGCTGTGTTTTTTTTAACAAGGCTAAAGGATAGTTAGGAAGACATGGAATGAATTCTGTTTTAAGTTCTTTTAATTAAAACTATGCAAAGATATTTGCACAGTGGGTTAATCAAGCAAAACTTACCCCAGCACACTGAAATATGTATCCATTCCATAAACAGATAAATCTTAAGAGCAAAAATATTTATGAATTATTTGAATTTTGTGCATGGTGTATAAAATTTCTCCAAAGTTGTTCAACTTCAGGTTAATCAATTAATACAATTCATTAGTTCAACCGATTAATGTCATTTATCTCTTTGTTTTCACCCAGAGAGGAAAAAAAATCAATTGAAGTGAATGACTTCTTGTTGAAAAAAGTCTCATGTGAGGGCAAAAGGTTAAGACATGTGTACAGCAGTATATAAAGCCTACAAATAATTGCAGTTAATTTTACATCTGGCTGCAGGAAAAATAATGGGCTAAGCAATCCAGACTGAATAGTTTCGTTTAACTCTCCTACGTTAATAACAGTCAAATACAAGTTTCACACATCACAGCTAAAATTGTGCCAGCTATTCAGCTAACAATTTTGTCAACAACTTGAAAAACAGAATAACTTGGCCTATTTGGCATTCCTTACCTTATTTTACTGCAAGCCTCATCAAAATTTATTTGACCTTAATCATTGTTTCCATCAGTTTTACAGTGATGTAAAAACCTCCTCAAAACACAATTTTCTCTTGCGCTACAAAGTCCTACACCTAAATAACTGTTCCTGTTGTTACAACCACCACATCCCGAGTCCTGCTTTGGAATGAAGAAGGTGTAATTATGTCCTCTTTGCAATCTTTTTTAGATTTCTACTGATGCTAGGGAGTCTAATCTCATTCTCGCTTCTGCACCGCAGACCACAGCCTGTTTCGAGCAGCCTGGAAATCTCTTACATCTGGAGAAGCAATAATTCATAGGATTTTACTTGACAGCCATGACAGGCAGCGGGGCAGCCAGAAACAACTGTCTCTTATGTTGGACTATTTGCAAAAAGTCAGGAAAGGAGGAGCAGGCATAGGAACACATCCTTTCACAGCATATGCTGGCGGATGGAACTCTTTCATTGTCTGCCAATTGGTTTGCAAAAAGGCCTTAAATATCACATTGACAGTAGCTATCACTTCCAAACAAAATTCCTTGCAGAATGCTGAGCTGCAGAAGAAATGAAACTCTATTGTCAAGTGTGAGTCATACTGAATATGACTGGGTCTTTTTAAAAAAAAATATTGTGTGCGTTTATTTTCGAGTACTGTAATTGGATTTGCAGACTACTGTACACCTGCACCATGGATAGATTATCTTTTCCATAAGATATGTTCACAGGGGAATCAGATCCACTGGTTAGTCGGCAAAGGCCAGTAAAGGTGCTGGAATTTAATGCGGCAGAAGTGGCGCAGGCAGCAGCAATGCTGGTGTTTATGACTGCAGCAAATGCAGAAATAAACAACTTCCCTTTGAATCGGTCCATTGCTTGTATGTAGATGGCAGAGGTCTATCTGCTTCCAGTCAGATGCCGTGGTAGCCGAAGTGATGCCTCGCCACAGATCATGTGGAACCAATGTCCAAAGATTTGCATTTCTGTCCTCTCCAGCTGCCTGTAGTAGCAGCAGGTCACTGGTAAATCATCTGTGAAGGTTCAGCTGGGTAGTGTTTCATCACACCTCCCCATTCATAGGCAAGGCTGATTTCTGACCTAAGGGCAGAAAGGCCTAAGAAGGGATTGGGTTCCCCCACACACCCATTATCAGCTGCATTCACTCAGTGCCATCAGCTGAGACTGTCTAAATGGGAACAGCTGATCCTTACAACAAAAATATATAATATATATAAACATTTTCTAGTAAGCGGTCCCCAGCTGCCTTTCTCAGAGCAGCACTTTAGGAGTAACTCAACAACAGTGCACCCATGAGCAGACGGAAAAGAGAAATGTTCAAAACTAGACCAAGTGCTGCACGCCAAAGAAAAACAAATCCGATGCCAAACTACACATCGTTAGCTCAAATCTGTTCCATGTGGAAATCTGAATAATAACGTGAGGGAAAACGACTAGTGATCTTGAAGTGATTTGGCTTGCTGCCTGTCAAATATTCACTTTTGCTTCCACTTCTGCAATTACAATAGGAAATACATTTTCATTCATTTTCCTTTATCCAAGAACAGCCCCCTCCCCCTCCCCCTCCTCCTCCCCCTTCCCCTTCTCGCCCGAGATTGGAATAATTATCTGATTCACTGCTTCCATGAATGTTAACATTTTGAGCCATGCTTTCCAGGATGTTCTGCCTTTCTCTCTGCATTTCTGCCTCCTGCCAACTACCCTCACGTGTCCAAGGATTTAAGGCTTCTAATTAAACTGAATAGCCAGTGCAGTCTCTGTCTGAGCCCCCACCTCAATGTGCAGTTACAGATGTATTGCATTCAGTCAGCTTTTATTTATGATACTGGATTTTAGGGGGGTTTTCCCTGTTGCACGGCACAACATTCCATCCTGGTTTAACACAATGTATTTAATAACTATGTCGACTGTCTTAATTACCCTATAAAGCTGGATTCCATTGGCATTTGACCCTCTTCAGCATTCCACAGAAACTGCAGGACGATAATAATTACCAACTGACTGTGAGAAAATTAAACAAAAAGATTCAACGTTCTAGACACTTAAACAACCTGTAACATCGCACAGATAAATCATTGATGAAACAACATGCTTAGCGAGAGGATGGCCTTACAGCATTGAAGTATTTTCCCTTGTGTGATCATAAAAATATTACGTGTTTAATCATAGACCATGACTTCCTTTCATGTACTATATCAAGTATTATCATATACTCTTCATGATGGCGATCTATTTTCTAAATCATATTTAATAAAATGTGACGGTGTAATGAAACTTTTGCACTTGCAACGAAGTAACGCTGTAGTACTGAGGTGACACTATAACTGCAAAGTAAAGATTTGATCATCGGTGTTCTGATCACTCCCTCTCTGCAAAACCGATCTCGTACCCGCTGACACTATAAAATGGTGCCAGATGACATTTAAAATATACAGGTGTTGTATTTGACCTTCAGATAGTTTTTAAACATAAACACAGCTTTTAATAGTATTTACAAAAGGATCATTCTGATTTCAGTTTGACTTTGAAGGAACGGGGTTTGGTTCACTCCCTTGGATTTGGATCATAAGGTAGCATGCATTATAGAACAGGAGCATCTGGTCCTGAACTATATCCTACAGCTATCTCTCTTGACTCAGTAATGTGGTAAAATGGCGGCCACAAAATATAATACCTTAGCACAATGCAGTATTTAACAAACATTCCATGGTACACGAGATTGAAATTGTGGCAAATCAATGAAAGATTGAGATTTTGTTCTTAGCACTTGCTGTAAAAAGTCTCAACTCCAATTTAGAACAAGGCATTCGACCTGAAATTTAGTTTTACTTCCCAAATCTAATTCAACCAACAGCTTCATAAATGACCATCTTGGATTTTAGATAATGTTAAAGTGATGTTAGTGTTACGTGGAAAGAATATCTGCAAAAGGCAGAATTCTTTGCAAGAGCAATTTGCTGTAGAAAAATGGATTCTGCACCAAGAATTAATCGAATTAGCTGAACTACCTGAATATGTGCAATGTATTGAAAGAGCGGAAAGGAGGCGTGCACTGATACTAGAGGACATATGCAAAATATGAAAAACGAAATCTTTCTGCTTAATACAGCAGTTTCCAGTGCAACCATTCACATTTTGCCATTTGAATGGTAACAGGTTTGTGACTTGCATGAATGCCCTGACAAAAACAGAAGTTCCAGACCTATTGACAGATTTGGAATGACAATTCTATCTGATTGGCTTGGTATAAGCGTAAATTGTCTCTAGTGTGTGTGTAGGATAGTGTTAATGTGCAGGGATCGCTGGTCAGCGCGGACCGGCTGGGCCGAAGGGCAGTTTCCGCGCTGCATCTCTAAACTAAACTAAACAAAACAAATTGGCTTTGGTACAATTGTAAATTGTCCCTAGTGTGTAGGATAGTGCTAATGTATGGGGTAATCGCTGGTCGGCGTGGACTTGGTGGGCCGAAGGGCTTGTTTTCGTGCTGTATCTCTAAAGTAGAGTAAAGTTGCAGGATCTCATTCATTTCAATGGTGAACGTAGGGCTATTAGTTTAGTTTAGTTTAGAGATGCAGCGCGGAAACTGCCCTTCGGCTCACCGGGTCCGCGCCGACTAGCGATCCCTGAACATTAACACTATCCTACACACACTAGGGACAATTTACCCTTATACCAAGCCAATCAACCTACAAACCTGTGTGTCTTATGAAGTGCGGGAGAAAACCGAAGATCTAGGAGAAAACCCATGAGGAGAATGTACAAACTCCGTACAGACAGCACCTGTAGTCGGGATCGATCCCGGATCTCCGGAGCTGCAAGCACTGTAAGGCAGCAACTCTAAATCTGTGCCACCGTGCCGCCCTGAAACAGGAAACAGGAAAGTATACAACTTCAAATTAATTCTGAAACAGGAAAGTATAAACTTGATGTGTTTCTTTTAATTATTTGTGAACTTTTAACTGTTTTAATTAACTTTTAAATAACTGATACATTAAAAAAATATTTTCTAGTGGTTTGCTATTATTCCCATCAAGTCAGAGTATAGAAGTGAGATCGACCGATTGACCAAATGGTGCCAGCACAACAACCTGGCTCTCAATATCAGTAAAACCACTGAACTGATTGTGGACTTTGGAAGAGAAAGGATGAGGACCACAATCCTGTTTATATCAATGGGACGATGGTGGAGAGAGTCAAAAACTTCAGATTCTTGGGCGTGCATATTTGCGAAGATCTTTCCTGGATCCAGCACACTGATGCAATTATATATAAAGCACATCATCGCCTCTACTGCTGAGAAGATTACGGAGATTCGGTATGTCAAAGAAGATTCTCTTAAACTTCTATAGGTGTACAGTAGAGAGCATATTGATTGGTTGCATCACGGCCTGGTTTGGCAACTTGAACATCCAGGAGCGGAAAAGACTGCAAAAAGTTGTGAACACTGCCCAGTACATCACTGGCTCTGACCTCCCCACCATCAAAGGGATTTATCGGAGTTGCCTCAAAAAGGCAGCCAGCATCATCTACACCATCCTGGCCACACACTCATTTCACCACTGCCATCGGGAAGAAGGTACAGGAGCCTAAAAACTGTAATATTCAGGTTCAGGAACAGCTTCTTCCCTACAGCCATCAGGCTATTAAACACTACAATCTCAAATAAGCTCTAAACTTCAATAGACTATTATTATTATTATTATTATTATTATTATTATTATTATTATTATTATTATTATTATTATTATTATTATTATTATTATTATTATTATTATTATTATTGCACTACTATTGTTTGGTTTTTGTGTATGTGTATATATAATATATGTGTGTCTGTACTTGTGAGTATGTGTGTATATATACACACTGAACTTTTTTTTCTCTCGTTTATCATATTGTTTTCAGTGTACTATGTTTACATATCCTGTTGTGCTGCAGCAAGTAAAGGGCCTGTCCCACTTGGCATTTGTTTCAACGACTGCCGGCTTCATATTAGGGTCGCCAAAAGATTTTGAACATTTCAAAATCTAGCAGCGACAAAAAAAATGTTGAGGAAACACCGTGCATCAATACGTCATCACACTGCGTTACGCTGCATTACGCAGTGACTTTTTCAGTGACCTGATACGTCAGTCAATTATGCCAGCAGTCGCTGAAAAAATTGCCAAGTGGGACAGGCCCTTAAGAATTTCATTGTTCTATCTGGGACATATGACAATAAAACACTCTTGACTCTTGAAGTACAACAATTTACAATTTAGACTTTATACTATGGAGATACAGTGTGGAATCAGGCCCTTCAGCCCACTGTGTCAGCGCTGACCAGCGATCTCCCCATACACTGGCATTATCCTACACACTAGGGACAATTTACCATTTTACCAAAGCCAATTAACCTACAAACTGCTATGTCTTTGGAGAGTGGGAGGAAACCGGAGCACCTGGAGAAAACCCACAGATTCCTCCTGAAGATTAATTACAAGGAAATTGTTCAGCAATATTTACCCAGGAATGTTGTGACATATTTCATAAAAACATGACTATCTTATGGAACAAGAATATTGATTTTAATGATCACCTTGAAATATTATATTATAAGGCACAACTAGCAAAAATTTGTGTTAAAATTGCATTAACACTGATATATATTAATTTTCTTCATTACTTGGTTTACTGTCTTTCCATACATTATCCTAACAAAGCAGGCACATAAATATTAAAGACTTATCAATCTGCAAAAAAAAAGAGAATTTAACCAATAAGTTAGCTACTGCTTTTTTCATAAATATAATATAGAGAATGTTTTAGTAGGAATTTATTTGTGAAAGAATCTCATTTGCATTTTATAACAAGCCTGTGTTATATTCAAACAGCACTAACTATGTTATTGTACTGACTATTCAGGGGAAAAATAAAATATGTACAGAATTTATGTTACAATTCACATTCTCTTTATCCCACTGGAAATCCCTTTAATTGGTGTGTTTTGAAATAATGTTCTCATCATAAGGAGGAATGATGCCAGCAGAAACAAAGAAAACCTTTGAGAGCTGAGGAAATACTTCACCTGCTACAATTAAAATTTGTCTTTCCAACCCTCGAGATGGACTGTGTGATTGTGACTATTCGTTTAATCTGATCTATGATTAACAGTGTGCAAGAACGCACATAATTATGGTTCTAGCTGTTCTCAGTCAGGGCAACCAAATGTTCTAAAACGCTAATGTTCTGATGTTCAGCATTTAACAATGCAGCAACTGTGACATCTCTCTTTATTTTACAGCATACATTTAGTACTTTGTAAATTTTTTGTCTCTCAGAAGCAGTGGTGAAGAATCTTGGAGGAGAATTTATTAACAATATATTTGGTTTTAATTATTGTCACCACTCCAATATCACAGTTAGAAATCAAAGACAATGTCAATCTTGAGGGTGAAACAAGCTGCCAGCACATAACAAAGCTTTACTGACAGCTTCCCTATTTGTTCTATGTGTTTTCTATCTTCTTTCCACTGTGACTTCTTCAGCTCTATTATACTCTGGGTGCTGCCCTGTTTTCAAATAACAGCTCCCACTTCTTGATCCCTGCTTTATCTACTCTGCAGGCCTAGGCATTTGTTGGGCCTATTAGCACAGCTTGAGCCTTATCATATTTTCTATCTGTGGCTGTAGGAGATGTCAGGAGATGGAAAATGCTGCGCAGGCTTTCATCCTCCCTCCCTGCACTTCCTTCAGAACCACGTACAGCACTTGTGTCAATGCCCTCCCACCATTAGCTGCTGGAATCTCCTTAAATGTGTCAAGGTTTGCCATCTGTACGAATAATGCTGCTAAGACTTTGCCATGATTAAGCTGTCAGGATTTATTACGTTAAAAAGTATCAAAGTTTTGCACTGCAACCTCTGACCCCTGCAGGTTCCACCTCCTCTTCATTTTCTTCCCCTCCCCCAAAGTTCCGTAAGCAGACTGCTTCAGTTGACCTTGACCAATATGTGCGACGAGGGAACACTAATGAATTTTGGCCGATTCATCATCAAACTCCAAATTTAATCAAGCCAACATGGCAGAGAAAGCTAGCTGTGATTAACTCAAACTTTGATGATAATCTGTTAATTTTAGTAAAGTTGGCATGATCTGCTTGTTAATGCAAAGCTTCTTTGGCTAAAACTCTACCAGCTGGTCATAGTTTTAGCTACTAGATTCTGAAATTACCTGTTCAGCAGCTGCAGAAATAAATTGCTCTTTGCAGTTAATTTATATTAAAAAAATTATAATGGACCAGATTATTTGTATTACTAAATGGTCATAATACTGATTTATCAACCTAACATTTGCAATTCATAAATATAATCACAATTTTAGCTGTTTTCATAGGTTAGTCAAAGTATTAAAACTAGCTGTTTTTCTCAATGCTGTGCCAAAAAGCATGGGATCTGGACAATGGAACATATAAAAATTGAAAATCTTTTCCTGAATTACCTCGATATGGGAAAAATGCAATGGTGTCTACACCCTGTAAAATTGCTCCAGTAATAGGCAATACAGAATACACAATGAGGTAGCAAAGGGAAGTGGACTAGAAGTGCAATAAAAAATATATATTGTTGAATGATGTTGCATTTCATAATTCACCAGTGCCTTGACTGACTCAAAAAGAGAAAAGTTTTCATACATCATTCCTCACAAATCATCTGCTCTGTTTATAATAACTATGAGATACTTCATCCTTCTGCATTTCCTAAAAAATGATATACCAGCAAAGTGAACAATCTTGTGTGAGAATGTGCAAATTATTTTCCTGTCATTTATGCCTCTGACATTAAATGTTCATTGCGTATTATACTTCAGATGCTTCCTACCAGTTGTTCTTCATTACCAATCACCTCCTCACCTGCACAGACAACTTATGTTGACAAGGTGCCAGCCACTCTTCACAAAAAGAAAGGAAGGGAAATTAAAAAATAGCATCCTATGAAGTGAAGCACTGGTACTGAATATGCTGTTGGCCATGCCATACAGGGAGGTCAAGATATAAGGGGCCTCACAGCTATTTATTATAAAGGACAAAAAAATGCACATATCTGGAATTTTTATTCATCCGAGTGGTACAGAGTTGGGCTGACTGTATAAAATTGCATCTGGTTATAAAGCCAAAAACACACTTGGACCATGTATGTGTTTTGGCCTTGTTTGTGCTCAGTGATTGACCAATCCAGCTTGATACGATATGTGCATTAGTATCATATTCCTTATTTTGCAATTTCACTAACTCTATAAAGTTACACCAGCCAGTGAATTCATCTTTAGTTACTTGGTAACATAAGGTGTTTAGTTACTGTGCCTAGGACTAGTTGTCTACAACATTCAAGGATCCCAGACAAATTACTATTCTGAAGGTAAAGAGGCTTGGCCTTTCCGGTTCAGGTGGAGTTCTATCAGGCCGCCAAACCAGTTGCTGTCCTAATATAATTACACAAGTCAAGGGTCAACAATGACATGTAGCAGGTTGCAGACGGCAATGGGCTGCCACTTGATCACCGAAAGAGGAAACCTGATACTAAATGGGGACCATGAGATCTGGAAATGTTCTACCTATGCAGAGGTAAAAGTGTTACAAACTAGAAGTAAATGAGGCTATTAGAAGCCCCACAAGAGGTATGGGTAGAGGGGTAGGTTGGGATACTGCAGCACAAGATTATTACCACCCAACAACATGACTAGGGCCCGCTTCAACTCTCTTAGTTCCCTTTACCAATGCTTTGTGGGTCTCCTATACATCATGAAATCTCTAAGTCAATGGATTGACTGTGTGATACCAGCCTGCGGTGTCCTGCAGAC
The DNA here is from genome assembly GCF_010909765.2 of Amblyraja radiata. Taxonomy (NCBI): domain Eukaryota; kingdom Metazoa; phylum Chordata; class Chondrichthyes; order Rajiformes; family Rajidae; genus Amblyraja; species Amblyraja radiata. The sequence goes on from NC_045959.1 coordinate 42,757,878, forward strand.
TCATAGCCAAGACGCAGAGCTGGCAGGATTGATTTATTTGTGGACAGGTGTTTGGATATGAATTTGCCAGACCAAATAAAGTAACATCAAACGGTCTATTTTTCAAAAATAACTTTCCGACCAAGTTTCAAGCAAAGTCGTGCTGTTTCCTTTATTTAAAAAAAACGAGTAAACCAAATGGAAGGGGAAATTAATCTTGGGCAGTATTTCAAAAGCTTGGAATTCATTGGTGATATGTTGCCAGTCCAGTTATAACTTTAATCTGTTCACTTCAATATCCGAATTAACATTTAGAAATGCAGGCTAACTAAATGTGTTTTACTGGTTGATTTGCAGAGCTGACTATTTTTGGTAGATCGTCTATTATTGTTGCATTTTTATATCAATTAATGTAAAGCATCTTTTTGAATGAACTGGTCCAATAAAAAGAATATAAGAATTTTTAGGGGCTGTTGACATTGTGAACATCACCAGCAAGCTTTTGCACTTAAGTGGAATCATTTCTATAGTTCGTCTGTTATTGTGTTTGACAACAAAGGTGACATCACGTGACATACTTGATTTTGTTTTAATTGCATTGTTGAGCTCATGTGCATATCATGTGCTTAGTCGAAGGTAGAGCTTTGATACTTTTTAGATCTGTGTCCCATGTTTCTGCACTAAGTACTCACTGGGGTAGATACACTACACCAGATAAGGAAGAATTCAAAAGGAATTGAAGCTACCAAAATTGAAGCTACCGACTTCATCACTTCAAAGACATTAAACCACTGACGTTTGAACACTAAGGAAGAAATTGGACTGAAATTAGACTCTGAGGAAGAAATCTTCCATGCAGAGGGTAATTGGAATCTGTCAGCACTGCTTGAGGGCATGGGGGAGGCAGGTGTTCTCATGTATTTAAGAAGAATCTAGATGAGAACTTGAATCATGAAGCTTTGGGATTAGTATAGATGGGTTCCATGCTCGATGGACAGCATGGAGGTGGTGAAACTGAAGAGCCTGTTTCTCTGCTGTATGACTCTATGACTTGGTGCCAGAAGAATTACATTATGGTGGACAGGTTCTATTGAGTTAAGTCTTGCTATGTTATATCAATAATGGTGCAAGATAACAACTCAGATCCAATTCAATTGGAAGTGTCTGCGACTGGAAAGAAGCAAGTACGGGTTACCCAGTTCTTTTGCAGAATGAATTAAAAATTTTCACAGGGCAAACAAGATTATTGAAATCAAGACCAAGGGCAAAATAAAGCAATAGAGAATGCAAGGAACAATCTTACTGACATTGTCTCAAATAATTTGCTATGTTACAGCCATTCCAGCACCATGAACGATAGATGAGTATTTGATGAGGTGTGGGATGGATTGCAAAGTCATTTTAATGCCATAGTCTCAGAGATTATAGAAAGTGTACATTCGGGACCTGAGATCCGACTGCACGTCAAAACCATTAGAGATTATAGTGTAGTGTTTAACTAATTGCTACAACTATGTAAATTTAGCATCATTCTGAACTAAGCGCAATGGTGTCATATGTGCTTTAACAGATTAACTAATTCAATCTAATTTATTGACTATTTGATAGTTAATGTCAGAATAGGCATGTAAAATAGCCGTATTGATGAAGGTAGCTTTAAAAACCGATCAAATAAAGCCAGTGCATAATATTAGTGTAAATGCAGTCAATAATCACAGAGCAATAATAAAGGTGAGAATTCAAACATTGTCAGAAGGCAACAGGAGGGAAAAGCTGCCTTCGGTGTAATGGAAATCACATATCGCAAAGGAATAATTTTAGAGAAGGAAGGGGCTTTTATTATAAATAGAAATGGCGTGATGTGTAATACAAGACCAAGGTTGGTAAACCAGAATAATGTCTTCGAAGTAGATGTGTAGGAAGGAACTGCAGATGCTGATTTAAACCGAAGATAGACACAAAATGCTGGAGCAACTCAGCGGGTCAGACAGCGTCTCTGGAGAAAAGGAATAGGTGAGGTTTCGGGTCGAGGTCGGGTCTGAAGAAGGGTCTCGACCCGAAACGTCATGTATTCCTTTTCTCCAGAGATGCTGCCTGACCCGCTGAGTTGCTCCAGCCTTTTTGTCCATCTTCTCTTCCAAGCAGATTTTCAATGTATGGAAAGCAATAATATCAAAGCCCCAGTTGCATTCTTAGAGGGAATTATAGAATCGGGTCCAAGAATTATCAACTGGTTTGTGGTTGGTGAACAACTTGACTGTTCACAGTCTGCTCAGATCCAGATCACAGCCATCAGCAGCATCACTGTGAGGAATTGACTCAGGAGTTCATGGATTACTGCAGGAATGTTGTGAGTAGCTTCCTGTTGTTGGTGGTCATTCAAAATGGAATGAGGTAATGGTGGTGCATAACTCCATTAGCATCGCATGCACCGTGGATACATTTAGATTCATTTCTACAACTTCCTGACAAGATTGTAACAGAATTTACAACATTCGCAAAATGACATGGAATCAACTATCGCCTCCTATCTCCTTGAGAGATCAAATGTACATAAATGAGGCAATATGGAAGCACCTCATGAACTGTAGATCAAATGTTGCTGCAAAACATTGTCTTGCAGGTTTTACCTTTGAATTATAGATCGGCATTTCACTCCATTGGTAATAATAATAATAATAAATTTTATTTTCGGGCGCCTTTCAAATCTCAAGGACACCTTACAAAGATTAACAGAAGAGAAAAAAACATATAGTCGGAGAAAAATAAATAATGACATCATCAATATACAAATTAAAGATAGAAATCGCTCCAAAGACACAAAATCAAAAAACACAATGTGAAGAGAGAGCAGCGGCAGCTAAAGCGCGCCAGCGTCCACTCTCCCTTCCGACAGCGTAGGTGCACTCCGGCAGAAACAGAGATGCACAGGCACCCTAGGTTGTATTTAAATCTGTTTGAGCCAAATCTGGAAGAAAAGATGGAAGAAAACAAGTTGAAATAAAGTAATCATCAACATTTTAAAAAGTTTAGATTAAAAATGTTTCCAGGCAGTCAGAGAGAAGAAAGCAGGTGATGGAGAAAAATCTAGAATTTTATGGTTCCAACTATTATTCTGTTTGTTAATGACAGACCTAAAAAGGTTTAAATTCAACACGTGATGCCTGTGCAAAATACCCCAAAGCATATTGAGAGTTTCAGTATACATGAGCTGAGTAGGACAGTTATTGATGACTTGACACAGATCAAGGGCATAATATAGCACCAGAGAATACAAGGAACAACGGTATAGTTGCTGCCTCAAACCACCAGGGACCCGGGTTCGATCCTGACTACGGGTGCTGTCTGTTCAGAGCTTGTACGTCCTCCCTGTGATCGTGTGGGTTTTCCGGTTGCTCCGGTTTCCTCCCACACTCCAAAGATGGGCAGGTTTGTAGGTTAATTGGCTTCTGTGAATTGTCCCGAGTGTGATCGTTGATCGGTGTGGACTTGGTGGGCCGAAGGACCTGTTTCAATGCTGTACGTACCCAACGTCTAAAGATTCAAGTGACACTTCCAACACATTCAGAGATAGATGTCACGTCAACATCTGTCGTCTCTTCAGGATTCAACACGAGCAATGGCAATACATTTCAAAATTTGAAAATTTAGAACTCTGCTAACCTTGCAAATGTGTTAACGCTGTTCAGTAGTTTTACACTACTCAAGGGCTATGTAAGTACATGTGGACCCCTATATTGTTGTGGACACCATAAGAAACTCAAAAAAATCAGATCACTGCGATTGTAGATTTTACTCTGCCTACACCACATGTTATGCATTAAGAATCCACAAAGCTGGATACACTATATCTGCCTTTTCCCAAAAATGTTTCAGGTGTGAAACACATCAGAACTCACGACACCCACTGTGTCGTTTGTAGCCGGCACCGTAAGAACTAATGAGGCGGGCTGACAAAGTGTCATTCCGACCCCTTTGACTGCGTGCTTCTAAGCTTGTGTCTGTGCCATTCCCTGCTAAAAGATGAAATGTTGGAAGAAACGAGCTCTCACTTCTGGGACATCCCGTGTGAACTAAATATTCCAACTAAATTCTCGCAAAGATCATCTCCGCGGCCGTTCTAAGTGCGAGCGACCCCCCACCCCCCTTTCGTTAATTGATCCTGCAAGTTTAAAGACACAACCCTGAAGCCGCCGAGGGTTTCAATGGTTGAGCGCGGCTTCACTGCGAATCCAGCGCAGCTTCTCAAACGCTGGTGTTCGTGCCACAGTAAACTCTGTAAAGTCAGCAGAGGTCCACGTTGCGAAATGTATTCCACATTTAAAGCATCGCAGCCGTGGCCTCTGCGTGACCTGCGGTCAGCCTGCAGAGTGACCGAGGACAGATCCAGCCACAGGCTCATTAAGCAGTTCCTCGCTGCACTGCATACATTCTTACCTCTGCCCGAGTCCGCTGTGGGTCCCGTTAACCGCGTGTGGCCATACCGTTTACATCGAAAATAAAACATCAAAAAAAATCTAACGATTGACATTGAACTTCACGGGCTTCTCTCGATCTTATCCACTCATATTCCGCACAGTTGAACGGGGAATATATGTAGAGTCGGACAGCATAGAAACGGGCCCTTTGGCCCAACTTGTCCATGCGTCCAAAATAGCCTGTCCACGCTAGCTAGTCCCATCTCCCGCGTTTGGCCCACATCCCTCTAAACCTTTCCTAACCATGTACCTACCTGTACTGGCCATCTCCTGTCTCGTGTGGCCGAAACACAGCGAGTTACAACATAGAAAAGTACAACGCGGGAACAGGCCCTTCGGCCCACAATGCCTGTGCTGAGCGCGATGCCCAGATACATTAATCTCATCTGATCCATACCCCTCCATATTTCTTATCTGCCTGCACCGCCAACCCTGGCAGTGCGTTTCAGGCAAGGTTGAATCTTTAAACCCTCGGTCATGCAGCAAATCTCGATCCAAGCCACTTTTCTTATACTGGGGAATTATGTTTACGGAGCTTTGAATGCAACGTTAGACTTCCTACGACCTCAGGCGGGCAGTAAAGACCCCGTGCCACACTTCAAAGCTTTCATTAATACACCCACCCATGTTATTGAGAAATAGTCTGCTCAAAACCTCATCGCTGATGTGGGAACTTGATAGGCAAACAAAAGTATCGTGCATTTCCTTTCGAAGAGTTGCCGTATATACCCATGTACTTCGTTAAACTGAATGACTATTTGGGATGTTTTGAAGTCCCTGAAAGTGTTAAAGAATGATCTCAAGTTACTTCCAGTGGACGCTGCGGGTTGATTTATTCGCCATCATTACTTACCGTTATCTCGGGTCCATGCCAAATGCAGGGTGGCCTTCAGAAATGTTGCGGACTCGCTGCGACGTGACATCAGGAGGACGGTGTTTAGTATTTATGGGGTGTCCCTATGTCAGTCTGTGTTAAACAGGCTGTTAACGCATCGAGAGATTAGTGCGGGCCCCTCTCAACGCCGGAGGTGGCCAAGGGGAGTATCTCTGCGTTAAATTCAACCCTCTGTCAGGACCTTCTGTGACACCTCTCCACCCCAACGCTGGCCTCCTCATTGAAGCACCGACCGAGTGAAGATTGGCGAGGAGGCGGGGACTGAAAGTGCTCTGTTCTGTGATCTCAGCTAGTCGCCTCGCCCGTAGAACTTCTCTTGACTGGTTGTGGACCCAAAGGTTAGAAATTCGCCGTTGGGGCAACGGGGGGGGAGCGCTTAGAGCGGGAGAGAGGAATACCAAGTCCGCCCCGAGCCCACAGACCGGTTTTCTGAAACTCCACTCTTATTTGTAAAAACAGAAATATTCACCACTTTAAAATTAAAATCTAGTGAAATCCAACAATTAAACTGGTTGATGAAGATGGACACATAATGCTGGAGTAACTCAGCAGGTCAGGCAGCATCCGTGGGAAGGGAATAGGAGACGTTTTGGGTCGAGACCCTACTTCAGACCCGAAACATCATCTATTCCTTTTTTCCAGAGGTGCTGCATGTCCCGCTGATTTACTGCAGCATGTTGTGTCCAGCTTCGGTGTAACCTGCATCTGCAGTTCCTTCCTACACAATTAAACTGTCTGCCCATATTACACTTGTTGAGTCTGTAGAGCTCCTCCGTCTTTTGGTCTGTTTGGCCATTCGGGAATGGATTTACCGTGATACTCTGGAAATTAAAAAAAAAAATCACAGATAGAACTATAAAATCATTGGACCAGTGTCCCTTTCCTACTAAAATTCTGTTTAGGAATCTCGCAATGCAATTACAATTTTATTGTCTGAACTTCCAAGGCCTGCTGGAAGATTGTTTTCTCAATTAGTGATTATTTTAGAGAGCTGGGCACTTCTCATTTATTGTTCATCTCATTTTGCTTATCCTGCACTGGGATTTGGAATAAGAGAAAGGGAAGACTGGAAGACTCCTTGAAGACTGGAACCAACTATTGCTACTTCTACCTGCCCTGACCATGCCAAGGTCAGAGTTTGCATTCTAAATGCACGTTGTTGTCATTACTCAAAGCTAAAGATGCAAACTGTAACAGATACAAGTAGAGATTAAAACAGCAAAAGTAAAAAGAATGGAAGAAAATAACATTAATTTGGAATGGGAGCACATATACAAAATCAGTGACAGACCATTTTTGTAGTGAATTTCAAAAATACATTTCAAGGTAATTCACGAGGGTTTTAAGATTGCAGGAAATGATTTGGAAGGATGAAATTTCATGAAAACCCTTAATGAAAATGATGGGCTTCGCAAACTTTTCAAGAAGGGAATAGTAGAGAGTTTATGGAAAAGTTTCCACAGCAGTAGACAGAAGAAAACTTGGCGATGGAGTTCCAATTTAATAGTTTAAATAAAATCTGTTGCCTTCAGTAGAATACAAAAACTTCAAACTAGAGATGGAATTTCACAAAACCTTATTCCATAAAGAAATTGTACAGTGCATGTTCACCTGTTGCTTTCCTGTTGTTCTCATGTAGAATACTCTGATTGTTTCCCTTGTCCTGTCCCCTCTCCCAGGTCTCATCGCTTCTCATTTCTTTTTTATAATGTCCCTGACCTATTGGTATGATTCGATTTCTTAATGCTACGGTGGTTATGGGAGATTTCAACATGCAGGTAGACTGGGAAAATCAGGTTGGTACTGGACCCCAAGAATGGGATTTTGTGGAGTGCCTCCGAGATAGATTCTTAGTGCAGCTTGTACTGGAGCCTAGCAGGGATAAGTTTTAATCTACAATTTGAGAGGGAGAAAGGAAAATCAGAGGTGTCAGTATTACAGTTGAGCAAAGGGGACTATCGAGGCATGAGAGAGGAGCTGGCCAAAGTTGACTGGAAAGAGACCCTAGCAGGGATGACAGTGGAACAACAAAGGCAGGTATTTCTGGGAATAATATAGAAGGTGCAGGATCAGTTCATCCAAAGAGGAAAAAAGATTCTAAGGGGAGTAAGAGGCGACCGTGGCTGACAAGGGAAGTCAAGGACAGTATAAAGATAAAATAGAAGAAGTATAACATAGCAAAGATGAGCGGGAAGCCAGAGGATTGGGATAATTTTAAAGAGCGACAGAAGATAACTAAAAAGGCAATAGGGGGAGAAAAGATGAGGTACGAAGGTAAGCTAGCCAAGAATATAAAGGAGGATAGTAAAAGCTTCTTTAGGTATGTGAAGAGGAAAAAAAATAGTTAAGACAAATGTGGGTCCCTTGAAGACAGAAACAGGCAAATTTATTAGGCGGAGCAAGGAAAAGGCAGACGTGTTGAACAGGTACTTTGAATCTGTCTTCACTAAGGAAGACACAAACAATTTCCCAGATGTACTAGCGGCCAGAGGACCTAGGGTGGCGGAGGAACTGAAGGAAAGGCACATTAGGCAGGAAATGGTGTTGGCTTGACTGATGGAATTGAAGGCTGATAAATCCCCAAGGCCTGATGGTCTGCGTCCCAGGGTACTCAAGGAAGTGGCTCTAGAAATTGTGGACGCATTCGTGATCATTTTCCAATGTTCTATAGATTCAGGACCAGTTCCTGTGGATTGGAGGATAGCTAATGTTATCCCACTTTTTAAGAATGGAGGGAGAGAGAAAACAGGGAATTATAGACCAGTTAACCTGACATGGGTCGTGGTGGGGAAGATGCTAGGGTCGATTATAAAAGAAGAAATTGCTGTGCATTTGGAGAGCAATAACAGGATCAGTTCGAGTCAGCATGGATTTACAAAGGGGAAATCATGATTGACTAATCTTCTGGAATTTTTTGAGGATGTAACTAGGAAAATGGACACGGGAGAACCAGTGAATGTAGTGTACCTAGACTTTCAGAAAGCCTTTGATAAGGTCCTACATAGGAGATTAGTGGGCAGAATTAGAGCACATGATATTGGGGGGTAGAGTGCTGACATGGATAGAGAAGTGGTTGTCAGACAGTAAACAAAGAGTAGGGATTAACGGGTCCCCTTCAGAATGGCAGGCAGTGACTAGTGGGATACTGCAAGGTTCGGTGCTGGGACCGCAGCTATTTACAATAAACATTAATAATTTAGATTAAGGGATTAAAAGTAACATTAGCAAATTTGCAGATGACATAAAGCTGGGTGGCAATGTGAACTGTGAGGAGGATGCTATGAGGATGCAGGGTGACTTTGACAGGTTGGGTGAGTGGGCAGATGCATGTCAGATGCAGTTGAATGTGGATAAATGTGAGGTTATCCACTTTGGTAGCAAGAACAGGAAGGCAGATTATTATCTGAATGGTGTCAAGTTAGGAAAAGGGGAAGTACAATGAGATCTGGGTATCCTTGTTCATCAGTCACTGAAAGTAAGCATGCAGGTACAGCAGGCAGTGAAGAAAGCGAATGGCATGTTGGCCTTCAAAAAAGAGGAGTTGAGTATAGGAGCAAAGAGGTCCTTCTGCAGTTGTACAGGGCCCTAGTGAGACCACACCTGGAGTATTGTGTGCAGTTTTGGTCTCCTAATTTGAGGAAGGACATTCTTGCTATTGTGGGAGTGCAGCGTAGGTTCATGAGGTTATTTCCTGGGATGGAGGACTGTCATATATTGAAAGAATAGAGCGACTTGGCTAGTATACACTGGAATTTAGAAGGATGAGAGGATATCTTATTGAAACATATAAGATTATTAAGGGATTGGACACGCTAGAGGCAGGAAACATGTTCCCGATGTTGGGGGAGTCCAGAACCAGGAGCCACAGTTTAAGAATAAGTAGTAGGTCATTTGGAACAGAGATGAGGAAAAACCTTTTCACCCAGAGAGTTGTGAATCTGTGGAATTCTCTGACAATTCTCTAGATGCTTTCAAAAGAAGTCAGATTGAGCTCTTAAAGATAGCGGAGTCAAGGGATATGGGGAGAAGGCGGGAACGGGGTACTGTTTGTGGATGATCAACCATAATAACAGTGAATGGCGGTGCTGGCTCGAAGGTCTACTCCTGCATCTATTGTTTATTGTCTATTCATCTACTTTTCTGTTGGACAGATTGATCTATAACATCCAACCACCCACCTCATATTCAGACTCAGGTTGGTTTGTTCTCCTATACGTCAGGATACAGTGACATTCCTAGATTGCATGAAGCTCATTTTGCAAACAATCAATGCAATAAATGCAGCAGAATGGTGAAAAAGAATGTAGTGCAAACTCAATAGTACAAAAATACTAAAGTATCATTTAGGGAGAACTGAATGAGAAATAGTACAAGGCATTACCTCTGGGAATTAGGTTAAAAAAGGCGATAGCTTCATGACCTGCGTGGGTTTTCTCCGAAATCTTCGGTTTCCTCCCACACTCCAAAGACGTACAGGCTTGTAGGTTAATTGGATTTGGTAAATGTAAAAATTGTTCCTAGTGTTTGTACGATAGTGTTAATGTGCGGGGATCGCTGGCCGGCACGGATCCGGTGGGCTGAAGGGCCTGTTTCCGCGCTGTATCTCTAAACTAAGTAGCAGGCATAAAGTGATGGGGAGGGGTGGGGCATGAGCTAGCAAGAGATAAACGTAAATAGATGAGGTGGGGTTGATTTGCAGATAAAAGTCAAGTGAAGGAGGGAAGGCTGGAGATAGCGACGGAGGCTGGGAAGAGATAAGTGAGGAACAAAAGGCTGCAGATTCTGTAATCTGATGGGAAAAGAAGGCAAAGAACGGAAATGAATGAGGGTTGATGGTGGTTGGGAACAACAGAATGAAGGGGGTGGAGGTGAGCTGTTGTGGGAAGGTGATCTACTGGGAGGAGTGTGCATGGGGAGGGCAGGGAAAGAAACAGGATGATAGAAGAATGGGTGGTATTGTGGTAAGAAGGGTGTATGTGGAAGGACCAGGATAGATAGGAGGAGAGAGAAAGGGACAGAGGGAGTGTGGATTACCTCAAAATGGAGAATACACATGTTTATGCCGTTGGATTGTAGACCACTCAGGCGCACCCTGTAAGAACTTCCTCACTTACATTTGGAGATGTGCTTGAATTGGAAGAGGTCTGCCCAAAAACTAGACCTAAGATATCGCGACATGAGTGACTATACTCAAAAGAACTCATAACTTTCAACCAATCTGCCAAGTTTATCTACATTTATCCCTGCAGTTTTTGTTTCCCCACAGATGCGATGGACCCAGCTGACACTGGCCAATGAAGTCACTGCACCGCGCGGTGGCAGAAGGCTTCCGGGATGCGCCATGGAGCTGAACGACCGGTGGGTCAATGAGAGCAACCTGGCGGGAGGGCCGCCAAGAATGGAGGGACCCGGCTGGTCGTGCCATGGAGAACTGAGCTACAGCTACGTGTGGCGGCAGGCCAGGTTCACCACTGTGAGAAGATAACAACTTTTCATACTTTGTCTGCACCAGAAACGTGGCAACTCTTTGTGTACTGCCTGGGTAAAGTCTGCAGGTATGAATTTACTGGATTGTATGCAAATGCAAAGAATTTCACTGTGCCTAGGTACATGTGACGATAAGTATCGTTGAATTGAATTGAATGATTGACGTTGCATTAGGCCAAATACTGGCAAGGAAATCATTCACCTAACTCTCTCTATTCCACCTTCAATTGAATTAACATTTTCTATGTTTAATTTTGTTTGTAGGCACCACGGAAATCGGCAAGTGCATTTGGAATGGGGCCGTAAATGTCCATTTTCTGTCGTGGCTGGCAGCACCTCCACTGACTGAACTGGTCAACATAAGGATGCCAGCACTCACAGACTGAAAATACAATTGGTGGTGAGTGAGCCAACACAAACAATATATGAAACTACTTGAGATAGACATATAAAGCTGGAGTAACTCAGCGGGACAGGCAGCATCTCTGGAGTGAAGGAATGGGTGATGTTTCGGGTCCAGACCCTTCTTCGGACCTTTCTGAAGAAGGGTCTTGACCCAAAACATCACCCTTTCCTTTCCTGAGATGCTGCCCGCTAAGTTACTCCAGCTTTTTGTGTCTATCTTCGGTTTAAACCAGCAACTGCTATTCCTTCTTATACATATCAAACGACTTACATTTTACCTTGTCAAATTACCTGAAGATACATCAATCCATGTCAGCCTAGGTAGAATCAACCCTGGTTTAACGTAAGTCAGCATTAGGCATACCGATGGCTCTATGGCAGTTACTTCCAGACTTGCAATATCTACCACTTATGAGAATAGGGACAGTAAGCACACAACAACCCAAGTCACACAATATGGTTAGAAATAGCGTACTGTAGGTTTCACAAGTGGGTAAACATCATGTTATTACCCACCTAACAGCACTGTGGGATCACGTTAATTGGTTGAAGGAAGTGGCTCACCAACACATTGTCAAGGGAAGGCAGGAATGGACCTCAAATGCTTGGCTTGTATTTGCCCTTGAGATCCTTTGTGTGAATAAAACGGAAGAATCCCCAGAGGGAAACTTCAATAATAAATTCAACCATAAAACTTTTATTGCTGAAACTATTATGAGAAATACTGTGATCCACCGTCTGCATCTTACTTTTGGGTCATTTGCAGCCAATTATTTCACTTCACCGAGACGAAAAGGTGAAATTTCCGTTGTGTTTTACAACACATTAATGGGAAAGCAGAGTTTAATGCTTGCAATTTTAGGAACACCATTTCATTCCTGAGATTGAAACCACGATGGTCAATAGCAACACACCTGCAATAGTGATCTTTTAATGCTTCCCAGCAGCCACTGAGACACGTAATTGGTAGAACTGTTAGAAACTTTGTAATTCAACTGTGAGCTGTGCAATCTTGGAGGGATTTGGCTCAATAGCAACTGGAAAGCACTTTGTCACAAATCAATCTGAGCAGGTTTTTAATGAGGAAGTAGAAATTCAATCGGTTGACAAAGGTCGGCTGCTCATCACTACCAGATTAATCTGTAGACATTGGCATTGACAATCGCTTTTCTTGCATAACACATATTTACACTCATTTTAAATTAATCCCATTCATTTTAATATTCCCCACATTCCCATCAGCTCCCCCCAGATTTTACCAATAATTTACCAACTTGCATATCCTTGGAATGTGGGAGTTAACTGGAGAACTCTGAGGAAACCCACTCGGTCACAAGGAGAACGTGCAATCTCCACATTGACAGCACAAGGTCTCGCACCGTGAGGCAGCGGCTCTATTATCGGCTGCCCCGAGAAGCTAGAAGAGGGAGAAGAATGCAGGAAGTTGTCCTGGCAGTGGAAGTGGGCCTCCTCCGGTGTTTCATATGCTGCTCTTCTGACTGCTTCTCTTTCTGCCCCTACAGTTGCCTAGCAGGCATAGGTTGTGACACATGAAAGCTGGATTGTGGAGGATACAGCAGTCAATGGCAAAATGGATGACCTTCTCTGTACTGACCTTTTCACCCTTGGACCAGTGCAAGTGAGGTAGTCATTGTTTGAGGGCAACCGTTGTCATCTGCATGGTGCTCACGTGCTCCATGTCTCTGAATGTATTTCAACAAGTCCAGGAACTTCCACAGGAGTGAGGAGTCATTTACACTAGGAATTGTCTGTGGCACTCCGAGAGCAATCTGCTGGCCTGGCAGAGTGGCTGAAATGGTAGCTTCTCCTTTGTTTTGCAATCATTGTTGAGACTCTTTGCTCTTCATACATATGAAGGCAACAGAGAAGGCAATATATATGGTGGTGGACGTACTGGCTAACATAATCACAACATTTAGATTTAACAACTCAAAAATTGAAATGTTGGATCTTACCTTTCTTTTAAGAAATAATTCAGTGAAGTGTGGTCAGTTGGCTTGTGGTGACATCGACAATAATAAACTAAACCTAACTCTAAATCTAGGAGTAACTATTACCTGAAACTGAGTTAACTCCAGGAAAGTCCACGCTGAAATGTAAAGCTGTATAGCTATGCAAAGTCAGGGTAGAAATGTTGGATGGTCCGTACATTGCAAAGGCTCAGCAGGTTGTCCAGTTCCAGAGACCCTGGTTCAATCCCAAACTCCAGTGGTGTTTGTGCAGAGTTTTTAACATTCTCCCTGTCACCAAGTGGATTTCTTAAGGTGCTCCAATTTCTTCCCACATGTTAAAGATATGCTGGTAGGTTAACTTGGGAGGGGTGTTGCACGAGAATCAGGAAGAGGGAGATGTGCATGTGAGAGGGAATTAGTTACAGAAAAATAAATGGGGGAATGGGATTAATTGGATTTCTGTGGAATTAATAGGGGAAAATATACAATTAATGGCATGATCCTTAACATAATTGATATACGGAATGGCCATGACCATAACTCCCTGAATGTGGCAACACAAAATGATAGAGTGGTAAAGAAGGCAAATGGTACGCTTGCTTCTGTAAGTAGGAGCTTTGAATATAAGAGTCAGGAAGCCATGATGCAGCTTTAGATAATAACTTTGGTTAGGCCATATTTGGAGTACTGCACGCAGATCTGGTCACCAGATTACAGGAAGGATGTGGGGGCTTTGGAAAGGGTGCAGAGGATGTTTTACCAGAATGATGCTTGGATTTGTGGGTATTAGCTAAAGGGAGAGGTTGGGCAAACTTGGATCGTTTTCTCTGGAATGCCATAGGTTACAGGGAGACCTGATAGAATTGCATAAAATTATAGAGGCGTAGATAGTGTAGACAGACAGAACCTTTTTCCCAGGATGGAAAGATCAAATAGGCCATTTGGCCCATCAAGTCCACTCTGCCATTCAATCACAGCTGATCTATCTCTCCATCCTAACCCCATTCTCTTGCCTTCTCCCAATAACCCATAGAGGTTTCATCTTTCCCCACTCACTATCTTTCACATAGAGGTGAGTGGGGCATCGTGTAAGGAGATGTGCGGGGCAAGTTTTTACACAGAAGGTGGTGAATGTCAGGAACACTGTGCTGGGGATGGTGGTTGAGGCAGATATAATGGTGATACATAAGAGATTATTGATTGCGGATTATGGGCAGGCAGATCGTAGTTGGTCCTGGTATCATGTTCAGCACAGACATTGTGGGTTGAAGGGCCTGTTCATGTTCTGTTCTATGTTCTAAAATTTTGAATAATGAAAATGGAGACATGAAGTTTGCTCTATTTGATTAGTGATTAGCTGTGGATCAGATGTAATGGCTACAGTATTGGATACTGTTTGTATGCAATTTCATTAACATGCAGACACTCCCTCAATTGAGAAAATAAAGCATTTTGTTAATAAACCTACCACTGGCACACCTTTAGCTTGACAATTAGCATATCACAGGATACCTTTCATTAACGTGCATGGTGAATGGTTCTCTGAATGATTGAAGTATGCAGAGTGCAGTAAACTACAAAATACCTGCTACTTTGCATGACGCTGTAACCATTTCATCCATTTTTTAAATAGATGGACCTGTGAGTCTTCTAGAACACTGCATCAGTCACCTCTTGAATGCAGGTGGACATGGTGCCTTATCTTATATACAAGAAAATAAATCATCTGCTGGTGCCTGAAAGAACCAAGTAGCCAGAAAATTAATGGCTGCCCTCACTGACAGGCGCAGACAGTGCAATTTAGAGTTCTGATGCTCCTCCACTTCGCTTTCCAAGCACCTTTTAAAATCGCTTTCTAGAATATCCATAGCCTTGGCATAGAAGTCCATGAACAAAGTTATCAAGCCTTAATTTACAGTACTTTGTTACGATGTGCTAATGGTGCAAATTCCATGTTTTCTCCTATTGAACTACCTCTACATTAAAAAAGTATATCTGATAAAAATATACTTTTTGGAATTAATTGAGTGCAGGCATTTTAACAATTGAAATTAGAAATATCCTTCAATCCTTCACTTACTAGAGAATTAAATCTCATAATTAAAGCTCCCATAAAAATACCTGAACACTTTGTTACTAATTTAACTCAGTAAGGCAAAACAACATTACAGCAGACTTAGGTACACAAAATTGCTGGAGGAACTCAGCGGGTGCAGCAGCATCTATGGAGCGAAGGAAATAGGCGACGTTTCGGGCCGAAACCCTTCTTCAGACAGCAGACTTATATCAGAATCTATGAATTAGTATTAGTTGATCCAAAGTAAACAATATAATCTTGACACGTTATAGTTACTTCATGACTAATAGTTTTAAGTAAATTGAATGACACACCACCAAAAGCTCCCAAAGATTAAACAAACCCATGAAAAAGCAAACTTATAAACATTAGAGCAGATTTGAAGTGTAAAAATTAATGTTTTCAGAGAATGATAGTAAAGGGAAAAATAATGGCACTAAATATTTGAAGCATAGCTTAAACAGAACTGATCAAACTCATCTTCACAAAAATCCACATAGATCATCAAAATCCAAAGGATTCCACTTTGAAAATTTGATGGAGCACATTATATATATATATTTTGCTGGAGCTTTAATTATGAGATTTAATTCTCTAGTATTTTGCCAAGATCAGGAATAAAATGTGACAATTTATATTTAAGGAACATCGTTAATTTGGTTGAAATATCATATTAATTCCTGCATAGTTGAATGATAGATCTGGATCTTTAAACTCATGGAGTGGTGCCAGCCCTGTATGCCAATAAGTCTTGTCTACACATCAAGGACATTTTCCATCATATTGGATGGCACCACCATCATGTTAAATGAGAGAGTACAGATCTGGCATCTCAAAATGACTTAATTCATAACTGAAATATCATTGAAAACTTCAATAGGTAGAATCGGGAGATAGCCTTAGCCTGGAATCTGCAGCATAGAGAATATTAGATAGAAACAAAATACTGGAGTAACTCAGCAGGACTGGCAGCATCTTTGGGGAGAAAGAATGGGTGATGTGTCGTGTCGAGACCCATCTGAAGTAGGATCTCGACCCAAAATGTTACCCATTCCCCTTCTCCCCAGAGATGCTGCCTGTCCCACTGAGTTACTCCAGCATTTTGTGTCTATCTCCGGCGTAAACCAGCATCTGCAGTTCCTTCCTTCGAACAGACATTATTGCCCCAAATATTGTTGGGCGGTGTTTCCATCACAGACCAGCTGCTGCAAACCTTAGGATCACCACATCACATCTGCGGGCTTCACTTTTCATCTGGGACCAGAAGGCATGTAAGCCTACAAGTAACAAACAAAATGTGTAGATCACCTCTGAAAAGTGCATAGTTTTATCAATACCACTTGTTTTATTGACTGTGAAATGAAAAAAAAAGTAATTTAATTAGCTAGATCTGGAAAACCAATAACCATTGGCGAAAAACCAGTCTAGGCATTAAATTTTGGGCTTCAGCCCCATCCTACCCTTTGGGCTTCTACCCCATCCTAACATAGTTGTGTGTGTGTGTGTTAGTTGTGTGTGTGTTGTGTGTGTGGGAGGGAAGTAGGGGAGGGAGAGAAGGGAGGAAGGAGAGAAGAGAGGGAGGGAAGTAGAGAAAGAAGGGAAGGAGGGAAGGAGAGAAAGAAGGGAGGGAGGGAAGGAGAGAAGGGAAAAGAGAGAGAGGAAGGAGGGAGGTAAGGAGAGAATGAAGGGAAGAGGGGAGGGAATGGAAGGAGAGATGGGAGGGAGAGGGCCGGTGGCGGGAGCGGATGCCGGGGTCCGGGTGGATGGGTGTGAGCTGAGGCCGAAGTTTGTAAACGTTGCTCCAGCCCCCGGCCCGACCCTCCCTGTATTGTTCACCGCATCTCCCCGGGAAGAGAGAGAGGTGGAGCCGGGGCTGTGTGCGTGAAGCACGGCAACTGGAGGGGCGGGAGCGCTTCCCACGGGACTGTGAGGGAATGACCCACCTCCCCCTTCCCCTTTCTCCATTCCCCCTCACACCCCCCTCCCTGTCTACCCCTTTCTTCCACCTCCACCCCTCTACTCTCTCTCCACCCCTCTCTCCCCCCTCCACCCGGGGTAGATCTACCCGAGCCGAGAGTAGATTACTCTAGCGCAGGGCCCTCTTAGGCGCGGGGCCCAATTGGGAGCAATTGGTCCAATTGGCTTAAGGCCGGCCCTGGAAGTGAGATATCATAGACCTTCCAACTCGAAAGTGGGCAACCATGAGGTGATGTCATTCATTGCTGGCAAAAAAAAAGTATTCTACTGCAAACTGTCACTTCAAGAGCCAGCATACTCCTTAATCTACCATTACAACCACACCAGAGATCAATAGGGGATTAACTGGAGAAGTGTAGGAATAGGTTTTACCAAGAGGTTTACTGGATCTGGAGGGTTTGAGTTATAAGGAGAGGCTGAATGGGCTGGAGCATAGGACACTAAGGGATGTCCTTATAGACATATATAAAATCATGAGGGGCAAAGATAAGATGAAGAACTATAGTTTTTCCCCCAGGGTGAGAGAGTCTAATTTTAAAGAGGGCTTAGCTTTAAAGTGAGAGGGGATAGGCTCAAAAGGGAACTTTTTTGCACAGAGTGTGGTGTATAAATGGAAGAAAATTCCAAATGAATTAGCAGAGGCAGGTATAACTCACTTTTTAAAGACATTTAGACAAGTATAAAGATAGGAAAGATTTGGAAGAATAGTGGCCAGGCACAGGCATGTGGGTCTTGCTCTATTAGGCAACTTGGTCAGAATGTATGATTTAGGCCGAGGGGCCTTTTTCCATGCTGTAAAGTTCTATGACTTTATGATTCAATAACTTAGTTCAGTGAGGAGTGTTGAAGGCTATGCCAGGAGCAATGCCAGCTGTAGCTAAAAAATGAGGTGCTAAACTGGCTGAACTCCAAACTCAGGGATATGTGTGGACAGAGCTAATGATCCTATAAGTAATGAAGCATATCAAAGGTCTGCAGCCTTGCGACATGCAGCTATAAATAAAGGTGGACGATTAACCGGGAGTGTGCAGCTCCAAGAATATCCCCATCCTCAGTGATAATGGGGTCCATGTGAGTGTATGTGTGTGCCAAAGATAAAGGTGAAGAAGCATCCGCAAACATGCTCGGCCAGAAGTGCCGAATAGATGACCACCCGCAACTTCCTCCTGAGGTTCCCACCATCACACAAGCCAGTTAATTTGATTCACTCCACACAATACTAGGAAATTGCTGAGAGTACTGGATCCAACAAAGGTTACGAGACCGGGCAACATCCCAGCTGTGATATTGACGCACAGCTCTTCTGAACCAGCCTCACCTCTGGCCAAGCTGTTCTTGTACAGCTCACACATTGGTATTGATGTGACAATAATGAAAACTGCTTGGGCGATGCAAAGGGAAAGACAAAAGCAAACCAGCTGGTTGCTGCCCAATCAATCCATTCTCAGTCATTAGCAAAGTAATGGAAGATGTTTTTGATAGTGCTAGTCGAGCAGAATTTACTTTCCAATAACTTTCCAAGAACTAATTCACAGTTTGGATCTTGTCAGACTACAGGGCTGCAGAACTCGATAGCCCGAGTCCCACAAATGAGGTGAGAGTGACTACCCATGAAATCAAGGCAGGTATAGATCTAATATGAAATGATGTGCTGACTAAGGAGTCTGGGTACAGCTGGTCAAGGAGCATCCAGGGGGAAACTCTCCATTGGCTAAAGTCACACTTCACACAGTGGAAGATGTTGGAAGTCAATCATCCCAGCTCCAGGATATCACAACAGGAGTTGCTCAAAGCAGTGTTCATAGCCCAGTCCTCCTCAGCTGTTTGACCAAAGACCTTACTTATATCATCAGAGCAGTATATGGGATATTTGCTGATGACTCCACAATCTTCACAGGCTGTGGAATGACATAGCTGGTAAGGGCGGCAGACTGGCGCAGCTGGTAGAGTTGCTGTCTCGTGGTGGCAGAGACCCAGGTTCGATCCCGACCTTGGGATGCTGTCTTTGTGGAGATTGCACATTCCCTCTGTGACTGTGTGGGTTTCCTACAGGTGCTCCAGTTTACTCCCACATCCAAAAGACGTGCTGGGTTGTGGGTTAATGGTCTCTGTAAATTGCCCCAAGTGTGTAGGGAGTGGATGCAAAAGTGGGATAACATAAAACTAGTGTGAACAGTGATCGATGGTTGACTTGGTGGCCAAAGGGCTTGTTTCGATGCTGTATCTTTCTATCAATCAATTACATTTACATTTCCCCAATGCAATGGATCATCTCATGCCTGCATGCAGCAGAACGAAGAAAACATTCAAGCAAAGACTAATGAATGGTAAGTAACATTTAAAAACTAAAATAATTCGGCATTGTCATCTTTAATAAGAGAGTTTAAGCCCCTACCAGTGTTATTTAACAGCATTGTAGTTTCCAAAATTCCCAATATCAACATCCCTGGAAAAATAATTGGCTTGAATATTGTGCTTTACAGTGCAGGTTAGAGGTTAGGCATTCTGCTCCAAGTGATTTATTTTACCATCATCTGCATGGCACAAAATGTAATTCTCCTGGATACACTCTGCTGGATGAGAGATCTACAAAAACATTGAAAAAGCTGACATCAACCAGGACAAAATAGCCTTCTTAATAGGTAACCCCATTGACCATCATCATAAACACTCATTCCCTCCATCACCATTGTATCTAGTTTGCTGTCAGCCCTGTCTACAAAATGCATAGCAATCCCTTGCTTAGGTTGGTGCAATGGGATCAAGCAATCCCTTGCTTGATCCCATTGGTGTCAAGAAGCATCTAATTTGTATATGTTTGTTACAACGATTAGAGCGCAATGGGCTTTTATTCAGTGCCAACCTGCGGTAAAATTGGTGACTGACCTAAAGTGCCCTTGTGCTCCCCTTTGTGAAAAGACTGAAAGAATGGCTTTGGTTTAGGATGCGTAAGAAGAAACTGCAGGTGCTGGTTTAAACTAAAGATAGACACAAAACAGGGTCTTATCTCGAAACGTCACCCATTCCTTCTCTCCAGAGATGCTGTCTATCCCGCTGAGTTACTCCAGCTTTTTGTATCTTTCTTCATTTTAGGATGTTGGTCTGAGTCTTTATGTTAGGAGACATGCAAGAAACACAATGAAAACGACAAACACCTGGCATAAACAGACCCCATCTATTTTTTGATGGGTTTGTCAGGAGTTACAGTAGGCCATTAGTGAAAATGCTTTGGATTTCAGAGGTATTATGATTAGTACAAGGTAAAATGATATCTGAGTGAGATGGAAAGCGAAATGACACTGGCAACAAGAAGAGCAAAGACTGTGTTATTATGGATATAAATAGTACCCATGGACATTTTCCAATGAATATGTCAGAGAACCCAATGTGTAGAAATTCAACGCCATTCGATCTTGCCAAAATGTATGATGTAGTAACATCAGCACTTTGCACTCCACCTTGACTTTCATGGAATGGATTGAAGAAGGGATCGATTACTGGGAAAGCGTCATTTAGAAGGCTGCTCTGGATAATCCACATTCCATTGCTCTTTAAGTTTCATTCATCCTTAAAACCGGCAACAGTTATGGCATTTGTTGATAATGCGCCATTTATCTTAGGCATGATTTGCTTTGTTGGCTATGAAGAGTAAGTAGAAGAAAGAGCTGAAGATAAAGTTCAATAAAAGTGTTAAAAGCAGTTCAGTGACATAGTTTACACAAAGAAAGGAGTACAGAGGAATAAGATTTGGGGAATGCTAATTTGTTCATCTGAAATATTAAGAAATCGCATTCGGTCCTCTAAGATGTTTGCAAGAACAATGAAAACGGTTTTAATTTAGGAACTTTACAGTGTTATTTCTTAGCTGACGTGTATAATATCATGTTTTGAGACATAAACCAAAGGATTTTAGATTATTTCAATTCTAAATTAATCCTGCTTCATATTCAATGCATGAAACTGCTGGTGACAGAGAATGCAAGCCTCCAAACACTTTGGAAGGCAATGTGAACTGTCAGATTCCAATGATGTTGAGTTTTTTCTAGTATTATCAACTGGAAATTTACTTTTAAAAAGTAATTCTCCATTTCACTTCTGTCTAATGTGAACTGTGACAGTGATGAAGAATGCAACCTGCTCTTTTGACTTGGACTTCCCGAGTTTGCTATTCCTCCTTTACGCACTGTTAAGGAGTTTGAGTTGTGGCCTATTCACCATTGCATTTATCATGTCAGCCTTGAACTGTGGAGTTTGGTCCCAAGTAGCTGGAAGGAATCGTAGCATACAAATAGGCTCTTTGAAACACCTTCCCAGTTTGTCCCATTGCTTCCCTGTTCTTTCCCCAGTTCAGGCCTAAACTGTTGATTATATAAAAGATTAGCAAAATCCTTGCGCTTGTGGTAAATTCTGTTATATAGTTCCTGTTGTTTGAGCATTACAGATTGCAGTTAGGCTGAGATGTTATGTACCACGCATGTGTAAACATGTTAAGTGTGCCTTGCACTTGAGAAGGTTGCGAGATGCTTCAGAAGTTTGCAGGGTTGGTAGGTTACAATGTCAATTCGTGTCTAATGCTGATTTGATGCCACTGCTATCAAATTGGACCTTAATGAAGATGCAAATTTTCCAAAACTCATTCAAATGCCAATAAGAAAGAAGCCTTCTCCCAACTATAACCTAACATCTTGAAGTGGGCATCTATTTCCCACAAGCTTGTGGAGATTGATCTTCAGTAGTATTGGTTACACTGATGTAATGACCATTCCTTGGAAGATTCATCATAGTTTCGGAACTCTTTAGGGAGTCACAGCGGGACTGCATTGGAATGCTCTCCTGGGACAAAATCTGATTCTGCAGGACTGGGTGCTTTGCTCTGGGTGCATTTCACTTGGTCCCAAGAAGGAGAGAGGCTAACCTCCAAGAAAAACGGAGCAAGAGGAGGGGAGATGGTGACCCCAGCTGGAAGCCTATCTACTATGAGGGTTCAGGGAGCAGTTCATCAAGGAGCACCTTAATGTGGAACAATATGTTGTGACACTCCAGTGCTGTTCAGCATGACCTATCACACCCAGGACAACTTTGCCAGGGGCTGTAAAGATAATGGCATCAATATATTTCTCTATCCCTGAATCTTCCTGTTATTCACTTTCAACTTGCAACATATTGATGCTTTGGTTATGAAGGCTCTCCGCTCCAAAGGAGCTGAATTAACATCCTTTTCCATCAAGAAGCTGCAGTAGGCAATTTGTGCATACGAATCCACAAAGGCTGTGTGGTTTCCCATATTGCAGAGAACCACCAATTACCCGCTCACCGTCTTGGGGCAGCACCTGGAAATTCCAAGATGTTTGAGGGTTGCAAGTCAATTCTCTCCCTGTATATTGGTATCATATAACTATAATAATAGTAATGGTGAAAGTCTAACAACAATAGAGCAGGCAGGACTGAGGAAGGGTCTCGACCTGAAACAGCACCCATTTCTTCTCTCCAGAGATGCTGCCTGTCTCGCTGAGTTTACTCCAGCATTTGTGTCTATCTTCAGTCTAAACCAACATCTGCAGTTCCTTCCTACACAGGTAGGACTCATTATTGCAAAAACCTAGATTGACAACTGTTCTTCCACCACTGTGCCTCATCAAAAGGTGGCTGATATCAGAATTCTGAGTCTGCATATCCTGTGATGTAAAAAAATTGTAACGAGGGTAATGAAGAAGAGCAATGTGATTAGCAGAAGGAATAGAAGCCACATGACTCAATGAATTGTCGTAATGTGTAGGAGTGAGCAGTGAATGTAGATTTCATTGTCACTTTTGAATTCAATTGGAATTCAATATGTACATGATGGAACTAACTTGTCGGGAGAATGAGGATTGATGGATTGTTTTACTATTGCAAAGTGCCAGCATGGCTGCATTGGACTCATTGACCTGCATTTGGGGCTTCGGTATATGGTAGTGCTCTGTTTCTCTATGTTGTAGGAGAGAGAAGTAACCTGCAATGGGGCAGACAAGAACTGAGGGAGGAAATTTGGCGAGACTGGAGAGTTGATTACCCTCAAATGGTTAGGAAAGAACTGCAGATGCAAGGAAAAGCTGGACCAAAACAGCCTTTCCAGGTGAGGCAGAGGTTCACTTGCACCTCCCCCAACCTCATCTACTGCATCCGCTGTTCTAGGTGTCAACTTCTCTACATCGACGAGACCAAGCGCAGGCTCGGCGATCGCTTCGCTGAACACCTCCACTCAGTCCGTCTTAACCTACCTGATCTCCTGGTGGCCCAGCACTTCCACTCCCCCTCCAATTCCCAATATGACTTTTCTGTCCTGGGCCTCCTCCATTGCCGGAGTGAGGCCCAGTGCAAATTGGAGCAACAGCACCTCATATTTCGCTTGGGTAGTTTACACCCCAGCAGTACAAACATTGACTTCTATAATTTTAGATAACCCTTGCTTTCTTCCTCCCTCCCCTTCCCCATCCCAGTTCTCCCACAAGCCCTACTGTCTCTGCCCACTTCCTTTCTTTTTCCTGCTCCCCCCCCCCCCGACATCAGTCTGGTCTCAACCTGAAACGTCACCAATTCCTTCTCTCCATAGATGCTGCCTTACCCGCTGAGTTTTTCCAACATTTTTTGTCTACCCTTAAAGGCTTGCCCACTTCTACTACCAGTGGCGCTGGTGCCAGCAGCCTCCACCTACAGCCCGGTATCTTTTTGTTTTTTTGTTTATTTAGTTATGTAAAAGTGTGTTTTTTTGTGTTTTTTTTGTGTTTTGATGTGGGGGAAGAGGGTACGGTGCGGGGGATACCGTCCTTCAGCCGCTTCCTGGTGAAGACGCGACTATTATTCGAGTCGCGTCCTCGCCCCCCCCCCCCACCCCACCCCAGCGGCCTACCTACTGGATTGGCGTGGCCTTTCCTGCCGGGATCGACCAGAGCTCCAGCAGCGGCGGGACAGCGCTGTAACATCGCGGGGCTGGCGATGCCTTACCGGGGATCGCCGTCTGGAGCCCGGAGTGCTGGACCTGCTGCACCGACATCATGGAGCTGCGGTTTGCGGAGCTCCCAACGCGGGCGGCGCTGATGGACAATGCGGGGTCCTGCGACTCCGCCCGCCTCGGCCGCTGCGGACTCGGGAGCTGCGGACTCGGGAGCTGCGGACACGGGAGCTGCGGACTCCGGCTGCGGGAGGCGGCTGATCAGGAGGTCCGGGCCGCTGAGGAGGAGGATGTTCACCGTCGGGGTTCGGCGTCAGCGTTCCACCAGCCCGGCGTGAGGGCCTGAACATCGGGCCACCCGGGGCGGCGACTGCGAGTGCTAGGAAGGCCTCGACCACGAGTGAACATCTGGGAAGAACGGAGGGGAGGCTGGCTGGACTATGGTGCCTTCCTCACCTTGGTGCCACTGTTATGTTGTGTCGTGGACTTTCAGTGTTTGTGCTTTTTAAAAAATTCTATTTTATTTTTAATATGTTTTATTATTTATTATCATTCATTTATTTTTATTTTTATGATACTGCCTGTAAGGGAAATTCATTTCGTTGTCTCTAACTGAGACAATGACAATAAATTTGAATACAATACAATACAATACAATACCAGACTCATAATAAGTGAAGGATAATCACTGGGATACACAAATGTCTCAGGTTTCAGCAAAAACAAAAGACCTATACTGCCTGGATAGAATGGAAGTGGAGGGATGTTTCCACTAGTGGGAGTGTCTAGGGACCAGAGGCCATTACTTCAGAATAAAATTACGTACCTTTAGAAAGGAGATGAGGAGGAATTTGTTTAGTTAGATGGTGATGAATCTGTGGAATTTGAGGCCGTCAATGGATATTTTGTAAGGCAGAGATTGACAGATTCTTGATTAGAAATAGCCCTGTCCAATGGTACGAGTTAATTCCAAGAGCTCTCCCGAGTTAAAAAAAAAGAAACTCGTGGTAAGAACGGAAAATGAACATAGCGGGTCCGTCGGAGCTCGGGGACGTCTCTTAGCGGCTCGTAACGCTAACGGCAGGTACTCGGGAAGACTCGCTAATGGCAGGTAAGCACGGGAAGACTCGTGAAGATTTTTCAGAATGTTGAAAAATGTCCACGAGAGCCCCGAGTACCGACGTGTGGCCATTACCGTAAATCTTCGAGTTCAAATCAGGGCAAACTCGAGACAGCTCTTGAAATGAACTCGTGCCGTGGGACAGGGCTTTAAGGGTATCAGGGGTTATGGGGAGAAGGCAGGGGATTGGGGTTGAAAGAGAAAGATAAATCAGCCAAGATTGAATGGCCTTCTTCTTCTACTTGCGTATGGCGTGCACAGCCTAAAGTTGAAGGACAACTTGTTCTATTTGATCTTATTTGATTGTGCACGCCGGGTTGCTTGCATTCATTGAAACAGGGCGAACCACATGAAGGTTGCAATCTTCCACCCCAATTGAATGGCCTAATTCTGCTCCTAGAACTTATGAACTTTACTGACAGTGGACAGAAGCAGATCCTGAAAACAAAAACAATATGAACTGAGGAAGGTTCTTCCACTAGTGTTTAAGAAGGAACTGCAGATGCTGGAAAATCAAAGGTGGACAAAAGAAACCCTCCATCAGTCTGAAGAAGGGTTTTGGCCCGAAACGTTGCCTATTTCCTTCGCTCCATAGATACTGCTGCACCCGCTGAGTTTCTCCAGCACTTTTGTCTACCTTCGTTCTTCCACTAGTGCCCAGAAAACCTCAAGGTGGGTTTTAAGGTTGATATGTTTCTGCAGCCACTCTGACCTCCTGCATTGGACACAAATTGGAATTCATAATGACATTATTTTGATGGGTGATTTTGTCTCCTGCTATTTCCATTCATTTCATTTCCATTCATGCCGAGGTGAGAAAGGTGGGTTTTCAAAGGGATTTCATACGACCACCCTCACTTCCAGCAGAAAGTCACAACAATTCCATCAGCGTTTCATAAAAATAATCATCACATTGTTTTGCCTATACCAAGACTTCTTTGATATGACAAAAAAGCAAGCATTTCTAGTCCTGCAGTAATATCTGGTTGCAAGATGTTGTGAATTTCCCTGAAATGAGAACTGAGGCATAAAAACCGTGACATTTCATCTGTGAGAGAAGGATATTGGATGAAATTGATGGATCATCTCTGCTAGCATAAGGAATCTGGGATCAAACAATTTCACTGACCACACTTATAAATGACAAGCTTTGAAAAAAAAAGTAATTTTCCCCTTAGAAAAAGATAGCATCCAGTTATATTTCATTTAATTAATAACACAGAATATGCTATAACACATGAAGCTCACAATGAAAATTATAACTGGAACTGTAAATATTGCAGCTAATTCAGCCAAAATCTTTTAACTTACAGAAATATTAGGAAGTAATTAACAGAGGCAGCTAACAGAACAGGTTTGTAGAAATGTACGTTCATTCAATCAGATCCTTGAAAGCCTATTGTACAAATCTATTGACATAATGTGAATATAAAAATGCTGAATTATTTATTTAGTCTGGAGCTTAACAGTTGAGCATTGGCACACAAAATTAAATTTTGAAAATAGCTTGAGTCTGTTGAGCAGGGTGCCTTTACCTTAATGTGTGAAATATGAAAAATTTGGCAAGATAGATGAATATAGCTGAAGCAATAAATGAATTACCTCGAGAATTATTGGAATATTTCATTGGAAAGTTAAATTCAGGTGTAGGCAAAAATTACAGTGTGAAATTCAACTTTGACATTAGTTTAAAATGGGCAATGCCCAAACAACAGACACTTTTAAGGCATGGCTGGTTTAAAGGGGCGAGTGAAGATAGGCTTCAAATGGGCAATCATTTCATTATCACCCATTTTGTGTTACTGTTAAGTTAAACTTCACCTCCCAATGCTATAACTTATATTGCAGACTGGGAGCCATGTGACACGTGCCCAGAAACTCCAATGAATTAAATACAAAGAATAACTGTTAATTGCAGTTAATAAGGAACTGTAGATGCTGGAATCTTGAGTAAGTCACAAAATGCTGGAGTAACTCAGTGGATCAGGCAGTATCTGTGGAGACAATGGACAGATGCCATTTTGGATCAGGAAGGAAGGAAGGAATGCCCAAAGCGCTGCCTGTCTCCAGTATTCCTTCCACAGATGCTGCCTGACCCCTGAGTTACTCCAGTACCTTGTGTTTTACTCAACAACGGTTCATTGGTTGACATTCTTCCTTCCCTGTGAGATGCTATTTATGCAGTTTCAAGTAACTTTGGTGAGGGCTTTTACGAACTGCATTTCCATTGATGGCAAAATAAGCAGATTCATGAATGGTAGAGTCTGTCACAAGTGTTTATACTGGAAGAGTCTTTGACTGATGTTATAGGGGTGATGTATAATTCTGCAACCCTGCTTATGGCGATGGCATTTACTGTGGAGCCATTGAAAATGCTCAACGTAATGGTGGTGCATCGCGACCCACAGCCAATGTTATATAAGTATGTATAAGTATAAGTATCCTTTATTGTCATTCTGACCATTCGGTCTGAATGACAATAAAGGATACATACTTTTCGGTCTGAATGAAATTTTGTGCCTTGCATAGAATTACATAGAATAAAATAACAAAAACACACAATAAACACAAATTTGACATCCACCACAGTGAGTTCACCAGGCACCTCCTCACTGTGATGGGAGGCAAAAATCTTAAAGTCCTTGTCTCTTCCCTCCTTGTTCTCCATCTGCGCTGAGGCGATCCAGGCCTCCGATATTGTGACCCCACCGGTTAATGGTATGTAAGTCAGTCCCGCGGTTGAATCCGAGCTCCGCGAACGGGCCGGTTCAAACTCCGCGGCCCGGGGCAGTCGAAGCTGCCGCCCACCAGTCCAGCGGACAATGCTGTTGTTGCGGGAGCTCCGGAAAAACAGGTCACCAACCTGTGACCTGCGAGCTCCCGACGATGTCGTCCACTGGGCCTCATGGCCGAGCCTCCGAGGCTCCGAAGTCGGGTCGCCGCCCCCGCAATGTCGCCACAGCCTCGAAGGCGGGTCGCCACCGCCGGAACGCCACTACAGCCCCGAAGTCGGGCCGCCGGAATGCCGCCACAGCCCCGAAGTCAGCCAGCCTCACGTTGGTAAGTCCTGGTTGGCTCTGCCTCCGGAGTCTCAAGGTCGGTCCCAGTTGGAGGCCGCCAACTCCGCCATTAGGCCTCAGCGCAGACGGAGACGGGGGATACCACAAGAAAAAGTCGCATCCCCCTGAAAGAAGAGACCAAAACCATGTTTCTCCCACCCCCCACACATACACAACCTAATAAACTAAATTTAACTAAAACAGGACAAACTAAAACAACAAAAAAAAGAAAAAACAGACGGACTGCAGGCGACCCACAGCTGCTAGGGCAGTGCTGCCACTTCCGGTGTTGCCATCAGCTATGGTTTCCCATCTCATAGTCAATGCCGATAACCTTCATTACCTTTTAATGAAATAGTGGAGCTTTGGGCATCTTACCAGTCTTTCCCCATACAGCCATATAGATAGATAGATAGATATAATTTATTGCCACACAACCAGGGTTGGTGGAAATTTGGGTTGTCAGCAGCAGTACAATAATAAAGAACACACAATAAAACTGTAACACAAACATCCACCACAGCATTCATCACTGTGGTGGAAGGCACAAAAATGTGGCCAGTCCTCCTCCATTTCCCCCCCGTGTACAGGACCAGAGTCCAGTCAGTCCAGGATCGGCTCTTCCTCACCGGAGACCGCGGCTTTAGATTGTTGTAGGCCGCAGGCCGGCGGTCGAGATTTAAAGTCCCCGCCACGGCCAGAAGCACCGTAGACTGCAGGGCCGGCGGTCGAAGCTCCCCTCCAGGGGTGATGGTAAGTCCATGCCGCACCCGCGGTAGAAGTCGGCCGCGGGCCGGCAGTGATGGCTTCTTCTTCCCCCGGGTCCCCCACGAGGGATCCCGGGCTGTAGACGCCGCACCAGTTGGAGCTCTGCAGACCGCGGCTTCAGGCTGCGACTTCAGGCTGCCGGCAGCACCAGGCCAGCGAAACGGAGCGCTCCCCTCCAGCGAGGGCTCACCCGCTCCACATCGAGAGTCCACGCAGCGCCCGCCGCTGAAGCCCCGGGCACGTCTCCGGGAAAGGCCGCGTCGATCCTTGATGTTAGGCCACGGGGGAGGCGACCTTGAAAAAGTCGCCTCTCCATGGAGGAGGCGACCGAAGCGGTTTCCCCCTTAACGCCCCACACCACCCCCCGCACAAAACACACGAAGAAACATTAAATACACACTTTAAAACATACTAAAAAATAAAAAAAAGCTGGAAAAACTGACGCGCTGCTGACATGGCTGCACACAGAGTAACGCCCCCTACATATACTTGGGGATGTGGCCATCCTTCACCCTATGCACATGCTGAACCAGCATAGTCGCCAATGCATGATGAGTAAGATACTTAGCATCTTCGCTTCAGAGAGAGCACCGTTATGTTGCAGAGTGTTTCCTTGGTATCTCAACATAATTAATTATCATCAGTCTGAAGAAGGGTCTCGACCCGAAACGTCGCCCATTCCTTCTCTCCAGAGATCGCCTCACCCGCTGAGTTACTCCAGCATGTTGTGTCTACCTTTGATTTAAACCAGCATCTGCAGTTCTTTCTTACACATAATTAATCATCAGATGAATATGTACATCAAAAGAAACATTGTTACATTTATTGTACAATAACCATAATATAATAATTGCCTTTACCTTTTCCAGGAACTAAAATTTTAGATTGTTTTAGATATGTTCACAGTTTATACCTTTGCTGCCTCCTTTTTTTTAAATATCCCTGTGGCATTGAATTTGTTAAACAATCACATGTGAGTCTCATTTAATGAGCAGTCTCCTGCCTCCCGCTGCAGCATTCATTGAAATGACCACTGTCTGTAGTCAACTAATCGTTATTAAAAACACAGAAGTTGCTCATTCTTTGACACAAAAATAATTGTTTTAATGCTGTCACTTTGACAGATATACACAATGCATTTAAATAAGAGCAGGTCAAATTATAGACTTTCAGACACTTAAATTGTATGTATTTAAATGTACATTAAAATATATAATTTGTTTTTGAATAATGAATCGCAATTTGAGGAAGTGGCCATTTTATATCTTAGTCATTGACAGTGATGCTGGTTGAAATCTTTTCATTTAGTTTTTTAAGGTAAAAAATGAGAGAGTTGTGTTTTTGATTCTTTATCTTTTGAGATGAGGTTGCACTGTGTCGGGTAAAGAGCCTGATATATTTATGTAGAACATACAACTGACAGTGGTCAATGAAATGCCAGAGCCGGTTAAAGTGGCAATTGGTGTATTTAACCTCAATATTGCCAATCCTGCTGTTTTCACATCTTCAGGTGTGGTGGAGGAATAGGGAGGTTCATTCCTTTCCTGGCCAAATACAGGAAATGCTAAATACAAATCTTGCAATTCATGGCAGTCGTTATTTGTCTGTAGAATCCCAGCAACCGCGCTTTCTGATCTAAAAAAGATTGCCTCTTTAAGTAAATATCTGCATATCAATATCAGAGGATTCACATTGTTAATATTTTGAGGCAGTTGAGGGGAATCGCCCATATCACCATTCAGCAAAAAAACCCATATTATGCCAATAAGGACACTGTATATTATAAATAGCAATGTGTATGGTAGCCATAGGCATCAGTATTTCTTTTAAGGTTTTTATAAAAAGATTTTGTCAATAACAATTATTTTCCAACAGCAATTATTCTGGAGAAAAAGTATCTTTCAAATTATATGCATCTATTAACTATTAAATAACAGGACTTCGCTCTTTATTGTATGCAGATTATTTGATTCACTAATTGATAAAATTGTGATGAAATTTGGTGTCCTTTCGAAAAAAAAGGTCCATGAATACGCAGAATAAACAAAATCAAAAAGCCACAGGGTTTCTTTATCGGGATTCATGGCATTCTCAGTTAATTCCAAAACCATACCGTCTAGTCACAAATCCTTACAGTTCCACACACTCATGAGCAGAAAAGATTGATGACTGCGATTGCAAGATTTATCCTGTACTGTTTACAATAAGATTTCTGAGATGAAACCTGGTTGGTCCTATCACACTGCCCACAGAACACTAGGCTTGCTGTGGTAATTTGTTCTGATGCAGTAAATAACTAGGCATAATGAAAATACGCTGATGTATTCCACAGCCTGATTGATGCTCTGTGTGTGATACAGCAAAACCAGTGTACTTCCTACGACAAATTTGCATACAGAAAACAGCGCTGTGGGCATGACAATAGCAGCAGCTGCTGGAGGTCCACGCCATTTTTAAACAGTTATGAATTACTTTTGACCCCTTTGGCCTTTCATAGTAGTTTTCAAGACCCAGCCTTATTGGAAGTCATCAGTCTGAGGCATTCATTCTTCATGGTACTGGGTTTGAGTGGGGGTTGGGGTTGGGAGGCTCCTCCTGCTTCTAAAATATGGCTCTGCTGATGGTTCGCTCAATCAACATCCCCTTGCTGACACCCCATGAAAATTTGTGCAAAGATCATACCCCGTCAAGCTCTTTAATCAGGATCATTCATTAGGCCTTTGCCTTCTTTGACGCTATGCACTGCCTTTATTATATGCACTGACTTAGCTGTCTAAAGAAAAGGACAATGAAAGGTTACTGGGGGATAAAAGCATGCACACTACTCACTCATGTTGCCTTTACAGACACCTCTTCAATAATTAACCAAGGGCTTTCTTTGGCCTTTTTGGCCTTTGATGTGCATATCAAACATAAGACCTAATTCATATTTTACGGATTATTTAATGCACAGATTTGCTCTTGAACGCAATTACAAACTGATTGCCTGACTTAAATTCTGACATATATAAAAAAATAAATTTAAAGTCAACCACAACAGGGAATGGAGCTGCTGAAAGAAGATGAATAGTTTTGGGGAAAAAATAGTAGGACTGGTTTATATTAAACCCTTTGTCAGATAAAGAAAAATAATGTTTTATTTTATAGTTCAGAGGTGACATTGATTAGCGCAGGGAAGGAAACAACTGATCAAGAAATAATTCAACAAATTTCGGCAGTTACCTTTGAAGATGACTACAGATAACAATGTGTTCATTAAGAATAGCTAGAGTAAACAGCCTGTCAAAAAAACCAAAATAGACACGGTGCAGATTTTGGTTATTTGAAATACTGGGCGAGAACCTACACGATTAAAGGTAAAGGAAAGAGGAATTCAGCTTTCCAGTCCCATTAACCATTTAACTTACAGTAAATTAGCAGATTTTAGGAAATTCATAAAATTACTATAACATTTGATGAAGAAATGCTTTCCCTGTGTTTTAATCTCCAGTAAAAACACGATTTGTGCAAATATTAGACACTATGGTGTAGAATTTATACAAAATTTCAACAACAAAAAAAACGGACCCTTTGCAATGGTATTTTAAATGGATAACTCAATTTAACAAAGAGAATTAGGGGGTGAAAAACTAGGAAAGAATGATAACATAAATATAGATGTGTGCTAAGTCATCCTGTAAGCAATGGGTCTTGCCTGTAATCATGAGACACAGCTTTACTGTAAGATTTACTGTAATTAAGAGTATATTTAGAGAAAAATTCAGACATTTTCCATGTAATCATGCATTTATTCATGTAAACCAATGAATTCCATAAAATCTATTCCAGCATACCAGTGCTACTTTAATTTAAATACCATATTAAACCAAATATAATTCTCACATAATCAATCCAGTAACTTTATCTTTGAAATATTTAAAAACACCTGCACATAAACCGAGCAGTCTCCTCAACAGGGCCCAAATGGACATGACTCCCTGCTCTCTTTATTAACACCATATGCAGCATTGCACAAAGCAGCATCAACTCTGGCCTTTTATTTATTCCTAGGGCATGACACCAACTCCAAGGATTTTTCTTACATCCTTCAAATGTCAGAATGCGATGACAACACAGTCTGGGAAGTGTTCATCAGGCTTATCCCAAGGAACACTTCCTCAGCATGTTTCATTCAGATTCCTTGTCAACTGCTAATAGCATGCAATTGTTAATTCTATCCTCTGTTACAACATAAGCTTTGTTCTTATTGTTTATTGATCCATGTTGGTTTCAGTATAAGAGTGTGATATAAGTATTCACAGTAATTCCAACAAAGGAACTACATGTTAGGTAGCAGGAATTGAGTTGAGCTGAATTTAGCTGATTTACTCAGATTTGCCAAGCCCATCTTTAATGGGAAACCGAATCCAGAGGGGAAAAGTCCTTCCTTTCATTCCATTCTAGCAAGCATAACCTATGAGCCTTCACTTTCACTTGGAAAGGTAGGAACTAATTAGAGACAACCACGACGGGTTTGTCAAGGGCCAGTCTGACAAATTTAATTGATTTATTTGTAAAGATATTAACACGTATCAATGAGGGCAGGACAGTAGATGTGATTCACATAGATTTTAGTTCAGCTGTTAACAAGGTCCCAGATGGGAGACAGGTTCAAATGTTCGGGTCCAAGGGATTCCAGGCAAGTTGGCAAATTGGATTGAAAACTGGCTTGGTAATAGCAGCCAGTGAGTGATGGTAAATGGTTATGTCTATGATTGAATGCTTGTGCCTAGTGGTGCTCCACAAGGATTGGTGCTGCGACCCTTGTTGTTTGTGATATACATCGATGACTTTGGTGTGAATGTGGGTAGTGTGACGAGTAAGTTTGCCTTTGACAAGAAGATTGGCAGAGGTGATGAGAGAGTAGAAGGCAGTTTGAGGCTGCAGAGGTGGCTACGCATTGGGCTGAGAAATGACTGATGGAATTTAATCCAAACAAATGCAAGATGGTGCATTTTGGGAACACTGATGAGGTTAGGACCTACACTAAGAATGGTAATGTATTAGGGAGAATTGTGGAGCAGAGGGTCCTTGGAATACAAGTCCATGGGTGGCAACACAGATAGATAATGTGGTTAGGAATACATACGAGATACTGGGTTTCATTAATCCATACAGAAGGAGGGAAATTATGCTCCAACGTTCCAGAGCTTTGGTCAGATCTCAGCTGGAATACTGCATGCAGTTCTGGTCACCATGCTATAGGAAGGATATGATGACACTGGAGAGTGCGCAGAGGTGATGCATCAGGAAGTTGCCTAGAATAGAGCAGTTCAGATGAGAAGAGAGAGTAGATTAGCTGGGTTCTCCCTGGAGAGGAGTATATTAAGAGGTGACGTGATTGAGGTGTATAAAATTATGAGGAGTATGGACAGGGTAGACTGCAGAAAACATTTCCCCATTTCAGAGACAACAGAAAGAGAAAACAGAGTGCATTTACTCCTATTGCTTTGGCCTTCATTAACTCAATTTCTATTTTCTCAACTTCTTCTCATTCCTTCCTCTCTTGAAAGTGACAAACTGCATTGGGATACAGATATAAGAGCACTAAGCATCCTCCAGCATCATTAACACCAACTAATACTCACATCGATACTCTGACAACAAGGATCATTAGCCTTGTCCTATCCAGACATCTCCCTGATCAACCTAATCCTATCTTATACAAGAGCCATGTGGAGTGGGAATCGTAAAAATCCTCTCATCTTTAATCCAAGTCACAGCATGCTGGGGACATTGAAGTGATGGAATTACCAGATAAATAGAGATCAGTTGCCAGATAAGTGATCAAACTAAAACACTTGTGGCATTCGCAACTGGGTAAAATGGCTAAGCTTTCCTTTTCCATTTCAAGCATCTGCATCTACCATTTCTTCAAGACATTTTGGGATGTCCAGTGTATGGTTGCCTTGAAATCCAGCCAATGCAAGAGCTATGAGTGAACCACATCCATGGAGCCAGACTAACATAATAGCTGAAGCTATTCCACTGTAGTTATAGTTTTTTCATTTTAGAACTAGTGAGGAAGGTGCTTTGCACTGCAACACCTTAAATCTGGTAATGCAAGTAAAGACAAAAAAATCTAGGCAGTCCTTGTCCCATTTTAAACAAAATTGTTCTAATTTTAAAGAAAACTATTTCACGATGTAGGTCCTAACATTATTTCTCTATATTAAGCGTTTGGCTTTTTTCTTAGCTTTCTCATGTTGCCTGTCAAAGGTTCAAGCTGCAGTCAGTTACTTTGGGCTTCTCGGTTGCCATACCTGCTTCCTGCTACGATTTATGTGTAAATAATGTTGTGGTGGACTCATAATTCACATGAAAACCTTGTTCCATATTGTTAAGTCCAGAACATCAGTTCTGTTACTTAAATGAAAATAATGCAGAGAAAGGGGATTTACACAGGAACTGCGAATCCATGGTGATGTTTACCCATAATTCGTTGTACGAGTTACATGCCAGAGCAAATGAGGAGGCCCAGTATAAGGGAGCGCACAATGGCCTGGCAAAGGGAATCCAAAGCAGCTGAGAACAGATCATAATAATTAAAGGGACAGAATCTTCATGAAAAAGTGGTTGACAAAACTTATTTTCCTCAGGGAGTGATAAAAGCCAGAAGAACAAATCGTCATTCATCATGATGTTACATACAAGTCTTGTAATGATGCCTTTTGACATGATTTATGTCACTGCATGGTATGTTTGTAAATAAATGAGCAAAGGCTTGTCCAAATCATGAAGACGTTGGCCATTTATAAAACGCTGGTTGGATCCCAGCTGGAATATTGCAGCCAATTCTGGGCAACACACTTTAGGAAGGCATTAAGAAAGGGTGCAGAGGAGATTTATTATATTGGTTATCAACGGTGGAGCACTTCAGCTCCCTGAAGAGACCAGAAAAAGTGAGTTATTTTCCTTTGAGTAGGGAGGGTTAAGAGATTTGATTGAGATGTTCAAAATTGTGCAAAGTTCTGGTGCAGTAAATAAAGAGACATTGCCACTTTGGGGCAGAATTGATTGCAACTCAAGGACACTGAGTAATAGTAATTAGCAACAGAACCAAAGCAACACGAGAGAAAGAGATTCAACGCAATTAACTATGATCTGGAATCCACCTCTACCTGTAGGGAATGGTAGCAGTTTAAAAAAATAATTTACAAAAAGTAACCGGGTAAAGGCGAGAAATTGAAAATGTTGTGTAGCTATGAAAGACAATCAGGAGAGTAAAGCCCCTGTCCCACTTAGGAGACCTAAACAGCAACTTCTGGTGACCTTGCCCGCCACCCAAGGTTTCCATGAGGTCACCGGAGGTTTTGATCACTCTCCCTAATGGTCAAAAGTGGTTTCCGCATGGTCGAGGCTTCATCTAGGTTGCTGCTATTTTTTCATCATGTTTAAAACCGGCCTCGACTAAAAATAGGTTGCCGTTTTAAAAATCGATAATTTTTTTTGCCGCAGGTCTAGTCGAAACCATTTTTCTTCATAGTCGAGGAAGGTTTTCAACATATGCATGGGAGGTGGTAGGAGGTTGCAGGTCACCTTAACCTTGATTTTTTTTTTGGTGGTGGGCAAGGTCACCAAATGTTGCTGTTTAGGTCTCCTAAGTGGGACAGGGGCCTAACGAATTGAACCAAATAGCCATCTTTGTGGTATCATTCGACATAGTTTCAGAATGATGTGAATTCTATGAAAAGGAAATGCTACATAGAGATACTTTGAAGACCTTGATATTGTAAGGTAGATAACGTTGTTATTCTTACATCAATTAACCCAAGATAGATACAAAATGCTGGAGTAACAGCGGGTCAGACAGCATCTCTAGAGAAAAGCAAGAGGTGACATTTTGGGTTGAGACCATCAGACTGAGAGTCAGTGGAAAGGGAAACAAGAGATATAGATGGTGATGTAGAGAGAATCACAGAGGGGGAGCAGTGAGAGAGGATGTTGTAGAACTCTTGTCAGAGATAAGGAGAGAACCTCTTCAAAGTAGGCATACCTTGAGGAACTTTTGCAGTGGAGCAGACGAAATGTGTAGGAAGGAACGGCAGATCCACATTTCCTCTCCTCCACTGCAAAATCTCCTCAAGGTTAACCAGCATCTGAATGAATGAATGAATCTCTTTATTGTCATTGCACATGGTACAACGAAATTTAAAAGTCAATCCCACGGTGCGATTCACAAGAGCAATTTTAAATATATAAGAAAAGGTAAAAATATATACATATAAAAAATTACAGATAAATAACAATAGCAGCTGAGGTAGAACCATTCAGTTGAATGTGAGTGTTATTTCTTATTTTGCATTGTTAAGTTCACGTATGGCTATGGGGTGCCTTCTTGTCAATTAACCCCACATCCATAACAAAAATCACAATCATACTTCCAGATAACAAAGCCTATATATTTTAAACGCTACCTTTTTTTTATGACAGACTTGCCTATGAGCCACACCGCATCTCTTTTTATTCACAATAAGATCTTCCTTCTTATTGGACAGCGGAAGCTTCCTGGCCCTTTCATTTCTCTAATAAGTTGATGTCACTTCCATCTGACTGAAAAAAAAGCTCTATTTTGTTTTATCAAGACCTACAGCAGCCACAAATTTAGTTTTAGTTTGGAGATACAGAGATTAGGATCTTCAGTTCACCGAGTCTGCGCCAACCAATGGTCACCCGTGCAGTGTTTATTTCTATGTTATCCCAGTTTCGAATCCTACACACTGGTGGCAACTTACAGAAGCCAATTAATCTACAAACCTTCACATGTTTGGAATGTGGGAGGAAACTGCTGCACCTGGAGAAAATCCACACAGTCACAGCGAGAACGTACAAACTCCATACAGACAGCACCCATAGTCTGGATCGACCCGGGTCCATGGTGTGGTAAAGCAGCAACTCTACCACTGCACCACTCTGCCACCCATTTGTCTAGAGCTTAGAATATCTTTATTTGCCTGACCCCTCCTGAAGAAGTAACAGAATAAACCTACATGTGATATTCAACTCCAAGCACAACTGGCCATAGAGACACAAAGACACAAACATGGTGTGGGGCCCTCACTGCCCCAGGAACAATATTTCTTCTCAGACACTGAAGCATTTCTAAATCACTGTAGTTGTTTTCTCTAATTTTCTGTTCTCTTGTATTTATTGGATGCCTTAAAGGCCAGCTTTCAGGCCACAGCGATTCTTAATTATCCTGTACATCCATAAATGATTCACCACTGTGCTGCAGGTTCATTGTGGGCAAATGGCATCTACTCAACACATCCCAAGACAACTATTTACTTCTATTTACTTGTGTAGATTGAGAGATTGCCAATAAAGGAGCAATTTCTTTTGATTGCCCTTATCAATAGTCAATAGACACGAGACAATAGGTGCAGGAGTAGGCCATTCGGCCCTTAGAGCCAGCACCGCCATTCAATGTGATATGGCTGATCATCCCCAATCAGTACCCTGTTCCTGCCTTCGCCCCATATCCCCTGACTCCGCTATTTTTAAGAGCCCTATCTAGCTCTCTCTTGAAAGCATCCAGAGAACCTGCTTCCACCACCCTCTGAGGCAGAGAATTCCACAGACTCACCACTCTCTGTGAGAAAAAATGTTTCCTCGTCTCCGTTCTAAATGGCTTACTCCTTATCCATGCGATGCATACAAGGCTCATCTGCTTGTGGCTTTGAAGAGTTTCCAAGCATTTACAGTCAATGCACCGTTCAGTTACCACTGCTACCTTTATAAACAAAATTATCTAAGGTCACATGTGGCTGCAAACTCCATTGCACAAGGGCTGGGGAGAAAGAAAAACAACTGTGTGGATGGGTTCACTTGCATGGGATCATCAGCAAGTTGGCTCCATGGCAGAAGCGTCCACATCGCGGAGCCGGAAACTGGAAGTATCCCGAGCTAATTCTACTACCACAATCATCTATTGCGACAAGTGATGGCTTCCACTGATTGTCGCTGGAAGCTTGCGTCCTTTTCAGGACGGACGATGACAGCGAGGCCAACATTTGTAAACAAGATGGACTCGAAAAGAAGAAGATCAGCAAGTTCATGTTTACTTCCAAGCCCCAAAAATATGTTTGTTGGGAAGACCATTTGTACCAGAAGAGAAAGCCTGGTGAAAAAGAACATTAAACAACAAAGTGAAAGGAAAGATGAACAATGAACACATAAGGGCCAGAAAAACCTGAAAAATATTACCATCAATATCTCTGACCATCTTAGAAGTCTATCTTGAGACCCAGTTCTCATAGACTGATCCAATGAAAATCTGGTATTCTGCATCCGAGGTATTCAATATAGGAATATATAAATATCCCACCAAATTTAACCCAATGAAATGTGGTTTTAAATAGGGGGGTAGTTGGTGGAGATGAGAGGGAAGCGATGAGCATTGGTGGGGGTTGAAGAGATATAATATTCTATTGAAGATAGACACAAAATGCTGGAGTAACTCAACGGGTCAGGCAGCATCCCTGGAGAAAAGGAATAGGTGATTAAGGAAAGGTGGAGCCCACAATAACCATATAACCACATAACCATATAACAATTACAGCACGGAAACAGGCCATCTCGGCCCTACAAGTCCGTGTCGAACAACTTTTTTCCCTTAGTCCCACCTGCCTGCACTCATACCATAACCCTCCATTCCCTTCTCATCCATATGCCTATCCAATTTATTTTTAAATGATACCAACGAACCTGCCGCCACCACTTCCACTGGAAGCTCATTCCACACCGCTACAACTCTCTGAGTAAAGAAGTTCCCCCTCATGTTACCCCTAAACTTCTGTCCCTTAATTCTGAAGTCATGTCCTCTTGTTTGAATCTTCCCTATTCTCAAAGGGAAAAGCTTGATCACATCAACTCTGTCTATCCCTCTCATCATTTTAAAGACCTCTATCAAGTCCCCCCTTAACCTTCTGCGCTCCAGAGAATAAAGACCTAACTTATTCAACCTATCTCTGTAACTTAGTTGTTGAAACCCAGGCAACATTCTAGTAAATCTCCTCTGTACTCTCTCTATTTTGTTGACATCCTTCCTATAATTGGGCGACCAAAATTGTACACCATACTCCAGATTTGGTCTCACCAATGCCTTGTACAATTTTAACATTACATCCCAGCTTCTATACTCAATGCTCTGATTTATAAAGGCTAGCATACCAAAAGCTTTCTTTACCACCCTATCTATATGAGATTCCACCTTCAAGGAACTATGCACGGTTATTCCCAGATCCCTCTGTTCAACTGTATTCTTCAATTCCCTACCATTTATCATGTACGTCCTATTTTGATTTGTCCTGCCAAGGTGTAACACCTCACATTTATCAGCATTAAACTCCATCTGCCATCTTTCAGCCCATTTTTCCAAATGGTTCATTGTTGGCTGGGAAAAGGTGATAACAAGGGACTATGAACAGTGAAACTAAGCAGGATGACAATGAAATTAGTAGGACAACTCGGTGGGGGAGTTGTGGAGAGTGAGTGAGGTGTTGCATCTTCTGCAGTTGAGTGAACCAGGGAGTTGCAGAAGGAACGGTCTCTGTAGAAAATGGAAAAAGGTGTAGATTGGAAGATGTGACTAGTGGTGGAACCCCGTTGGAGGTGCAAAACATCCCGTTTGTTGAAATAATATTCAATTTATTGGTCCACGAGTATGCCATTGCGATAAAATAAAGGGCAATGATTTTGTATTTGTAAGTTTTATTTCATGATTGAAAAATATCCTGCTGATCTCCAATGTATGTTCTATATTAAAAGTTTATTTATTGATTTTGTTCATTTTAATTCACTGAGAGCCCGTTGGCACTGTTATTATATTACATAAGCTGCCTTGCCTCCCACACCCAAAATGATGCCTACTGTAGAAAATCCCTTAAGTAGGAGTCAAATATTAAATTCACCAAACCATCTTGGCCCCAAAGGCAATTTTCATATCATTGGTAAGTCATGTCAGCAAGAATTTCACACACACACAAATGCAAGGATTTTATAAAATCTGTGAGTATCATAATCAACGAAAACCCTCTCTCGCTGCCTTAGTTTCTGTTACTGCTGCAATGTCACAGTGAGCACACCAGGATATGAGTCGGAAAAGTGCTTTGGCACAGGTGGAAGAAAAGTGATGCATTTTCAATAACTTTGTGTTCTGCCTGCTGGATAAATATTGCAATCCGTCTGATTATGCAGCAAACTGTGGAAATATGATTCTCCCAAATGGAAAAAGTTTTATAAATGTACCCTCATCACTTATTCTGAAGTTTGAGAACAATTCACTGCTTTGTTTACGTCAAATATTCATAGTAGTTGTGCTGAAAATATGTCCAGTGCTGGAGAGTTAAAACAAAAATGTAGGTTTAAACAGGATCAGATTTACAGGAAACCACAGATGGTGGAATCTAGAGGAAAAAACAAAGTGCTGGTAGAACTCAGTGGTCAGACCACATTCATGAAGGGAATGGGCGGACGATTTTTTTGATCGGGATTCTTCTTCAGTGAATGGATTAGGGGCAGAAAGCTGGAAAAGAGATGAGATAGAGGGAATGGGTGATGTTTCGGGTTGAGACCCTTCTTCAGACCCGAATTTGAGCCTAGCCCGTTGAGTTACTCCAGTATTTTGTGTCCATCTTCAGTGTAAACCAGCATCTGCAATTCCTTCCTACACAAGAGATAGATGGATACACTTGAGGGGAGTGGTAGACAGATGGGTGGAGTAAGTGCTAATGGACAGGGATGAATGGAGACAAAATGGTGCCAGATAAGAAAATAAATAAAGTGAAATGTAAAGCCGGAGGGCAAGATAGGAGTGGAAGGGGTCAGGGGAGAGGGGAGAGAGAGGTGATAAAATAGAAATAAGCGATTCTGAGATGGGATGATGTACG
This sequence comes from Amblyraja radiata, assembly GCF_010909765.2. NCBI lineage: Eukaryota > Metazoa > Chordata > Chondrichthyes > Rajiformes > Rajidae > Amblyraja > Amblyraja radiata. The sequence continues at coordinate 42,799,956 of NC_045959.1, forward strand.
GAAGGGGGAAAAGGAGCAGGGTGAATAGGATGGTTAGAAATTGTGGGAGAAATATGTGTGAACTCGGGTGGGGGCAAGGGAAGAAAGAGGAGGGGTGGGTTTCGGGAGGCATTACCTTGAATTGGAGAATTAAATGTTCATACCATTGGGTTGTATGCTGCCCAGGTGGAATATGATTTACTGTCCTTCCAGTTTGCATGTGGCCTGATTCTGGCAATGGAGGAGGCACAGGACAGAAAGGTAAATGTAGGAATGGGAAGAGGAGTTAAAATGGTTCGCAACCGAAAGCTCCAGCAGGCTTTGGCGGACCAAGTGCGAGTGTTAGGCACTACAGTCATCTGGTTTACGCTTGGTCTCGACGGTGTAAAGAAGGCCACACCAGGGGCAGAGAATGTAATGAGTGACGTTGGAAGATTTGCACATGAACTTTCACTGTCTCACCTGGAAGAGCTGCTGGGGTCCATGGAAGGAAGTGAGAAAGGAGGTGGCACAACTTGTCACATCTAAGGCTTGGCAAGGTGGTGCAGTGGTAGAGTTACTGCCTTACAGTGCCAGGCACCTGGGTTCGATCCCGACTACGGATGTTGTCTATACGGAGTTTGTATGTTCTCCCCGTTACTGCATAGGTTTTCTCCGAGACCTTTGGTTTCCTCCCACACGCCAAAAATGTACATGTTTTTAGGTTAAATCCCTTGATATAAGTGTAAATTGTCTCCAGTGAGTGTAGGATAGCTTTAATGTGCAGGGATTGCTGGTCGGTGCGGATTCAGTGGGCCGTAGGGCCTGTTACCGCGTTGTATCTCTAAACTAAGTTTAGAAATTGTAGTGTCAAGACAGCTAGGCTCGAAAGTCCTTGTTCAACATGTCATTAATATTAAGATGTAGAAGCAGGAATAGGCCATGGACCACCACATGCCTGCTCCAGTATCAATCAGATGATAGCTGATCATTTAGCTCCACACCATATTCCTGCAATATCCCCATATTGCTCGAGTAATTTAGCCCAAGTATAAAATTACTGTTTCAATTGTTGGGTAACAGTTTCAAAGTGAAGTAGAATTAGAGACATGAATGGATATTCATTTTCACAATAAGGAAAATATTAGCCGTGGTCGGTACTTTGGGGTTGAGGAGACAGACGGGGGAACCAATACAATGTGTTGGGTCATCAATGATAGAAATATTGTGTAGTGGTCAGGATCAGGGCTTTGGTAGAAGGTCAACATTCAGAATTGGGACCTGGGTTGGGTGGGGAGCCTCAGGGGCCAGTGAATCTCTTGGTTGGAGGTTAGGGATAAGTTATAGGTTCTGGACCTTGAGAAATTGAAGGAGGTCAGGGCTTGGGTCAATTGGTTATCAGGTGTTAGATACTGGGCTACAAAGGATATCAGATCCAGCGAGAGTTTGGAGTTTGGCACTGGAGGGGGAGTTTTCAGTACATTTGAGGTAGGTGTAAGGTAGAACTGTCCTTAATGCAGACTAATTTACCTGGCAATACACCAAAATAAATGAAATGGCATCATTTCATGGTTTGTTCGATGCGCAAGCATGGTTCAGTCTGTTATCATAACTCACTTCATCTGAAGTGTTTTGCCAGTCATGCAGCAGGAGATGTAACAGTGCCATGTACTGTACGCAATTTCAAGGCTAGAGTCTCCTGCATGTGTTAGGAGATGGTCTCACACTGCCCTAGTGTTGTACTTCTGCCTTGTACAGGCCGCATGGTTTGATGGTGACATCCTCACTGAATCCCAGGTGCAATGCACATTGTCCTGTGGAAGTGCTTGTAGGAGATTTGCTCCCAGATAGGTCTTGGTAGATATGATTCTCTGCTGAGGGTCACTTTTCCTTTCCTATTTCTCCTCCCTGTTCCGACAGATTTTTTATTTTGTTTTTGTGCATCTTCCATTATCATGGTCAGAAAAGGAGTGGCTGATAAATTATTTCAGTTGTGGAAAACCTGCCTATTCCAGACATATTTAAAACAATGTAATCTCAAAATAGCTTGCACAACACTGCCAGTAGACTTTGCAAACTCCATTGAAATCTGCAAACACAACTTTATTCACACCAAACTTCTGTAGAATGTAGGGCTGGCACAGTGGCACAGCGGTAGAATTGCTGCCTTAAAGTGCTAGAGATCCGGGTTCGATCCTGACTATGGATGCTGTCTGTACAGAGTTTGTATGTTCTTCCTGTGACTGCGTGGTT